>NW_020837998.1:3499590-3567010 GCF_003676395.1 Aethalodelphis obliquidens | reverse complement strand
CTTTCTTTCTTTCTTTCTTTCTTTCTTTCTTTCTTTCTTTCTTTCTTCCTTCCTTCCTTCTTTCCTTCCTTCCTTTCTTTCTTTCTACTTCTACTAATTCATTCTTTCTACATTTTCTCCCTTTTTTCTGAGCTGTGTGGATCAAAGGCTTTTGGTGCTGCAGCCAGGAGTCAGTGCTGTCCCTCTGAGGTGGGAGAGCCAACTTCAGGACACTGGTCAACAAGAGACCTGCAAGCTCCATATAATATCAAATGGCACAAATCCCCCAGAGATCTCCATCTCAAAGCCAGCACCCAGCTTCACTCAACGACCAGCAAGCTACAGTGCTGGACACCCTATGCCAAACAACTAGCAAAACAGGAATACAGCCCCACCCATTAGCAAAGAGGCTGCCTAAAATCATAATAAGTCCACAGACACCCCAAAACACACCACCAGACGTGTACCTGCCCAACAGAGAGACAAGATCAAGCCTCACCCAACAGAAGACAGGAACTAGTCCCCTCGACCAGGAAGCCTACACAACCCACTGTACCAACCTTAGCCACTGGGGACAGACACCAAAAAAAATGGGAACTATGAACCTGCAGGCTGCAAAAAGCACACAACAAACACAGTAAGATAAGCAAAATGACATGAAAAAAAAAAAACATCACAGTTGAAGGAGCAAGATAAAAACTCACCAGAGATAAAAAATGAAGAGGAAATCGGCAGTCTATCTGGAAAAGAATTCAGAATAATTATAGTAAAGGTGATCCAAAATCTGGGAAATAGAATAGACAAAATGCAAGAAACATTTAACAAGGACCTAGAAGAACTAAAGATGAAACAAACAATGATGAACAACACAATAAATGAAATGAAAAATACTCTAGTTGGGATCAATAGCAGAATAACTGAGGCAGAAAAATGGATAAGTGACCTGGAAGATAAAATAGTGGAAATAATTACTGCATAGGAGAATAAAGAAAAAAGAGTGAAAAGCAATGAGGACAGTCTCAGAGACCTCTAGGACAACATTAAACATACCAACATTAGAATTACAGGTGTTCAAGAAGAAGAAAAGAAAAAGAAAGTGACTGAGAAAATATTTGAAGAGATTATACACTACACTAATATGGGAAAGGAAATAGTTATTCAAGTCCAGGAAGCACAGAGAGTACCACACAGGATAAATCCAAGGAGAAACAAGCAAAGACACATATTAATCAAACTGTCAAAAATTAAATAAAAAGAAAACATATTAAAAGCAGCAAGAGGGGCTTCCCTGGTGGTGCAGTGGTTGAGAGTCCGCCTGCAGATGCAGGGGACACGGGTTCGTGCCCCGGTCCGGGAAGATCCCACATGCCACAGAGCGGCTGGGCCCGTGAGCCATGGCCACTGAGCCTGTGCGTCCGGAGCCTGTTGCTCTGCAACGGGAGAGGCCACAGCAGTGAGAGGCCCGCGTATCACAAAAAAAAAAAAAAAAAAAAAAAAAAAAAAAGCAGCAAGGGAAAAGCAACAATTAACACATAAGGGAATCCCCATAAGGTTAAGAGCTGATCTTTCAGCAGAAACTCTGCAAGCCAGAAGGGACTGGCAGGACATATTTAAAGTGATGAAGGAGAAAAAGCTGCAACCAAGATTCCTCTACCCAGCAAGGATCTCATTCAGATTTGATGGAGAAATTAAAACTTTACAGACAAGCAAAAGCTGAGAGAGTTCAGCACAACCAAACCAGCTTTATGACAAATGCTAAAGGAACTTCTCCAGGCAAGAAACACAAGAGAAGAAAAAGACTTACAATAACAACACAAAACAATTTAAAAAATGGGAATAGGAACATACATATCGATAATTACTTTAAATGTAAATGGAATACATGCTCCCACCAAAGGACACAGATTGGCTGAATGGATATAAAAACAAGACCCATATATATGCTGTCTACAAGAGACCCACTTCAGACCTAGAGACACATACAGACTGAAAGTAAGAGGATGGAAAAAGATATTCCATGCAAATGGAAACCTAAAGAAAGCTGGAGTAGCAATTCTCATATCAGACAAAGTAGACTTTAAAATAAAGACTATTAGAAGAGACAAAGAAGGACACTACATAATGGTCAAGGGATCGATCCAAGAAGGAGATATAACAATTGTAAATATTTATGCACCCAACATAGGAGCATCTCAATATATAAGGCAAATACTAACAGCCATAAAAGGGGAAATCGGCAGTAACACATTCATAGTAGGGGACGTTAACACCCCACTTTCACCAATGGAGAGATCATCCAAAATGAAAATAAATAAAGAAACACAAGCTTTAAATGATACATTAAACAAGATGGACTTAAAGGATATATATAGGACACTCCATCCAAAAAAACAGAATACACATTTTTCTCAAGTGCTCATGGAATATTCTTCAGCATAGATCATATCTTGGGTAACAAGTGAAGCCTTGGTAAATATAAGAAAATTGAAATTGTATCAAGTATCTTTTCTGACCACAATGCTATGAGACTAGATATCAATTACAGGAAAAGATCTGTAAAACATACAAACACTTGAAGGCTAAATGATACATGACTTAATAATGAAGTGATCAACTAAGAAATCAAAGAGGAAATTAAAAAAAATACGTATAAACAAAAGACAATGGAGACACGATGACCAAAAACTTATGGGATGCAGCAAAAGCAGTTCTAAGAGGGAAGTTTATAGCAATACAAGCCCACCTTAAGAAACAGGAAACATCTCGAATAAACAACCTAACCTTGCACCTAAAGCAATTAGAGAAAGAAGAACAAAAAAACCCCAAAGCTAGCAGAAGGAAAGAAATCATAAAAATCAGATCAGAAACAAATGAAAAAGAAGGAAACGATAGCAAAGATCAATAAAACTAAAAGCTGGTTCTTTGAGAAGATAAACAAAATAGATAAAGCATTAGCCAGACTCATCAAGAAATAAATGGAGAAGACTCAAGTCAATAGAATTAGAAATGAAAAAGGAGAAGTAACAACTGACATTGCAGTAATACAAAAGATCTTTAGAGATTACTACAAGCAACTCTATGCCAATAAAATGCACAACCTGGAAGAAATGGACGAATTCTTAGAAATGCACAGCCTTCCATGACTGAATCAGGAAGAAATAGAAAATATGAACAGACCAATCATAAGCACTGAAATTGATTCTGTGATTAAATATCTTCCAACAAACAAAAGCCCAGGACCAGATGGTTTTGCAGACGAATTCTATCAAACATTTAGAGAAGAGCTAACACCTATCCTTCTCAAATTCTTCCAAAATATAGCAGAGGGAGGAACACTCCCAAACTCACTCTACGAGGCCATCATCACCTTGACACCCAAACCAGACAAGGATGTCACAAAGAAAGAAAACTACAGGCCAATATCCCTGATGAACATAGATGCAAAAATCCTCAACAAAATACTAGCAAACAGAATCCAATCTAACAGCACATTAAAAGGATCATACACCATGATCAAGTGGGGTTTATTCCAGGAATGCAAGGATTCTTCAATATACGCAAATCAATCAATGTGATAAACCATATTAACAAATTGAAGGAGAAAAAGCCTATGATCATCTCAGTAGGTGCAGAGAAAACTTTCGACAAAATTCAACATCAATTTATGATAAAAAACCTGCAGAAAGTAAGCATAGAGGGAACTTTCCTCAACATAATAAAGGCCATATATGACAAACCCACGGTCAACATCATCCTCAGTGGTGAAAAACTGAAAGCATTTCCACTAAGATCAGGAACAAGACAAGGTTGCCCACTCTCACCACTCTTATTCAACACAGTTTTGGAAGTTTTAGCCACAGCAATCAGAGAAGAAAAGGAAATAAAAGGAATCCAAATCAGAAAAGAAGAAGTAAAGCTGTCACTGTTTGCAGATGACATGATATTCTACATAGAGAATCCTAAAAATGCTACCAGAAAACTACTAGAGTTAATTAATGAATTTGGTAAAGTAGCAGGATACAGAATTAATGCACAGAAATCTCTGCCATTCCTATGCACTAATGATGAAATATCTCAAAGTGAAATCAAGAAAACACTCCCTTTTACCATTGCAATAAGAAGCATAAAATATCTAGGGATAAACCTACCTAAGGAGACAAACGACCTGTATGCAGAAAATTATAAGACATTGATGAAGTAAGTTAAGGATGATACAAATAGATTGATAGATATACCATGTTCTTGGATTGGAAGAATCTACATTGTGAAAATTACTCTCCTACCCTAAGCAATCTACAGATTCAATGCAATCCCTATGAAACTACCACTGGCATTTTTCACAGAACTAGAACCAAAAATTTCACAATTTGTATGGAAACACAAAAGACCCCGTATAGCCAATGCAATCGTGAGAACGAAAAATGGAGCTGGAGGAATTAGGCTCTCTTACTTCAGACTATACTACAAACTACAGTAATCAAGACAGTATGATACTGGCATGAAAACAGAAATATAGATCAATGAAAGAGGATAGAAAGTCCAGAGATAAACCTATGCACATATGGTCACCTTATCTTTGATAAAGGAGGCAAGAATATACAGTGGAGAAAAGACAGCCACTTCAATAAGTGATCACTGAAGAAATCAAAGAGGAAATCAGACAATATGAAAACAATAGGGATGGGACCTGCACCAGTGGGAGGGAGCTGTGAAGGAGGAAAGCTTTCCACACACTAGGAAGTCCCTTCGTGGGCAGAGACTGTGGGTGGCAGAGGGGGAAAGCTTTGGAGCTGCAGAGGAGAGGACAGCAACAGGGGTGTGGCAAGCAAAGCAGGGAGATTCCCGCCCAGAGGATCGGTGCCGACTGGCACTCACCAGCCCAAGAGTCTTGTCTGCTCACCCGCCAGGGCGGGTGGGGCTGGGAGCTGAGGCTCGGGTTTCCTTCGGATCGCAGGGAGAAGACTGGTGGTGTGAACACAGACTGAAGGTGTTAGTGCAATATGGTTCACTGGGAGGGTGTCTGGGAGAAAGTCTGGGCCTTCTGAAGAGGCAAGAGACTTTTTCTTCTATGCCCACAAATTTGACAACTAGATAAAACAAATGAACTCCTTGAAACACACAATCTACCAAAACTCACACAAGGAGAACTAGATAATATGAATATGCCTATATTTATTAAATAAATGAATCCATAATTAATAACTTTACAAAACAGAGGAAACCAGGGCCAGATGGCTTCATTGATGAATTATACCAAGTACCTAGGGAATGAATTAAACAAATTCTCTACAATTTCTTGAACCATAAAAAAAGCAGAGGGCATACTTCCTATCTCATTCTATGAGGCAAGCATTACACTAATGTCAAAACCAGGCAAATATTACAAGAAAGGAAAACTACATACTGATATCTGTCATGAACAAGTATCCAGAAATCCTCAACAAAATACTAGCAATTTGAATTCAAAAACATATAAAAATAATCATTCTGCATAACCAGGAAGGATTTGTTGCAGGCATGCACACTGGTTTAATATTCAAAAAAGAGTTTATGTAATCCATCTCATCAATAGGCTAGTGAAGGAAAATTTTATGATCATATAAATAGATGAAGAAAAAGTAATTGACAAAGTCCAAATCACTTATGATAAAAACTTTTAGCAAACTAATTGTAAAGGGAAGTTTTCTCAACTTCAAAAAAAATCTATTAAAAAACCCACAGAGGGCTTCCCTGGTGGCACAGTGGTTAAGAGTCTACCTGCCGATGCAGGGGACGTGGGTTCATGCCCTGGTCCATCCGGGAAGGTCCCACATGCTGCAGTTCAGCTGGGCCCGTAAGCCATGGCCACTGAGCCTGCGCTCTGCAGTGGGAGAGGCCGTGGCAGTGAGAGGTCCGCGTACCACAAAAAAAACCAAAACCAAACAAACAAAAAAACACAGAGAACAGTGTCAGCAAGATGGCAGACAAGGAAACTCCAAGACCACATTTCCTCGTGAAAACACAAAATAAACAACATGCAGAGCAAAGTGGACTGTGGGAACTCTAGAAACTAGTTAAGAATATGCAACAACCAAGTTAACACCTATCCAAAAAAAGCCACACTCAAAATTATCACTGTGCTTTTACTTACCCTTGCCCTACTGCCTCCCTGGAAGAGTGCATCACAATAAAGAAGAAGTCAACCAATTCCTGTTTCCTCCCTTGGGATGGAAGGGAAAGAGAATTTGCTTGCAACCTTCTAATTTCTCTTGGGGTTTCCCAAGGGATGTGTTTCTGTCTCACCTGATGAGGAATGCAGGTGGAAATGATTTCATAGTTTGGTTATTGGATCGAGGCCACTGAACACAGTAGTGGGTATCATAATGTAAAAGAGTTGCAAGAGAACTGAAGACTTGAAAATACGAGGAAATAATAATTTATGAACAGAGAATACAATAGAATGTCTAAGTTTTCAAGAATGAGCAGGAGTGAAACACTTAGCGGAAATTAAGACACTTAAAATCAGTCATGTTTATGGAGGAATTAAGGAGATAAAAGCACATGCACAGCCCCAGGGATGATGTATGTCATGGAAAGGTCAAAGAGAACCTTGAACCTTTACACCAATCTGATTATTGAATGTATTCTACACGAAGCCAATCCATAGAATTTGAAAGGTGGGTGTCTTTTTAAATGCCCAATTTTCAGCAAAAGATCAGAAGCTATAAAAAAAGGAAAACATGCTCCATTCAAAGAAAGAAGGTAAATCTTCAGTAACTACCTATAAAGAAACACAGATTTTGGACTTACTTGAAAAATATATTAAAACAACCATCTTAAATATGCTTATTGAGCTAAATGATAACAGAGATGGACAGCTAAACAAAATCAGGAAAATAATATATAAACAAAATGAGAATATCAATGAGATAGAAATTAAAAAGAAACATACAGAAATTCTGGAGATTAAAAACACAATAACTGAGTTGAAGAATTTACTATAGGTGTTCAAAAACAAGCACAAAGGGGCAGAAAAATAAATCATCAAACTTGAAGACAGGTCATTTAAAGTATTGGGTGTGAGGGGCAAAAAGAAAAACAATAAAGACTAGTAAACAGATCCTGAATGACTTATAAAACACCATTAAACCAATAAACATACATATGCATTCTGGGGGCCCCAGAAGAGAGATACGGACAGAGAGTTTATTTGAAGAAATAATGACCAAAAACAACTCAAATCTGAGAAAACGCTTGAATGTACAAATTGCAAGAAGCTCAATTAATTCAAAGTAGAAAAAACCCAGAAGTCACACATGGGAGACACACTATATATAACAAAGATATTAAAAGACAAAGAGAGAGGAGTTGAGGAAGACAGTGGGAAAGTAAGACGTGGAGATCAACTTCCTCCCCACAGATACATCAGAAATACATCTAAACGTGGAACTGCTCCTATAGGACACCCACTTAACGCTGGAAGAAGACCTCAGACCTCCAAAAAGGGAAGAAACCACCCACGTACCTGGGTAAGGCAAAAGAAAAAATAAAAACAAGAGACAAAAGAATATGGATGAGACCTGCACCAGTGGGAGGGAGCTGTAAGGAGGAAAGGTTTCCACACACCAGGAAGCCCCTTCATGGGCGGAGACTGTGGGTGGCAGAGGGGGGAAGATTTGGAGCCGCGGAGGAGAGCACAGCAACAGGTGTGCAGAGGGCAAAGCAGAGAGATTCCTGCACAGAGGAAGGATGCCAACCAGCACTCACCAGCCCAAGAGGCTTGTCTGCTCACCTGCCGGTGCGGGAGGGGGCAGAAAGCTGAGGCTTGGGCTTCGGTCGGATCGCAGGGAGAGGACCGTGGTTGGCGGCGTGAACACAGCCTGAAGGGTTTAGTGCACGATGGCTAGCCGGGAGGGAGTCCGGGAAAAGGTCTGGAGCTGCCAAAGAGGCAAGAGACTTTTTCTTCCCTCTTTGTTTCCTGGTGCGTGAGGAGAGGGGATTAAGAGCACTGTTTAAAGGAGCTACAGAGAGAGGCGTGAGCCGCGTCTATGAGCGCAGACATCAGAGATGGGCATGAGATGCTAAGGCTGCTGCTGCCACCACCAAGAAGCCTAAGTGTGAGCACAGGTCACTGTCCACACCTCCCCTCCCAGGAGCCTAGGCAGCCCACCACTGCCAGGGTCCCATGATACAGGAACAACATCCCCTGGAGAATGCATGGGGTGTCTCAGGCTGGTGCAATGTCATACTGTCCTCTGCCACCGCAGGCTCTCCCCGCACTCCAAGTACCTCCCTCTCCACTGTCCTGAGGGAGCCAGAGCCCCGGAATCAGCTGCTCCTTTAACCCTGTCCTGTCTGAGCAAAGAACAGATGCCCTCAGGTGACCTACACACAGAGGCAGGGCCAAATCCAAAGCTAAGACCTGGGAGCTGTGCAAACAAAGAAGAGAAAGGGCAATCTCTCCCAGCAGCCTGAGGAGCAGTGGATTAAATCTCCACAATCAACTTGATGTACCCTGCATCTGTGGAATACCTGAATAGACAACGAATTATCCCAAATTGAGGAGGTGGACTTTGAGAGCAAGATATATTATTTCTTCCTCTTTTCCTCTTTTTGTTAGTGTGTAGGTGTATGCTTCTCTGTGAGATTCTGTCTGTAAAGATTTGCTTTCATCATTTGTCCTAGGGTTCTGTCTGTCTGTTTTTTTTTAAATGTTTTCTTAATAATTATTATTTATTTTTTGTTATACTAACATGTTTTTACTTCTTACTTTATTTTAATTTATTTTATCCTCTTTCTTTCTTGCTTTCTTTCCTACTACTTTTTCTCCCTTTTATTCTGAGCCATGTGGATGAAAGGCTCTTGGTGCTCCAGCCAGGAGTCAGTGCTGTGCCTCTGAGGTGGGAGAGTCAACTTCAGGACACTAGTCCACAAGAGACCTTCCAGCTCCATGCAATATAAAATGGCGAAAATCTCCCAGAGGTCTCCATTTCAAGACCCAGTTTCACTCAAAGACCAGCAAGCTACATTACTGGACACACTATGCCAAACAACTAGCAAGACAGGAACACAACCCCACCCATTAGCAGAGAGGTTGCCTAAAATCATAATAAGACCACAGACACCCCAAAACATACAACCAGATGTGGACCTGCCCACCACAAAGACAAGATCCAGCTTCATCCACCAGAAAACAGGCACTAGTCCCCTCCACCAGGAAGCCAACACAACCCACTGACCAACTTTAGACACTAGGAACAGACACCAAAAACAATGGAAACTACGAACCTGCAGGCTGCAAAAAGGACACTCCAAATACAGTAAGAAAAGCAAAAAGAGAAGACAGAAAAACACACAGCAGATGAAGGAGCAAGGTAAAAACCCACCAGACCTAACAAATGAAGAGGAAATAGGCAGTCTACCTGAAAAAGAATTCAGAATAATGATAGTAAAGATGATCCAAAATCTTGTAAATAGAGTAGAGAAAATGCAAGAAACATTTAACAAGGACTTAGAAGAACTAAAGATGAAACAAGCAATGATGAACAACACAATAAAGAAAATTAAAAATACTCTAGAAGAGATCAATAGCAGAATAACTGAGGCAGAAGAACAGATAAGTGACCTAGAAGATAAAATAGTGGAAATAACTACTGCAGAGCAGAATAAAGAAAAAAGAATGAAAAGAACTGAGAACAGTCACAGAGACTTCTGGGAGAACAGAAAACGGACCAAAATTATAATTATAGGGATCCCAGAAGAAGACGACAAAAAGCAAGAGACTGAGAAAATATTTGAAGAGATTATAGTTGAAAACATCCCTAATATGCAAAAGGAAATAGTTAATGAAGTCCAGGAAGCACAGAGAGTCCCATACAGGATAAAACCAAAGTGAAACATGCCAAGATACATACTAACCAAACTATAAAAAATTAAATACAAGTAAAACATATTAAAAGCAGCAAGGGAAAAACAACAAATAACACGCAAGGGAATCCCCATAAGGTTAACAGCTCATCTTTCAGAAGAAACTCTGCAAAGCAGAAGGGAGTGGCAGGACATATTTAAAGTGATGAAGGAGAAAAACCTAAAACGATGATTACTCTGACCAGCAAGGATCTCATTAAGATTTGATGGAGAAACTAAAACCTTTAAAGACAAGCAGAAACTGAGAGAGTTTGGCACCACCAAACCAGCTTTACAAAAAATGCTAAACGAAGTTCTCTAGACAAGAAACACAAGAGAAGGAAAAGACCTACAATAACAAACCCAAAACAATTAAGAAAACGGGAATAGGAACATGCATATTGATAATTACCTTAAATGTAAATGGATTAAATGCTCCCTACAAAAGACAGACTGGCTGAATGGATACAAAAACAAGACATGTATATATGCTGTCTACAAGAGACCCACTTCAGACCTAGGGAAACATACAGACTGAAAGTGAGGGGATGGAAAAAGATATTCCATGCAAATGAAAATCAAAAGAAAGTTGGAGTAGCAATACTCATAACAGACAAAATAGACTTAAAAAAAGACTATTACAAGAGAGAAAGAAGGACACTACATAATGATCAAGGGATCGAACCAAGAAGAAGATATAAAAGTTGTAAATATTTATGTAACCAACATAGGAGCTCCTCAATACATAAGGCAAATACTAGCAGCCATAAACGGGGATATCGACAGTTACACAATGATACTAGGGGACTGTAACACCCCGCTTTCACCAATGGACAGATCATCCAAAATGAAAATAAAAAAGGAAACTCAAGCTTTAAATGATACATTAAACAAGATGGACTTAATTGATATTTATAGGACATTCCATCCAAAAACAACAGAATACACATTTTTCTCAAGTGCTCATGGAACATTCTCCAGGATAGATCATATCTTGAGTCACAAATCAAGCCTTGGTTATTTTAAGAAAATTGAAATTATATCAAGTATTTTTTCCAAACACAATGCTATGAGACTAGATATCAATTACCGGAAAAGTTCTTTAAAAAATAAAAACACATGGAGGCTAAACAATACACTACTTAATAACGAAGTGATCACTGAAGAAATCAAAGAGAAAATCAACAAATACCTAGAAACAAATGACAATGGAGACACGATGACCCAAAACCTATGGGATCCTGCAAAAGGAGTCCTAAGAGGGAAGTTTATAACAATACTATCCGACCTTAAGAAACAGGAAACATCTCAAATAAAGAACCTATCCTTACAACAAAAGCAATCAGAGAAAGGACAAAAAAACCCCAATGTTAGCAGATGGAAAGAAATCATGAAGATCAGATCAGAAATAAATGAAAAAGAAATGAAGGAAACAATAGAAAAGATCAATAAAACTAAAAGCTGGTTCTTTGAGAAGATAAAATTGATAAACCAATAGACAGACTCATCAAAAAAAACAAGGGAGAAGACTTAATTCAATAGAATTAGAAATGAAAAAGGAGATGTAACAATTGACACTGCAGAAATACAAAGGATCACGAGAGATTACTACAAGCAATTCTATGCCAATAAAATGGACAACCTGGAAAAAAGGTACAAATTCTTAGAAATGCACAACCTGCTGAGACTGAACCAAGAAGAAATAGAAAATATGAACAGACCAATCACAAGCACTGAAATTGAAACTGTGATGAAAATCTTCCAAAAAGCAGAAGCGAAGGACCAGATGTCTTCACAGGTGAATTGTATCAAATATTTGTAGAAGAGCTAATACCTATCCATCTCAAACTCTTCCAAAATATAGCAGAGGGTGGAATACTCCCAGACTCATTCTACGAAGTCACCATCACCCTGATAGCAAAACCAGACAATGATGTCACAAAGAAAGAAAACTATCGGCCGATATCACTGATGAACAAAGATGCAAAAATCCTCAACAAAATACTAGCAAGCAGAGTCCAACAGCACATTAAAAGGATCATACACCATGATCAAGTGGAGTTCATTCCAGGAATGCAAGGATTCTTCAATATACGCAAAGCAATCAACATCATACACCACATCAAAAATTGAAGGAGAAAAACCGTATGATCATCTCAATAGATGCAGAGAAAGCTTTCAACAAAATTCAACACCTGTTTATGATAAAAACCTTGCAGAAACTAGGCACTTAGGGGACTTTCCTCAGCATAATAAGGGCCATGTATGACAACCACACAGCCATCATCCCTGTCAATGGTGAAAAACTGAAACCATTTCATCTAAGTTCAGGAACAAGACAAGGTTGCCCAATCTCACCACTCTTATTCAATATAGTTTTGGAAGTTTTAACCACAGCAATCAGAGAAGAAAAAGAAACAAAATGAATCTAAATCAGAAAAGAAGAGGTAAAGCTGTCACTGTTTGCAGATGATATGATACTATACAGAAAGAATCCTAAAAATGCTACCAGAAAACTACTAGAGCTAATCAATGAATCTAGTAAAGTAGGAGGATACAAATTTAATGCTCAGAAATCTCTACCATTCTTATATATTAATGATGAAAAATCTGAAAGTGAAATTAAGAAAACACACCCATTTACCATTGCAACAAAAAGCATAAAATATCTAGGAATAAATCTACCTAAGGAGACAAAAGACCTGTATGCAGAAAATTATAAGACACTGATGAAAGAAATTAAAGATGATACAAATAGATGGAGAGATATACCATGTTCTTGGATTGGAAGTATCAACATTGTGAAACTGTACTACCAAAGCAATCTACAGATTCAATGCAATCCCTATCAAACTACCACTGGCATTTTTCACAGAAGTAGAACAAAAACTTTCACAATTTGTATGGAAACGCAAAAGACCCCAAAGAGCCAAAGCAATCTTTGGAACAAAAAATAGAGCAGGAAAAAACAGGCTCCCTGACTTCAGACTATACTACAAAGCTACAGTAATCAAGACATTATGGTACTGGCACAAAAAACAGAAATATAGATCAATGGAACAGGATAGAAAGTCTAGAGATAAACCCACGCACCTATGGTTACCTTATCTTTGATTAAGGAGGCAAGAATATACAGTGGAGAAAAGACACACTTTTCAATAACTGGTACAAGGAAAACTGGACTGATACATGTAAAAGTACGAAATTAGAACACTCCCTAACACCATACACAAAAATAAACTCAAAATGTATTAAAGAACTAAATGTAAGGCCAGACACTATCAAACCCTTAGAGGAAAACAGGCAGAACACTCTGTGACATAAATCACAGCAAGATCTTTTTGACCCACCTCCTAGAGAAATGGAAATAAAACCAAAAATAAACAAATGGGACCTAATGAATCTTCAAAGCTTTTGCACAGCAAAGGAGACCATAAACAAGACCAAAAGACAATCCTCAGAATGGGGGAAAATATTTGCAAATGAAGCAACTGACAAAGGATTAATCCCTAAAATTTACAGGCAGCTCATGCAGCTCAATAACAAAAAACAAACAACACAATCCAAAACTGGACAGAAGACCGAAATAGACATTTCTCCAAAGAAGATATACAGACTGCCAACAAACACATGAAGTAATACTCAACATCATTAATCATTAGAGAAATGCAAATCAAAACTACAATAAGATATCATCTCACACCAGTCAGAATGACCATCATCAAAAAATCTAGAAACAATAAATGCTGGAGAAGGTGAGGAGAAAAGGGAATACTCTTGCACTGTTAGTGGGAATGTAATGTAATTTGATACAGCCACTTTGGAGAACAGTATGGATGTTCCTTAAGAAAACTACAAATAGAACTACCATACAACCCAGCAATCCCGCTACTGGGCATATACCCTGAGAAAACCATAATTCAAAAAGAGTCATGTACCAAAATGTTCATTGCAGCTTTATTTACAATAGCCAGCAGATAGAAGCAACCTAAGTGTCCATCATAGGATGAATGGATAAAGAAGAAGTGGCACATATATACAATGGAATATTACTAAGCCATAAAAAGAAACAAAATTGAGTTATTTGTCTTGAGGTGGATGGACCTAGAGTCTGCATACAGAGTGAAGCAAGTCAGAAAGAGAAAAACATATACTATATGCCAACACATATATATGGAGTATAAGAGCAAAAAAAAGTTTATGAAGAACCTAGGAGTAAGACGGGAATAAAGACACAGACCTAATAGAGCATTGACTTGAGGATATGGGGAGGGGGAAGGGTAATCTGTGAAAAAGTGAGAGATTGGCACGGACATATATACACTACCAAACATAAAATAGCTAGTGGGAAGCAGCCGCATAGCTCAGGGAGATCAGCTAAGTGGTTTGTGACCACATAGAGGGGTGGGATAAGGAGGGTGGGAGGGAGGGAGACGCAAGAGGGAAGAGATATGGGAACATATGTATATGTATAACTGATTCACTTTGTTATAAAGCAGAAACTAATACACCATTGTAAAGCAATTATACTCCAATAAAGGTGTTAAAATAAAAAGAAGAAAGAATCTTGAAAGTAGAAAGACAAAAGTGACTTGCCACATACAAAAGACACTTAATAAGATTATCATTCTATTTCTTATTAGAAACATGACAGGCCAGAAAGCAGTGAAATTATATCTTTAAAGTGCTGATTAAACAAGCAAACAACAAAATAAAACTGGACCTCTCATACAAAAAAGTGGTATACAAAATCTTTCAAGTTGAAATAACTAGATACAAGACAGTAATTCAAAAGTTTTCAAAAATAAAAAATTTTCTGGTAAAGATCGATATATGGACAAGTGTAAAATCTTTTATTATTATAATTTTGGTTCATAACTCCACCCTTTTCTTTTTCCGATGCGCAGAAAAATAATAGTAGTCTCTTACAATCCCTTGTATTTCTATGATATCAGCTCCAATATCTTCTCTTTCAATTCTGATTTCATGTATTTCAGCCTTGTCTCTTTCTTATATATTTAGTCTTGTAAAAGTTTTGCCAATTTTGTTTATATTTTCAAAGAAAAAGTGTTCTATGCTTCATTGACCTTTTCTAATATTTTTTCTGGTCTCTATTTTATTTGTTTCTAGTTTGATCTTTGTCATTTTCTTCTTTCTCCTAACTTTGTAATTATTATTTTCCTAGGTTCTTTTTTTTAAACATCTTCATTGGAGTATAATTGCTTTACAATGGTGTGTTAGTTTCTGCTTTATAACAAAGTGAATCAGTTATACATATACATATGTTCCCATAACTCTTCCCTCTCACGTCTCCCTCCCTCCCACCCTCCCTATCCCACCCCTCTAGGTGTTCACAAAGCACTGAGCTAATCTCCCTCTCCTATGTGGCTGCTTCCCACTAGCTATCTATTTTACGTTTGGTAGTGTATATATGCCCATCATCTCAATAGATGCAGAGAAAGCTTTCGACAAAATTCAACACCCATTTATGATAAAAAATCTGCAGAAAGTAGGCATAGAGGGAACTTTCCTCAACATAATAAAGGCCATATATGACAAAACCACAGCCAACATCATCCTCAATGGTGAAAAACTTAAACCATTTCCACTAAGATCAGGAACAAGACAAGGTTGCCCACTCTCACCATTCTTATTCAACATAGTTTTGGAAGTTTTAGCCACAGCAATCAAAGAAGAAAAGGAAATAAAAGGAATCCAAATCAGAAAAGAAGAAGTAAAGCTGTCACTCTTTGCAGATGACATGATACTTTACATAGAGATCCTAAAGATGCTACCAGAAAACTACTAGAGCTAATCAATGAACTTTTCTATGTTGTTGAGGTGTAAATGTAGGTTATTTATGTGAGATCTTACTTTTAAAATGTAGGCATTATTTCTATAATCTTTATTCTTAGAACTGCTTTTGCAGCATCCTTTAAGTTCTGATTTATTGTGTTTCCACTTTTTATTGTTCTGATATATTTTTGATTTCCCTTTTCAGTTATTTTATTCTTTGTTATTGAGCTGTAACTGTCTTACAAAATTATATTAGTTTCAAAGGTACAACATATTAATTCAGTATTTTTACACATTACAAAATGATAAGTCTGTTACCATCTGTCAGCGGAGTTATTACAATAATATTGACTATATTCACCAAACTGCATGAAAACATTACCAACTCCTGCCTTATTTATTTTATAACTTGAAGTGTGTATTTCTTAACCTGCCTCACTTATTTCACTAATTCCTTCAAACCCCTCCCCTCTGTCAATCACCAGTTTGTCTTCTGTATCTATGAGTCTGTTTTGTTCTTTGTTCATTTGATTTTGGTGGGTTTTTTTGTTTTTTGGTTTCTTTAGATTCCACGTATGTGAGATAATATGGTATTTGTCTTTCTCTGAGTTATTTCACTTAGCATAATACACTTTAGGCCCATTCATGTTGTTGCAAATGGCAAGATTTTACACATTTTATCACTGAGTTATATTCCATTGTGTGTGTGTGTGTGTGTGTGTGTGTGTGTATCATATGATAATCCATTAATGTATCATTGGGCACTTAAGTTGCATCCATACTTTAACTATTGTAAATAACGCTGCACTGAACATAGGAATGCATATATAATTTTGTAATAGTGTTTTCATTATCATTGGAAAAATTCCAGAAAGAGGAATTGATGAATCATATAGTAGGTCTATTTTTAATTATTAGAGAAACTTCCATAATGTTTTCCATGGTGTCCAAACAAATTTACAGTCCTACCAGCAGTGCAAGAGGATTCCCATTTCTCCACATTCTCAACATTTGTTATTTGTTGTTTTTTAAGTACTATCCACTATGACAGGTGTGAGGTAATATTTCATTTTGGTTTTGATTTGCATTTCCCTGATGATTAGTAATGTGAGCATCTTTTTAGGTGTCTGTTGACTGTATGTCTTCTTTGGGAAAATATCCATTCAGGTCCTCTGTACATTTAATAATAGAGCTATTTGGGGTGTTTTTTGATGTTGAATTATACGAATTCATTGTGTCTTTAAGATACTAAACACTTATTGGAACTATCTTAAAAAAATCTTCTCTAGAAGTAAAACTGCAACTGTTTGCAGATGACATGATACTATACATTGAGAATCCTAAAGATGCTACCAGAAAACTACTAGAACTAGTCAATGAATTTAGTAAAGTAGCAGGATACAAGATTAATGCAGAGAAATCTCTGGCATTCCTATACACTAATGATGAAAAATCTGAAAGAGAAATTAAGGAAACACTCCCATTTACCATTGTAACATAAATAATAAAATAATTAAGAATAAACCTACCTAAGGAGACAAAAGTCCTGTATGCAGAAAACTATAAGACACTGATGAAAGAAATTAAAGATGATGCAAACAGGTAGAGAGTTACACCATGTTCTTGGATTGGAAGAATCAACATTGTGAAAATGACTACACTACCCAAAGCAATCTAAAGATTCAATGAAATCCCTATCAAATTACCAAAAGTATTTATCACAGAGCTAGAACAAAAAATTTCACAATTTGTATGGAAACACAAAAGACCCCGAAGAGCCAAGGCAATCTTGAGAAAGAAACAAGGAGCTGGAGGAATCAGGCTCCAAGACTTCAGACTATACTAGAAAGCTACAGTAATCAAGACAATATGGTACTGGCACAAAAACAGAAATATAGATCTGTGGAACAGGATAGAAACACCAGAGATAAACCCACACACATATGGTCACATTATCTTTGATAAAGGAGGCAAGAATATAGAATGGAGAAAAGACAGCCTCTTCAATAAGTGGTGCTGGGAAAACTGGACAGCGACATGTACAAATATTAAATTAGAACACTCCCTAACACCATACACAAAAATAAACTCAAAATGGATTAGAGACCTAAATGTAAGACCAGACACTATAAAACTCTTAGAGGAAAACATAGGCAGAACATTCTATGACATAAATCACAGCAAGATACTTTTTGACCCACCTCCTAGAGAAATGGAAATTAAAAAAATATAATAAACCAATAGGACCTAATGAAACTTGAAAGCTTTTTCACAGCAAAGGAAACTATAAACAAGACAAAAAGACAGCCATCAGATTGGGAGAAAATAGTTGCAAACTAAGCAAATGACAAAGGATTAATCTTCAAAATATACAAGCTGTTCATGCAGCTCAATATCAAAAAAAATACCCCAACCTAATCCAAAAATGGGCAGAAGACCTAAATAGACATTTCTCCAAAGAGGATATACTGATTGCTAACAAACACATGAAAGGATGCTCAACATCATTAATCATTAGAGAAATGCAAATCAAAACTACAATGAGGTATCACCTCACACCAGTCAGAATGGCCATCATCAAAAAATCTACAAACAATGAATGCTGGAGAGGGTGTGGAGAAAAGTGGATCCTCTTGCACTATTGGTGGGGATGCAAATTGATACAGCCACTATGGAGAACTGTATGGCAGTTCCTCAAAAAACTAAAAATAGAACTACCATACAACCCAGTAATCCCACTACTGGGCATATACCCTGAGAAAACCATAATTCAAACAGAGTCATGTACCACAATATTCATTGCAATATTCATTTACAATAGCCAGGACAAGGAAGAAACTTAAGTGTCCATCATTAGATGAATGGATAAAGAAGATGTGCATATATATACAATGGAATATTACTCAGCCATAAAAAGAAATGAAATTGAGTTATTTTTAGTGAGGTGGATGGGCCTAGAGACTGTCATACAGAGTGAAGTAAGTCAGAAAGAGAAAAACAAATATCGTATTTTAACACATATATATGGAATCTAACCCCCCCAAAAATTTCTGAAGAACCTAGAGGCAGGACAGGAATAAAGTTGCAGACATACAGAATGGACTTGAGGACACAGGGAAGGGGAAAGGTAAGCTGAAATGAAGTGTGAGGATTGCATGGACATATATCCATTACCAAATATAAAATAGCTAGTGGGAAGCAGCTGCATAGCACTGGGAGATCAGCTCGGTGCTTTTTGTCCACCTAGATGGGTGGGATAGGGAAGGTGGGAGGGAGATGCAAGAGGGAGGAGTTATGGGGATGTATGTGTACGTATAGCTGTTCACTTTGTTATACAGCAGAAACTAACACACCAGTGTAAAGCAATTATACTCCAATAAGGATGTTAAAATGTATATATATCTTCTCTAATTCAGTAGGCAGCCTTTTTATTTTGCTGATAGTTTCCTTTGCTGTGCAAAAGCTTTTTAGTTTGATGAAAACCCATTGGTTCATTTTTGCTTTCGTTGCCCTGGCCTGAGGAGAAATATTTTTAAAATATTTCTAAGACCAGGGTCAAAGAGTTTGCTACTTTTTTTCTTCTAGGAGTTTTATGTTTTCAGGTCTTAAATTTAAATACTTAATCCATTTTGGGTTTATTTTTGTATATAATGTGAGAAAGTAGTCTAGCTTGAGTTTTCTGCATGTAGCTGTCCAGTTTTTCCAGCACCATTTATTGAAGAGACTGTCTTTCCCCCGTTTTATATCCTTGTCTCTTTTGTCATATATTAATTGACCATATGAATGTGGGTTCATTTCTGGACTCTCTATTCTGTTTCATTGATCTATGTGTCTGTTCTTGTGTCAGTACCAAACTCTTTTGATCAATTTAGCTTTATAGTATATATACTGAAACTAGGAAGTGAGATACCCACAGCTTTGTTTTGCTTTCTCATTTTCTTTTGGCTGTTAGGAGTCATTGTTGTTTCCATACAAATTTTAGATTTATTTGTTCCAGTTCTGTGAAAAATGCCATTGGTAATTTGGTAGGGATTCCATTGAGTTTGTAAATTGCCTTGGGTAGTATGGTCATTTTAACAATGTTGATTCTTCCAATCCTTTAACACATTATATCTTTCCATTTTTGTGTCATCTTCCGTTTTTTTCACAAATGTCTTGTAGGTTTTTTTGTTTGTTTGTTTGTTTGTTTGTTTGTTTTGCGGTACGTGGGCCTCTCACTGCTGTGGCCTCTCCTGCTGTGGAGCACAGGCTCCGGACACGCAGGCTCAGTGGCCATGGCTCACGGGCCCAGTCGCTCCACGACATGTGGGATTCCCCCGGACTGGGGCATGAACCCGTGTCCCCTGCATCGGCAGGCAGACCCCCAACCACTGCGCCACCAGGGAAGTCCTGTCTTATAGGTTTTTGAGTACATGTCTTTTACCTCCGTGGTTAGAATTACTCCTAGGCATTTTATTCTTTTGATTCACTTTTAAAATGGATTGTTTTTCTAAATTTCTTTTTCTAATAGTTCACTTTTAGTGTACAGAAACTCAACAGACTTCTGTATACTAATTTTTTATCCTGAAACTGTACTGAATTTATTCAATAGTTTTAATAAAGTTTGGTGACATCTTTAGGATTTTCTATATATAGTATTATGTCATCTGTAAACAGTGACACTTTTCCTTCTTCCTAAAAATTTGGATTACTTTTATTTGTTTTTCTCTTTTTTGATTGCTGTGGGTAGGACTATCAATACTATGCTATAAAAAGTGGTGAGAGTAGGCATCTTTGTCTTCTTGATCTTAGAGAAAATGCTTACAACTTTTCACCATTGAATATGATGTTTAGTGTGGGCTTGTCATATATGGCATTTATTATGGTGAGCTTTGTTCCCTCTATACCCACTATACTCACTTTTGTTAGCATTTTTATTTTTAATGGATGTTGAATTTTCTAAAAGCTTTTTATTCATCTATTGATTGAGATTATTATATGACTTTTATTGTTAAATTTGTTAATGTGGTGTTTCACATTGACTGATTTGAGGATATTTAATTCTTGCATCCCTGTGATAAATTCCATTGATCATGGTGTATCATCCTTTTTTTTTTTTTGTGTGTGTGTTTTTTATTTATTTATTTATTTATTTATTTTTTTAACATCTTTATTGGGGTATAATTGCTTTACAATGGTGTGTTAGTTTCTGCTTTATAACAAAGTGAATCAGTCATACATAAACATATGTTCCCATATGTCTTCCCTGTTGCGTCTCCCTCCCTCCCACCCTCCCCATCCCACCCCTCCAGGCTGTCACAAAGCACCGAGCCAATATCCCTGTGCCATGCGGCTGCTTCCCACTAGCTATCTACCTTACTGCGTTTGTTAGTGTGTATATGCCCATGACTCTCTCTCGCCCTGTCACAGCTCACCCTTCCCCCTCCCCATAACCTCAAGTTCTATTTAATTTTATTTGCTAATATTTTGTTAAGGATTTTTGCATTTATATCCATCAGGAATATTGGCTTATAACTTTTCTTTTCTTAATGTGTGTGGTGTCTTTGTCTGGCTTTAGTATCAGGGTGATGCTGGTCTCAGAGAATGATTTCTGAAGTGTTCCTTCTTATGCGAATTTTTGAATAGTTTGAGAAAGATGGGTGTTAGCTCTCCTTTATATGTTTTGTGGAATTCACTTATGAAGCTATCTGGTCCTGGAGTTTTGTTTGTTGGGAGGTTTTTGATTACTGATGCAATTTTGTTAGTGGTAATCAGTCTTTTCATATTTTCTATTTCTTCCTTATTCAGACTTGGAGGATTGTACATTTCTAGGAATTTATTCCTTAGATTCTAAGTGTTCCATTTAATTGTGGTATAGCCATTCATAGAAATCTCTTATGATTTGTTGTAGCTCTGTGGTGGTTATTGTAACTACCCTTTTGTTTCTCATTTCATTTATTTGGGCCCTCTCTCTGTTTTCTTGATGAGTCTGGCTAAAGCTTTACCAATTTTGTTTTCCTTTTTGTAGAACCAGCTCTCAGTTTCATTGATCTTTTCTATTTTTAAGTCTATATTTCATTTATTTTTCTTTGATCTTTTAAATTTCTTTCCTTCTACTAACATTGGGTTTTGTTTTTCTTATTCTTCTTATTATTTTAGGTTTAGGATTAGGTTATTTGTTTGATATTTTTTCTCCTGAGGTAGGCTTCTATTACTATAAAATTCCATCTTAGACCTGCTCTTGCTGCTTCCCAGATATTTTGGAGAGTTGTTTTCATTTTTGTTTGTGTCAATGTGTTTTCAGATTTCCCATTTTATTTCTTCATTGCCCCATTGCCTTTTTAGTAGCATATTGTTCAGTTGACATGTGTTTATGTTTCTTCAAGTTTTTTTTTTCTTTTTCTGCTAACTGATTTCTAGTCTCATACCATTGGGGTCAGAAATGATGCTTGATATGATTTTGGTCTTCTTAAATTTATTGAGACTTGTTTTGTGGCCTAGCGTGTGCTGTACCTTGGAGAATTTTCCATGTGCACTTGAAAAGAATGTGTATTTTGCTGCTTTTGGATGGAATGTTCTATATATATATATATATCTGTTAAGTTCATCTACTCTAATGTGTTCTTTAAAGCCAGTGTTTCTTTATTGATTTTCCATTTGCATGATCTGTCCTTTGATGTAAGTGAGGTGTTAAAGTCCCTTATTATTATCATGTTACTGTCACTTTCTCCCTTTATGTTTGTTAATATTCACTTTATGTATTTATGTTCTCCTATGTGGGGTGCACTTATATTTATAATGTTATATCTTCTTGTTGGGCCAATCCCTTTATTGTGATGTAATGTCCTTTGTCTCTTGTTAACAGTCTTTGTTTTAAAGTCTATTTTGTCTGACAAAAGTATTGCTACACCAGGTTTCTTTTTGTTTCCATTTGCATGGAATATCTTTTTCCATCCCCTCACTTTCAATCTGTGTGTGTCTTTAGATCTGAAGTCAGCCTCTTGAAGTAAGCATGTATATGAGTCTTATTTTATCCATTCAACTACACTGTCATTTGATTGGAGCATTTAGTAAATTTACATTTAAAGTAATTATTAATATGTATGTATTTATTGTTATTTTGTTAATTGTTTTCTGGTTATTTTTGTAGTTCTTTGTTTTCCTTTCTGCTGCTTTTGCTCTCTTCCCTTGTGATGTGATGACTATCTTTAGTGTTATGTTTGGATTCTTTTCTCTTTTTTGTGTATATGTATATATATATATATATATATATATATATATATATAATTTTGATTTGTGGTTACCATGAAGTTTATATATAACAAACTATTTAATTCATGATGAATTTAAGTTGCTGATTTTTACATTTGAATGCCTTTTAACAACCTTGCCTTTTTATTCCCCCACAAGTTTAATGTGTTTGATATCATATTTTATATCTTTTTGTTTTGTGTATTCCTTAACTAGTTATTGTGGATATAGTTGATTTTACTACTTCTGTCTTTTAAACTTCTGACTAGCTTTATAAGTGGTTGTAACATTACCTTTACAATATATATACCTTTATCAGTGAGATATTTTTTCTTTCATAATTGTTATATTTCCAGTTGTGGTATTTTCTGCTTAGAGAAGTCACATTAACCTTTCTTTTAAAGTCAGTTTAGTGGTACTAAGCTCTTTTAGCTTTTGCTTCCTTTTAAAACTCTTTATCACTGCTTTACATGTGAGTGATAGCCTGGCCAGGTAATCTTGGTTATAGATTGTTTTCCTTTTATCACTTCGAATAACTTGTGCCACTCCTGTCTGACCTGCAAATTTTCTGCTGAAAAGTCCAGTGAGAGTCTTTTGGGAGTTCCCTTGTACATAACTAGTTACTTTTGTCTTGCTGCTTTTAAGACCCTCTCTTTATCTTTAAATGTTGCCATTTTAATTATAACATGTCTTCACGTGGACATCTTTGGGTTTGGGATTCTCTGTGCTTCCTGGACCTGGATATCTATTTCATTCCCAGATTAGGAAAGTTTTCATCTATT
Source organism: Aethalodelphis obliquidens (assembly GCF_003676395.1). Lineage (NCBI taxonomy): Eukaryota > Metazoa > Chordata > Mammalia > Artiodactyla > Delphinidae > Aethalodelphis > Aethalodelphis obliquidens. The sequence goes on along the minus strand of NW_020837998.1, from coordinate 3,543,338 downwards.
ATTTCTTAAAATAGTTATCTGATCTTTGTCTTTCTTTTCTTCTTCTGGGACCCTTATAATGTGAATGTCCATAACTTTGGTTTTGTCCCAGAGGTCTCTTAAAACATCCTAATTTTTAATTTAAGATTTTTGGTTTGGTTCTTTATATTACCTAACTCTTTTTTAATCTTCTCACTGTGCTCATCCATTCTTCTTTCAACCTTGTTGAGCACCTTTATGATCATTACCTTGAACTCTTTATCAGGTAGATTGCTGTAGAGAAAGCTTTTATCATCTTAGAGAATGCATATATCATCATGAACAGAGTGTTGTAGGCAGAAATATAAACAATAAACATGCCTCCGGTGATGTCACAGAATTGAGAACCATGTTATAGGAAACTAAAATAAAGGGGATATCCTTGTTATAATGGAAAACAGCTTGGCCAAATTGTGTGTAAGATAGAACTTGTAAGTGATGAACTTGGATGTTTAGCTGGGGAGATTTCTTAACAATGTATTGAAGGTGTGGTCTGGTTTCTCCTTGCTGCTTATAGTAAAATGCAAGAGAAAGGAGATTAATTAAAGAAACAATTGTTAAGCAGAAATGAATCAGAACTCAATTTTGAAAAATGTCAGCTTATCAGTATCACAAAAAAGTGACAAAGCATATTCTGGAGAGAACAACAAGTGTATGATCATATTTGCTACAAAGATTATGGGTGTGAGTCATGGATCCAATCAACCATCTCAGCAGAATCCAGGAATAGAGTTGCAGTTATCCAGGAAAGATCTGTGGCATTCCACTTTGATTCATCTATAATGTTTTTGAGTGTATCTTTTGGTATAGCTTTTAGTGGGTGATCTGGTATTACACTGTATATACTAACATCACAGTCTGCTGTTATTGCCATTTTACCAGTATAGACTTTGCATTTTTATGTCTCTTTATTCTTTCATTTATAATAGCATGTCATATATTTTATCTACATACATTTAGAACCACATTAGACCTTATAATTTTTGCTTCAACAAACATAATTTTAAAAACTCAAGAGGAGAAAAACAGTTTACTGTATCTACCCATAGTTTTGCTTGCTGTGTTCCTTGTTCTTTCTAGGTATACCAATATTCATTTTTAATTTTTCATTTCCTTTCTGCATAGAGAAATTTCTTTAGATATTCTTTTAGAGTAGATCTGTTGGCTACAAATTCTCTAAGTTTCCTTTCATCTGAGATGGTCTTGATTTCCCTTTAAATTCCTGAAATGTTTTCTCTGGGTATAGTTTCAAAGTTGATGCTGCTTTTTATTTCTGCACTTGAAAAATCTGTATCACTTCTTTTTGCCATCCAGGATTTCTGATAGGAAATCTGCTGTCCTTAGAATTTTCTCCCTATAGGTGAGGTGTCTTTCACTCTTGCTCCTTTCAAAACTTTTTCCTTTACTTTATTTTTCATTATGTTTGCTTCCTTTTTATATCTTCTATTTTTCTGTTGAGAATATATTTATTTGCTGAATATTTGTATTTTTGTGTGTTTAAAGCACTTAAGTAATTGCTTATTGAAGCATTTTTATCATAGCTGCTTTAAAATCTCTGTCAGATAATGTTAACGTAGCCAGCATCTTGGTATTGTCTATTTTCTTTTTATACATTTTGAGATATTTCTGTTTCTTTCTATTATAAGTGGTTCTTGAGTGAAACCCTGGCATTTTGGGAATTATGAAAGACTGGATCTTCTTTAAATCTTCCATTTTACCTACTTCATCTGACACCAATCTAGTCATGAAAGGAGGAATTTTTTCCTTATAATTCTAGTTGGGGATTGAATTCCAGTTTCTCTGCTTGGTTTCCATTGACACCCAAAGTGGGAGACTCATTGCTCTGGCTCTTGCTAAACCTCTACTTATACCTCCCTGGCTGGGAAGAGTAGGAGTACAACATTATTTTTCACCCTTTGGCCTCCAGTGATAACACAGGGGTTGAGGAGTAGCCTTCTTACCATTAGACAGTGATGGAAAGTTATAATTTTCCATTAGGCCTCTTCTGGCACCACCCCAGTGAGAAGGGAAAAACAACTCATTATTGCTGGATGAGAGTGGAAGTCCAGGTTCACGGTGTGGTCTCCCCAAGTGGATACTTTTGTTGGGAGACACTCATTAACACCCAGCAGGAATAAAATCCCCAGATTCTCTAAAACCACCCCAGGAGGGTCTTGGAGTATGATAGTGGAAATCTTAACTTCCCATTCAATCTTTGTTGATTGTGGGTGGTGATGGGGCCACAGAATGTGTGTGTCTGTGGCATTTGGGTGGGGTAAAACAGTTATTGTCTGAAGATTTTCTGTCTTGCTAGGCTGCTTTTTTTCTGGTCTTTTGGTTATAAAAAGCAGGTTTTGTTGGGATTTATTTGTGTTCTCATTGGCATTTCTGGATTGCTGGTTTATTCAGCTACATGTATGAGGTATATGAAGTAAAATAAAATCCCAGGAACTTACTACCTTGTCATTTCTTAAGACCCAAGTTCCTTAACTAGCCAGTCAGTCTTTTCTCTTCACCTTTCAGAGTCTTCTTATATATATATTCCCCCTCTCACCCCAGGATTTTCAGCTGTACTTAGCTGAAGAAATAGGCTAAAGTAAATCTACTCCATTTTCTCAGAAGTGGAAACTTATTTCACCAAGTTATTATTATTTTTTTTAGGAAGTACCCGGTTTCTCCTGTTCCCCTCCTACCTCCCCTTCTTTCTCTCATTTTCTGTATCCCTTTCTCTCTCCTTCACCCTGACTTTCTTATTTCAATACATAAATTTTTTTTTAGCTCAGTATTTTAAATACACATCAAAAGAGATGGATTAAAAAATAGAATAAAATCTATGGAACAATAGTAACTTACACCATTTTTAAATGCCCACTATGAGGCAGGCATAGATCTCAGGGTTTGCTGGAATTGCTACATTTAATCTTCAAAGCAATCTTATTAGGTAATTATTGCCATTCTTTTTTCACAGATTAAAAATAAAGGAAAATTAAGAAAAAATTAATATATTGCCCATGGTTACTCAGCAGTAAGTGGTAGAGACAAGTTTATCTCTCTGGGAAATCTTTTGCCAGCACTTTTTTGCTTAATTGCTTCATGACTGATATTTGTTTGTGACTATTTGTTCTTTGTATATAAATATAGAGATACTTGCATGTATGTGATAAGAGATGGGGGGAAAAATATAAGAAAAAGCAATAGTTTACAATTAATTGCCATATTATAATATGCAATAAATTATTAATAAATACCAAAGTTTTAATTTAAAATTGTTAATTCCTCCTCACTATAAATTGGTGGAATGCATACTCTAATCTAGCTAAGGGAATTATCTCATCAGGTAAGGTACAAATTACATTTTAATCATCTAGATTTTGTAAGATTTTTAAGTTGCACTTATGCTACAAAATTCTGCACTTATGCTCTTACACACAGTTTTAGAAAATATGGTATCCATTAGCAATTCCTCAAAGTTGAAACAGGTCTCAGCAACTGTATATAAAGAGTCCTGTTTTCCTTCAGTATACTGGGCCAAATGCCTATTCCCTGTTCCTTATTACACAAGAATGTATTCTTTCTATATTTGATGCATGCTTCCATTTCTTCTCCAACTGTTACTTCTGTGGTATGGATAGCTACATAAATAGAAGCTGCTTACTCACCTCTACTGTTTTATAAGGAGAAGCAACTTTTCTAAAATAGAGTAAAAATGACTTCAAAAGAAAAGGCTGCTATGGCACTTCCAGACTTACAATACTAAAATTTCCTCTAGCTATCACAGTCCAAGCTGGCTGTAGTTGAACCCCAATAAAATACAAATTGTGCTGATTATTTTTCTTTCTTTCATTTTTTTTGTTTTTATCTCTTCTTTGTTCACTTAAGCCATCATAACATATGAAATTTAAATAATTTATTACATTTATTTAGTAGTGTTTTATGGTTCCACTTCTAAACTTTTAGAAGTTGAAAATAATGTTTTCCACTTCTGTTAAGGCAAAAGCTTCTAATTTCCCTTGTGTGTGTACGTATATGTATATATAAACATTATTTGCATATTTATATATATGAACAACTGTCAAATAACCCTTGCCAAATATGAAATATTTTTAGAGGTGAGCATGTGTATTTGAGTCAACAGAATATATTAGTCCTGATATTAGGACACATTCCTGCTCATAATTTTTTTCTGTATTTCACCAAAAACACTAAAGTTCATAATTGTAGAAAATATTTTGTAGAGAGAAAATCTGGTTCTTCAGCACAAAGGAAGATTTCTTCTTGATTTTTTTTATTTTTAAAAATATGAATTATATAGATTCATCCATGCTCAGAGCCAGGTACAAGGTGAAGAAAATTAAATACAAAATGGACCTCTCAGGAAAGAGTCAAGAAGAAGTATCAATTAGAATATATTTTTATAACTTTTTATTGAGATATAGTTAATTTACAATGTTGTGTGAACTTCAGGTGTACAGCAAAGAGATTCATATATATATATATATATATATATATATATTTCTTTTTCAGATTATTTTCCATTATAAATTATTACAAGATTTTGAATATAGTTCCCTGTGTTGTACAGTAGGTCCTTGTTGCTCATCTATTTTATGTATAGCAGTGTGTATATGTTAATCACAAACTCCTAATTTATCTCTTCCCATCCATCCCCTTTGGTAACCATAAGTTTGTTTTCTATATGTGTGAGTCTATTTCTGTTTTATAAATAAGTTCATTTGTATTTTTTTTTAGATTACACATATGTATGTTATCATATCATATTTGTCTTTCTCTGTCTGACTTAGTTTACTTAATATGATAATCTCTAAGTCCATCCATGTTGCTGCACATGGCGTTATTTCATTCTTTTCAATACCTGAGTAATATTCCATTGTGTGTGTGTGTGTATATATATATATATATATATATATATATATATATATATATATATATCTCACATCTTCTTTATCCATTCATCTGTCAGTGGACATTTGGGTTGCTTTCATGTCTTGGTTATTGTAAATATTTCTGCTATGAACATTGGGTTGCATGTATCTTTTCAAATTAGAGTTTTCACCTTTTTTATATATATGCCTAGGAGTGGGATTGCAGGATCATATGGGATTTCTGAGTGCTCTATACATATCAATTAAGTCCATCTGCTCTAATGTGTCATCTAAAGCCTTTGTTTCCTTATTGATTTTTTTTGTGGATGACCAGTCATTGATATAAGTGAGTAATTAAAGTCCCCCACTATTGTGTTACTGTCAATTTCTCCTTAAATTTGCCTTATAAATTGAGGTGCTATTATGTTTGGTGCATATATATTTACCTTTGTTATATCTTCTTCTTGGATTGATCCTTTGATCATTATGTAGTGTACTTCTTTGTCTCTTGTAACAATCTTTATTTTAAAGTTTATTTTGTCTGATATAAGTATTGCTGCTCCAGCTTTCTTTTGATTTCCATTTGCATGGAATACCATTTTCTGTCCCATCAATTTCAATCTGTAGATCTGAAGTGAGTCTCTTGTAGGCCACATATATTTTGGTTCTGTTTCTGGTTTTGTATCTGTTCAACCAGTCTATGTCTTTTGGTTGGAGCATTTAGTCCAATTACATTTAAGGCAATTATTGATATGTATGTTCCTATTGCCATTTTGTTAATTGTTTTGAATTTGTTTCTGTAGCTCCATTTTCCCCTTTCTTCTTTGCTCTCTTCTCTTGTGATTTGATGACTATCTTTAGTGTTATGTTTGGATTCCTTTTTCTTTTCTTGTGTGTATATCTATTATAGATTTTTTTTTGCCATTACCATGAGGTTTTTTGTATTGCAGTCTATATATATAGTGCTTATTTTAAGTTGCTGATCTCTTAATTTCAAGTGCCATTTAGACACCATACATTTGTACTCTCCTCTCCTCACAATTACTGTTTTTGATATTATATTTTACATCTAATTGTTTTAGGTATTCCTTAACTGTTTATTGTGGATACAAATGATTTTACTACTTTTGTATTTTAACCTCCCTACTAGCTTTGCATGTGGATGAACTTCCTACCTTTATTGTATGTTTGCCTTTACCAGTGAGCTTTTGCATTTTGTAACTTTCTTGTTTCTAGTTGTGGCCTTTTCTTTTCTCCCTAGAGAAATACCTTTGGCATTTGCTGTAAAGCTGGATTGGTGGTGCTTTTAGTTTTTACTTGTCTGTAAGTCTTTTGATTTCTCCATCAAATCTGAGTGACAGCCTTGCTAGGTAGAGTGTTCTTTGTTGTAGGTGTTTCTCTTTCATCACTTTAAGTATATTGTGCCACTCCCTTCTGCCATGCAGACTTTCTGCTGAAAAATTAGCTTATAGCTTTATGGGAGTCCCCTTGTATGTTATTTGTTGTTTTTCCCTTGCTGCTTTTTAATATTCTCTCTCTATCTTTAATTTTTGCCATTTTGATTACAATGTGTCTTGGTGCATTTCTCTGTGGGTTCATCCTGTATGAGATTCTCTGTGCTTCCTGGACTTGGGTGACTGTTTCCTTTTCCAAGTTAGGGAAGTTTTCAACTATTATCTCTTCAAGTATTTTGTCAAACATGTGCTCTCTTTCTTCTCCTTCTGGGACCTCTATAATGCAAATATTAGTGTGCTTGATGTTGCCCCAGAGGTCTCTTACACTGTCCTCATTTCTTTTCTTTCTTTTTTTTCTGTTCTGTGGTAGTGATTTCCACTACTCTGTCTTTCAGGTCACTGATCCATTCTTCTGCCTCATTTAGTCTACTAGTGATTCCTTCTAGTGTATTTTTCATTTCAGTTATTGTATTCTACAATTATGTTTGGTTTTTCCTTGTATTTTCTAGTTTTTGTTAAAAACTTCTAATTTCTTACTCTGTGCATCCATTCTCCTCCAGAGTTCTTTGATCATCTTTACAATCATTACTCGGAATTCTTTCTTGGGTAGATCACCTATCTCCATGCCACTTAATTCTTCTTCTGGGATTTTATCTTGTTCTTTTATCAGAAACATATTCCCCTCTTGCCTCATTTTGGCTACATTGCTATTTGTATTTTTACATATGTGTTAGGTTAGTTACATTTCTCAACCTTGGAGAAGTGGCCCTTTGTAGGAGATATCTTATACATCCCAGCAGTGCACTCCCCTCTTGTCACCCAAGGGCCAGGGGCTACCTGATCCAAGGGTAATGTCTGGCCTGTGTTTGTGGATCCAGCCTGCAGGCTGAGGGACTCTAATTTTCTTATTTCTGGTGTCTGCCCCTTGGTGGGTGAGGCTGGTCTAGAGGCTTATGCAGGCTTCCTGGTGGGAGGGGCCAGTGCCTGCCCAGCTCCAGTGAGTGGAACTGTGTCTCAGCTCTCTGATGAGCAGGGCCATGTCTAGTGGCATGTCTAGAGATGGCTGTAGGCTCAGGAAGTCTTTAGGCCACCTGTCTACTGACGGGTGGGGCTATGTCCCAGCCCAGTTTGTTATTTGGTTTGAGGAGTCCCAACAAGGGAGTCTACAGTCTGTTGAGTGGGGCCCAGTCTTGTTGTCAAGTTATCAGCAGGTAGATCTGGCCCAAGCTCTTATAAAATTACTGTTTTTGCCCTTGGTCCTGGGGCATGTGAGCTTTGGTGTGTGCCCTTTAAGAGTGAAGGCTCTATTTCCTCCAATCCTGCAAAGCTCCTTCAATCAAGCCCCACTGGCCCTCAAAGCCAAATGCTTTTGGGGCTCCACTTTCCAGTACAGGACCCCGTGGCAGGGGAGCCCATTGTGAGTCTCAGATCCCTGGGACTTGGGGGCCTTACATGCAGCTCAGACCTCTCACTCCTGTGGGAGAAACTCTGTAATATATTTATTCTCCAGCTTGTGGGCCAGGTGGTATAGGAATTGATTATATCACAATTTCACCCCTCCTACCCATCTCATTGTGGTTGCTCCTTTATGTCTTTAGTTGTAGAAGATCATTTCTGGTAGGTTCCAGACTTTTTCATCAATGATTGTTCTTCAGTTAGTTGTGATTTTGGTGTGTACATGAGGGGAGGTGAGCTTAGGGTCCTTCTACTTTGCTACCTTAGCCACTCTCCTGGGAAGATTTTGAGACTAAAGTTTTGAGCTCTGCAAGTTTCTTGTACATTTCAGCTACACAGGACAATGGGGCATCAAGGATACCTCAGTTGGGGCTTGAAGTCTCACAAGTTCAAAAAAAGCTCTGCAGCCAGGCAGCCAATTGCAGGATATACTGTGAAAATTCTTTGTAATTTCTTCAATTAGGATACATTTACAATTAAGAACTACAAATAGAGGATATGGCAGATTAGAGACAGGAAAACAGAGAGCTTCCATTAAAAAGAAATTGATTATAATAAATATATAAATGAAAAGAATGTGAAAATTTACAAAGATTTATTAACTATGTCATTTCTTCTTATATAATGATAATTAGGTCTGGGAATAATTTCAGTTTAAGAGACAGATGAGGAGTAGGTACTCAAGTTAGTTCATAGCCTAGGACCATCTGCTAGATACTTTTAAGAAATGATCATGAAAATGCATTGGGTGGAGAAAAATATATTAAGGTTTAGTTAGATGTCTAGATGTAATAGTATAGCAAGATTCCTCTTGCCAAGAGGAAAAAATAGTGTCTCAATTTATAAAATTCAGTTATAATTAGCTAGTAATATCATTATTTAAATATGAATCTTATGATAGTAAAGCAAGTCCATATAATCACTCTTCATTGAAAGTGTTCTTTGATATTTATTCGTATCATCATATGATGATATGAAGCATGTGAAAATTTTAAAGATTTATGTAAACTTTATTCAGAAGTCAATGAACTTACTTTTACAGGAACCATAAATTTTATATTTGGTATTTTGATGCTTCTCTGTCTAAGCAATACCTGCTAGTGGTATACTTTATGCAATATTATTTGGTATTGATTTTAAATTTTGAAAAGCCATGTTTCCTAGGACTAAGTCTTTAATATTATTATGGCTAGAAAACATTTTAACCACCACTTTAAAGAACATTTTCCCCAAAATGACGTTTATTTATACACCAAGAGAACAGCTATATGTTCCTCGTTCCACTCTTTTATCTTTCTGTCAGATAGCTGCAAGTGGTTAAGAGGCTAGGTGATTCTTGCCCATTATTATCTACTTGCACAATGAACAGTAGGATATTCCAACTTCCTGAGAGTAGAATTAAAATTGACTTTTAATGTCAAAATACTCAGGTGGCCAATACAGCTGGTTGAAATATGCCAACCTGTATAGCATTTTATTTCATATTATTTGTTTTCTTAAAGACAGATACTCAGTCCCAAATATAGAATGTCCTAAAATCACCTTAACCTAGAATTTTTCCACTGAAGTTTCATTGAGTCCAACATTCAGGAGGTAATATAGTATAAGCATATGACACTAAAAAGTCCAATAAAACTACAGCAAAATACCTCTTCATTTAGCCTTATGCATTTTAATGTGATAAACTAATTTTAGCATGACTTTAGAGTGGTAGTATTAGCTGTTTAAAAATTAGAAGGCCTAATATTTTGAATTGTGTGTGTTTTTACACATAGACACATACACACAACAGAATTGTAGAGAATATGAAATGGAGAAAAAAATAGATTTTAGAAGGTTGATATAAAACAGAAGTGCAGGTGGTAATGACTGAAGTTTCCTTTAATTATTAATACTAAAAACAGATACCTTTTACTAGGCACTTGATATTAGATTGTTTAATTCTCATCACAAACTTATAATTTAGAAAATTTTCCCCTTTCAAATAAAGAAAATAAACTTTAGAGAAGTTTATACCTTAGCCCAAGATTACTCACCTAATAAACTCTGGAGAAAAATATGAATCCTGTCCTCTCAGATTTTGAAACTTGTGCTCTACTACTCTCTAACAGAATATTTGAAATGATGCTCTTATCTGTGTACTTGAAAGCACTAATGCAGATAAGAATTCAAACTTTATTCAGGATTCCCAGCACTCTCAAACATCTGCTCAAGTAGATTACTGCTGAAGATGTTGGTAAAACCAAACTGCAGGAAACTCTGGTACCTTATAATCAAAACTGTCATGAGTGATTTTTTGTTCACTTCTGTTTGAGTTTATCTTTCTTTACATGTTTATTAAGTAATGACTGTCATTGACCTATAGGCCTGCATATGGATGATGGTAAGAACAGGGCTATTAAACCTTACTGAGTAGAACATGTGTATATCACACAAAATAAGGTAGCTTAATGAGAAGAATTAAACCATGAGTTGTTACCTTATGGACCATTTCTTTTATTCTCATAATAGTTATGATTACTGCCAAATATATAACATCTCAAAGACTTAAAAAAGTGAAACTGTAATTATATAAACTAAACATATAAGCCCAATGTGGTACAATAAAAAGAGTTTTACTATTAATATCTAAACACCATAATTTTTTTTAACATCTTTATTGGAGTATAATTGCTTTACAATGGTATGTTAGTTTCAGCTTCACAACAAAATGAATCAGTTATATATATACATATGTTCCCATATCTCTTCCCGCTTGTGTCTCCCTCCCTCCCACCCTCCCTATCCCACCCCTCCAGGCGGTCACAAAGCACCGAGCTGATCTCCCTGTGCTATGCGGCTGCTTCCCACTAGCTATCTACCTTACGTTTGGTAGTGTATATATGTCCATGCCTCTTTATCGCTTTGTCACCGTTTACCCTTCCCCCTCCCCATAGCCTCAAGTCCATTCTCTAGTAAGTCTGTGTCTTTATTCCTGTTTCACCCCTAGGTTTTTCATGACATTTTTTTTTCTTAAATTCCATATATATGTGTTAGCATACGGTATTTGTCTCTCTCTTTCTGACTTACTTCACTCTGTATGACAGACTCTAGGTCTATCCACCTCATTACAAATAGCTCAATTTCGTCTCTTTTTATGGCTGAGTAATATTCCATTGTATATATGTGCCACATCTTCTTTATCCATTCATCTGATGATGGACACTTAGGTTGTGTCCATCTCTGGGCTATTGCAAATAGAGCTGCAATGAACACCATAATTTTAAAGGGAATACACTAATGGAAAGAATATGATAGGATAATGCATGCTTGTGTATCTATTTGCTTAGATATTTTCAATTTCCTTTTCTTGAAACAATTATTTTACAGACATTTTAACATAACTGTAAAGTATATGAAGAAAATTAATGCTGGTGGTAAGATGTAATCAAATTTTTTTAAAAAACGTTAAAATTACCTGATATTAATATAACTAAATTAATTACAAAGGATTTTAGATATATCCTGATATTTTGATTTTTATCAATCAAACTCTGAAATTCAGCAGTGGATAATGTTATTCAAGATTTCCAAATTAAAAGAGTTTATCTCTATTTTAAATTAACCACATACTATTTGAAGAAAACAAGAGATTTAAAATTGTTTTTAATTTCTAGCATAGTAATTTCACTACTAAAAATCCATTCTTTGAAAATTGTTTGAAAAGGTCATACACACACACATACACATAAAAATGCACACATACACATTTTTATCATAAAATTGTTTATGATAATCAAAATTGGAAATATATGTGTCAAAAATAGATAAAATACATATTTAATAAGGCATGGATTAGATAAAATACCAGGTGGCCAATTACAGTCATAGTTATCAAAATTCTGAAACATAAAAATTTATCAGGAATAATATTATATAAGTAAAAGGGGAGGATAAATTTTATCCATAGCATGTTTCCATTTATAAGTTATAAATAGATATATAAACACTCTAAGAAAATACATTAATTGGCATTTATTATTCAACAAACAATAATTGTATGTATTGTGTTTTAATGTAAATAGACACAAAATTGTTACTGACATTTTGTCATGCTTAATGTGGTTCTAGCTTAAAATATAAGTATTTAAAAGTGAAAATATAAGTATATTGCCTGAAAAAAGCAACTAAAACTCAAAAAATCTGTGTAGAATAATTTTCTCCTATATAAAATCTAATAAATTAAAAGTAAAATATAAAAAATTTTAGAAGACAGTTGTGGCATTTTTACTTCATATTGCTACAGAGAAACATGAAAAACTGGTGCTCTCCTACTGTTAATGGGTTATTTTGAAATACTAATTAATGTAAAACTGTATCCTTTAATCAAATTGTTTACAAAGAGTTAATTAAAAATCTTTAAATAAAATATTGAGCTTTACTTTTTATAATGTTTAAAAAGACATAAAAAGTGGCAATTAAAGGAGAAACCCATGTAAGCTGTTATCACTCTGCTTGAATTAGAGGAAAATTTAAATAGATTGTAATAATCAATATAAAAGTATAATATTTTTGTGAATGAAATCAATGCAAACATAGAAAAACATTTTTATATTGAATCTTCTAGTTTCTATTAAATGATAATATTTAGTTGTATCTGTTTTCATGGCTTTTTAAGTTTATTTAGTTTAACTTTATTATGGAAAACATCACAATTATTGACACGTTTTGTTAATTCATCTAATTAGATTATCATTAACTATACATCAAGAAGTAACCTTGTTGATTACTTGATCACACACACATGAATTCATAACCCAACTTATAAAGATAAAATAATACTAAAACATTTCTAAGTTAAAATTTGAAGCTCATAAAATTATTTATTTTCCCTAGAAACAAAGTTATAAGGGGTCCCCAGCCTATCCTAATAAATTTTTTTGTAATGGATATTAAAGCTAGATCTTTTGAGTCAGACTTATCTGTGTTCAAATCCAAACTCTGCCATTTACTGCTGGTGGGATCATGGAAATATGAAAATAGATAATAAAGCCAAACTCAAGTTTGCATTTTAGAATTAAGTGAAATATTGCCTTTGAATTGCCTATAACACTATCAATAACTAAATAAGCATGAAATAGATGAGGTACATCATTCTTATCAATATCAAGTTCAGATTTTTTTTTTACTGAAATATTAACACCTTTGACTTAGAAAATAAGAGAAGACACAAATTAACAATATCTGGAAAGGGGATATCACTATACATTTTACACATGTTTAAAGGATAGTAAGATAATACTATTAACAATTCTATATACCTAAATTTGACAACATAGACTAAATGGACCAAATATCAGAAATAAAACTACAATTCATTCAGTGTGAAATAAATAATTTAAATAGCTCCATCAATATTAAATAAATTGAATTTGTAATTAAAAACAAATTTTCATAATAGAAATCACCAGACCCAGATGATTTCACTGGAGAATTCTAAGAATTCACACAAATTCTCCACAGTCTATTCTAGAAAATGGAAGAAGACAGAACATTTTCCAATTCATTTTATGAAGCAAGTTTTACCCTTATATGAAAACCAAACAAAGAACAGAAAAAGAAAAATACGGACAGATATTTCTCATAAATATAGATTAAAAATTCTTAAAAAATCATTAGCAAATATAGTGCAGCAATGCATTAGAAGAATTATACATGATGATTAAATGAGTTCATCCAACGATGCAAGGCAGTTTCAAAATTTGAAAAGTAATCAATATAGCACACCATGTTAACAAACTGAAGAAGAAACATCATATGATCATATCAGTTGATGCAGAAAAGCATTTGATGAAATTCAAAACCCATTCATATCAAAAAGAAAAAAAAACGGGGAATAATAGGAATAGAGGAGAATTTCCTCAACTTGATAAAATGAGCATGTACAAGAAGTCTACAGCTAACATTGTGCTGAATGGTGAAATACTGAATGATTTTCTTCTAATATTCAAGAATGAGGTAAGTATGTTTGCACTCACCATTCATTAAAAATAGTACTGGGTTCTAGTCAGTGCAGTCAGGCAAAAAAAAATATATATATAGATAGATAGATATAGATATAGATACATATATGGCATATACAATGGAAAGGAAAAATAAAACTGTCTCTTTCACAGATGAATAATTTCCACATTAAAATAAAAATCCCAAGGCACCTTCAAAAAGGCTTCTAGAACTAATAAGTGAGTTCAGCAAGTCTCCAGATCCAGAAAAAACAAATAAAAATAAAAATCAATTGTATATACTAGCAACCAACAGCTGGACACCAAAAGTTAAAATACAATACCATTCAGATTCTATGAAAAATAATATGAAATATTTACATGTAAATCTAACAAACCATGTACAGGTCTTGTATACTAAAAATTATATATCACTTATGAAATAAATTTTGAAAAATTTATATGAAAGAAATTTTGAGAAATATATATAAAAATTTTGAGAAATTATATATATATAGTGGGTTGGAAGACTCTGTATTGTTAACATGTCAATTCTAGCTAAATAGACATATAGATTCAACACAATTCCAATCAATATTTTAGCATATTTTTTGGAAACTTGTCAAGCTTTTTCTAAAATTTATATGGAAAAGCTAATGGAGTAGAGTACCTCAAACAATTATGATAAAGAGTGAGAATGGCTATTATCAAAAACACAAAAAATAACCATTGTTGCTAAGGATGTGGAAAAAAGGGAAGGTAAAATATTACATCCACTATGGAAAACAGTATAAAAGGTCCTCAAAAAATTAAAAATAGAACTACTGTACAATACAGCATTTACACTTTTGGGAATTTATCCAAAGGAAATAAAAACACTAAATCAAAAAGATATATACACTCCAATGTTCATTGCAGCATTATACACAATAATCAAGATATGGAGGTAACACGAAAGTCCACTGATAGGAATGGGTAAAAAAGATGTGGTACATATTTACAATGCACTATGATTTAGCCATAAAAAAGAATAAAATTCTGACATTTGTAACAACATAGATGGATCTAGATGGCATTAAATTAAGTGAAATAAGTCAAAGACAAATACTGTATGTCTTTATTTACATGTGGACTCTAAGAAAACAAAACAAATATAACAAAACAGAAACAGACTTATAGGTACATAGAACAAAGTAGTGGTTGCCAGAGGGGAGGGCACATGGGGATGGCCAAAATAAGTAAAAGGGATTAAGAGGTACAAACTGCCAGCTATAGAATTAATAAGAAAAAGAGATGTAATGTATAATATAGGGAAAATAGTCAATAATATTGCAATAACTTTGTATGGTGTAAAATGAGTAAAAATATCAAATCACTATGTTGTACACATGAAAAAATACAAAAGTGTAAGCCAACTAAAATTCTCCTGGCAGTTGTCTCAGGATGGTGGGATTTCAGAAGAGCTTTGCTCAATATTTTTTGGTACTGTTTGAATGTGTTTATAATGAGTGTATCATTTATGTAATCAGAAAAATCAATAAAACATTTTCATTGTGAAAAAAATTGTAAGTCAAATATAATTCAATACAAAATAAGTAAAATAAAATATTTTACATATTGATTGTGAGATTAAAATCTTTTCAACAGATAGTGTTATAACAATTGGACTTCTGTATGCAAGAATATGACCCTAGACTCCCATATCACACCTTATATAAAAACTGACTCTGCGGATGACATGTTACTATACATAGAAAATCCTAAAGATGCCACCAGAAAACTACTAGAGCTAATCAACGAATTTAGTAAAGTCACAGGATACAAAATTAATACACAGAAATCTCTTCACTCCTATACACTAACAATGAAAAATCTGAAAGAGAAGTTGAGGAAACACTCCCATTTACCACTGAAGCAAAAAGAATAAAATACCTAAGAATAAACCTACTTCAGAGACAAAAGACCTGCATACAGAAAAATATAAGACACTGATGAAAGAAATCAAAGATGCTATAAACAGATGGAGAGATATACCATGTTCATGGATTGGAAGAATCAATATTATGAAAATATACTACCCAAAGCAATCTACAGATACAACACAATCCCTATCAAATTACAAATTGCAGTTTTCACAGAACTAGAACAAGAAATTTTACAATTTGTATGGAAACACTAAAGCCCCAGAATAACCAAAACAATCTTGAGAAGAAAAACAGAGCTGGAGGAATCAGGCTACCTGACTTCAGACCGTAGTACAAACCTACAGTAATCAAGAGAGTGTGGTACTGGCACAAAAAACAGAAATATAAAACAGTGGAAGAGGATAGAAAGCCCAGAGATAAACCCACGCTTCTATGGTCAACTTATATTTGAAAAAAGAGGCAAGAATTTAGAAAGGAGAAAAGACTGCTTCTTCAATAAGTGGTGTTGGGAAAACTGGACAGCTACATGTAAAAGAATCAAATTAGAACACTCCCTAACACCATACACAAAAATAAATTCAAAATGGATTGAAGACCTACATGTAAGGTCAGACACTATAAAAATCTTAGACGAAAACATAGGCAGAACACTCCATGACATAAATCACAGAAAGATCCTTTTTGACCCACCTCCTAGAGTAATGAAGATAAAAGCAAAAATAAACAAATGGGACCTAATGAAACTTAAAAGCTTTTGCCCAGCAAAGGAAACCATAAACAAGATGGAAAGACAGTGCTCAGAATGGGAGAAAATATTTGCAAATGAAGCAACTGACAAAAGATTAGTCTCCAAAATTTACAAGCAGCCTATGCAGCTCAATATCAAAAAAAAAAAAACCAATCCAAAAATGGGCAGAAGACCTAAATAGACATTTCTCCAAAGAAGAAGTACAGATTGCCAACAAACACATGAAAAGGTGCTCAACCTCACTAACCATCACTAATCATCATTTGATTTGAAATGTAAATCAAAACCACAATGAGGTATCACCTCACACTGGTCAGAATGGCCATCATCAAAAAATGTACAAACAATAAATGCTGGAGAGGGTGTGGAGAAAAGGGAATCCTCCTGTAAAGTTTGTGGGAATGTAAATTGATACAGCCACTATGGAGAACAGTATGTAGTTTCCTTAAGAAACTAAAAATAAAACTACCATATGACCCAGCAATCCCATTACTGGGCATATACCCTGATAAAACCATAATTCAAAGTACATGTACCCCAGTATTCATTGCATCACTATTTACTATAGCCAGGACATGGAAGCCACATAAATGTCCATAGACAGATGAATGGATAAAGAAGATGTGGCACATATATACAATGGAATATTACTCAGTCATAAAAAGGAACAAAATTAAGTCATTTGTAATGATGTGGATGGAACTAGAGTCTGTCATACAGAGTGAAATAAGTCAGAAAGAGGAAAACAAATACCATATATTAACACATATATATGGAATCTAGAGAAATGGCACCCATGAACCTAGTGGCAGGGTAGCAATAGAGGTGCAGATGTAGAGAATGGATTTGTGGACAATGGTTGGGGGGAAGGGGAGAGTGGGACAAATTGAAAGAGTAGCACTGACATATATACACTACCATGTGTAAAATAGATAGCTAGTGGGAAGCTTCTGTATAGCACAGGGAGATCAGCTCAGTGTTTTATGATGACCTAGAGGGATAGGATGCAGAGGGAGGGAGGGAGGCTCATGAGGGAGAGTATATAGGTATACATATAGCTGATTCACTTATTTGTGCAGCAGAAACTAGCACAACATTGTACAGCAATTATAATCCAATAAAGATGTTAAAAGTATTGACTCTAAATACAACATGAAAGGCACAGTCCATGAAGGATAGAATTGATAAATTCGACTTCATTATAATAAAAAACTTCTGTTCTGTGAAAATCACTATCAAGGAAACAAGAAGACAAGCCACAAACTGGGGTATAATATTTTAAAAAGATTTATCTGATAAAGGACTATTATCCAAAATACACAAAGTACTCTTAAAATTCAACAATAAGGAAATAACCTAATTATAAAGGAGAACATACTTTATAGCACAGGGAACTCTACTTAATGCACTGTGGTGACAAATGGGAAGGAAATCAAAAAATCAGGAGATATATGTATATGTATAGCTGATTAATTTTGCTGTATAGTAGAAACTAACACAACATTGTAAAGCAACTGTACTCCAATAAAAATTAATTTTAAAAAATGGGCCAAACATCTCACCAACAAAGATATAGAGATGGAAAATAAATATATAAAAAGTGCTCAACATCATATGTCATCAAGGAATGGCAAATTAGAAAAACAATAAGATAGTACCACATACCTATTGGAGTGGCAAAACGCAAAACACTGATAATACCAAATTTTGGCCAGGATATGCAGCAACAGGAAATACCATTCATTGCTGGTGGAAATGAAAAATATATAGGCACTTTGAAAGACAGTTTGCTGGTTTCTTACAAAATTAATCATTCTCTTTTTGAATTAGTGTTTTCATTTTTTCTGGATATATACCCTGGAAGGGAATTACTTGACCATAAGGTAGTTCTATTTTTAATTTTATGAGGAATCTACATACTGTTTTCCACAGTAGCTGCACCAATTTACACTCCCACCAACAGTGGACTAGGGTTTCCTTTTCTCTATATCCTCTCCAAAATATGTTATTTGTAGACTTTTTGATGATAGCCATTCTGATAGGTATGTGGTTCTACCTCATTGTTGTTTTGACTTGCATTTCTCTAACAATTAGCAATGTTGAGCTGCTTTCACGTGCCTGTTAGCCATCTGTATGCTTTCTTTGGAAAAATGTTTATTCAGGTGTTCTGACCATTTTTTGATTGTTTTTTGATATTGTATTGTAAGAGCTGTTTATATATTTTGTATATTTCCCCTTTGTCTGTCATATTATTTGCAAATATTAACTAAGTCCCATTTGTTTATTTTTGCTTTATTTCTTTTGCTTTAGGAGACAAATCTAAACATATATTGCTGTAACTTATGTAGTGTTCCATCCATGTTCTCTTCTAGGAGTTTTATGGTTTTAGATCTTACACGTAGGTCTTTAATCAATTTTGAGTTTATATTTGTATATGGTGTGAGGACATGTTCTAATATCATTGTTTTACATGTGGCTGCCCAGTTTTCCCAGCATCACATATTGAAAAGATTGTCTTTTCTCCATTGTATACTCTTGTGTCCTTTATCATAAATTAATTTACCATAGGTGTGTGGGTTTATTCCTGGGCTCTCTCTTCTGTTACAGAGATCTATGTGTCTGTTTTTGTGCCAGTATCTTGAATATCCTTTAGGCAGGGAGCAAAAATTAACATATGGATTAATATTTACTTTTAGGTTTGTTTTCTATTATTTACTCAAAATACCTGATTGCTTAAACATTGATCTCCTTTATGATCCTGTCCTGTTATTACCACTTTTCAATAACAGGTAGCAGGCTTGGGTTTTAAAAGATTATGAACTTCCATTTGTACATATCCTAGTACACCATTCTACCTTAGAGGAAAACAATACATAAAATGAAGCTTTATAAATGACAGTTTGTGGCTTCACCAAATAAATATATATTTTCGCATTCAATCTATTATGATACTATTCTGCATTTACAAAAATAATTTTCTAATTTTCAAAGCATATTGAAATGCATAATCCCAGATAACACCAAATGGTAGGTTTTTAGTGATCCAGATAGAGTCTTCACATGAGTACATCCATGGCTAATTTTTTTTTTAAATAGCCTTTCAAGTGAGAGCTATGCTATATAGATTAAAACCAGCTGACTCCACCCAAAATCTGTCATAAGGATATGAGCTTTAAGTTGGTTTTTAGTAGTGGATATTTATTTACACTGATCCAGTCATACTTGCTTCATTTCTGCAATTTCTCTGCAAAATAGAAACGTTTTCATAAGAATTTCAATAATTCTCACAATAGTTTACCACCAATACCATGCCCTCATAAACTGAAATAACCAATCATAGGTGCAAGAAAAAGTAACACATTAAATTTAAATCCAGAAATATTCTGCTTCAAGTATATTTTTGAAATAATGCTTAGTTTTAAAATATGCATGGTAAACAATGAAGAACATATAAACAGCTTGGAATGCCCATGTTTGATTCCAATTTTCTCTGACTGAAAACATTCTCATTGTATATATGGTCTCTTGCTGAATGTAGAGGAATTTTTTCCTCTGATGTTCAAACTTGTATTTAGAAAAGCAAATTATCTCAGTGACTTTGATAACTTATTTTATCTTCAAGTAAATCATAAGTCACAAATCCTTGACTCTGAACAGTTTTGTCTACCAGTGTTTTGAAGTGCTTATTCTGCAAATGTCTGGTTATCTATAAAATATTAATAGAAGAAAAAGTAGTGGCTCTCTGCTTGCTGTAAATTGAGGGACAAAATGAACCAGCTCAACTTTAAGCCGCAAAAGATTTCTTTGTGATGTTTATAGTAATTCACCATGGACCCTACCTGCTTAACTCCTTCAGGGTACCCCCAGGAGAGTATGATATGACTTTGCTTTTGTTTCCAGGTTAGAAACAAGGTTAGCCTGCTTACTTTTCAACATCGAAGTAAAATGTCATTGGTTTTCTGACAAACAATGTATGCCAGAGACATGGGTCTTTTTCTCACTAAACTTCAATTTTTTAGTATAGTTCCAAGTTTCTGGAAATAAATCTTTTAATAGAGAGGGGTATGTCTGCTGTTGATTTTTATAGACTAAAATGTCAGATCTACAGTTATTCAGACAAAAGATTGGAATTAAAAAAGAACAAAACAAGAAAACAGCTTCTTTGGGAAATAAAAGATGGTTAATGAAGTATCCTGTTTGTCATCATATAATAATCACCAAAATGCTTGTCTTAGACATTCCTGCTTAAAAATCTGTTTTAATTACTCTTCTATCTTAGAATAGTCCCTTGCATTTGAAGCTTTTGTTGATTTTATATGATTACTATGAACCAAGTAATAGCAGTAATAAAATCAATCTTCAAAACTGATCTCTATTTAATATTACTATTTTAATATTGTGTATCTAGAAAGACTTAAATATGAAATATCTACTATACTAACAAATGGCATATTTAGATTTTATTAACAATGATAGCCAGCTATACCTATAATTTAAAAATACATATACTTGTTTTGCTAGTTGGTTTATCTGTCTTTTAATGAATGAAATATTTTGTCAACCAAAAAATTGTAAAGTTTATTGCACTAGTAAAGTAACGAAAATTGTTAGCTCCTGTGATAAAGGGCAACATGTCCACAATCCTTCATTCCCATCTGTATTCATACCTCCTGCAATCTTATTTTGTAGTTTCTCCCATTAAGAGATAGAAGCTATTCTTCCTTCTTTTGAATCTGACTCTGCAGTGTAACTTGCTTTGGCCAATAGAATGCAGTTTAAGGGACTATTTTCCAGTTAGGAGCTTAAGCTGTAAGTTTATTATGCTTTCATTTGTTCATTGGAACCTTGCCCAATTGCCATGTGAATAAGCCTGGGAATTAAGTTGCTGGAGGATGAGGGACCACATAGAATAGAGACACTCTCTACTCAGGGTTTCCTAGACCAGCTAGTCCTGGGAAATCCAAGAGCAGGACACAAGACAAGGGTGAGCCCATAGGGAACCACCCAACTGAGAGCTGCTCAAATTGCTCACCTGAACAAAAGTGAATTAAAATAGTTGTTTCAAGCCACAGAGCATTGGGGTACATTGTTACATGGAAAAAAAAACTAATACATTATAAAAAATTAAGCATTCCTTTGTTCAACTACACATGCATAAATATCTCAACAGCATTTCAGGACAAAGACCTCTGTCATACGAAAATTGGTTCCATTTATTTTATAAGCTACTGACTTTCTGGGGGATCCCATGTTGCTGGTACTATGATCCCATGTTGTTGCATGCTTGCCCTAAGAAACAGTCAGGCTAATGATAGACTGATAGAAATAGAGATTAATCTAAAACATCTAGTAGTGAAGACATCATTTTTTACCTTGAAGGAGATTTAGCTAGGGCTTAAACAACTTTAAAAAGTAAATATTGGCTTTGCATAAACATTACCAAAATAACTGGAGAGGAGTAAACACATCAGTTAAACTTATCACTTAGCATTAAATAGATACAAACAAGATTTTTGATAGAATTCAACTGCTTTTGCTACTAAGTTCAAGTGGATTTTTTTCCACAAATAAAGTATTGTTTAAATATATTGCTTAAAAATTCACCATGGCGAAGAGATTGATTATGGGGACCTATTCTCATGGAAAGAAGTGGTGACTTTATACTTTAATGTCAGATAATGACTATAAGAAAAAAAAGTAAGTTAAAGAAATCTTGCCATCTAATTATCATATTTAGTTTCCACTTAGCTATTATATTTCCTTTGTAAAAAAATTCTTCTAAGGAAAAAATAAATTGGTCTTTTATAACAGAATTAAGTATCAAAAGAAAATCATTTGTATCTTAGTCTTCACATAAAACTATGCCTGAAAAAATAGTGGTAATTCAATAAAACACAAAATAATGTGAAGATTTCTGGTGCCTTGATAAACCTTTGAGAGAGTTATACTCTGTCTGCTTCTGATATTAGGCTATAGCATTTTTCAGAAGACTCACTTATTGTAAAAAATATGTAAAGCTAATGACACAACTATAATGAGACAATTTGATTTAAAAGAGTAACATGTCCTCAGATTATAAAGGCAATGTGATTCCATTAGAGGTTAGAAAACAATACAGTATTCATCATGCTGTGTTGTAACCTGTCCTTGCTTCAATATATAAGAGAAGTTTGTTGAATATAACAGTATTTCATAGTGCCGGATCCTCTGTATTAGGTATTCCAGAGATTCTGCTCTCTTTAAATAGCAAAATTTTGTTAGTAACATCTAAATATATTACTTTCATATCCATGCTTTCTGAAGTACAGATACATGAGAACAAGTCCAGACCCAACAGTTCTCCAGCTTTTATCCATGGATCACCTATCCATTGGAACCATCTGAGGTATTATTTAAAATAAAGATTCCATGTATATTCAAAAAGAAAATCAAATAAAAGATAATAGTTAAGAAACTAGGAAAAGTAATTTATAATGTTATGACCAATAAAAATTTAATATCTAGATTAAGCAAAAACTCCTACAAATCAGCAATAAAAAGACAAGAAATCCAATATAAAAACAAAATAACATAAAAATAAGCAAATGATATGAAAAAGCCATTCACTGTTTGATCACTGGATGCCTAGTGCAGTGTCTGGCACAAAATATTAACTCAATAAATATTGAGTGAATAAAGAGAAAAGGCAAAAAGCAAAAGACCAACTGTTATACAAAAGGACGCTAAACCTTGTTGACCTAAAACAAATAGACTTCTAGATATTTCTCTGGAAAAGATGGGTTTATTCAGGATTAGCAGAATTTACAATTTGGGAGTCTGCAACCATGGCCAGCCACATGAAAGTCCCCACACAGAAGGGAATGAGAACACTTTTATGGAGGGAAAAATGAAGTTGGGAGGGCTATAGTAAACAAAGAGTTCCTGGTTTTTACTTGGCTGAGCTCTTTCCAAGAAAGAGATTAAATCTTTCTTCTTTCTCTTGGGCTTTGCTATTGTCACAGTGTGTGAAAGCTTCCTTTTCTAGTCTCCTGACTCTATTTAAATTGAGATTTCTATTTATTTATTTATTTACTTATTTATTTATTTACATTCCTCCTTTTCATCAAGATTTCTCTGAAATCGTCACTGATCAAGAGTCAGCTTTGTAGTTTCAGTGGCTTTTTCTTTTTTGTTCCTCAATGTCAGAAAGCAACTTTCCTGTGTGTAGTGTCTCAAATTAGAGGGAAAGTATGCAGAATGGAAACTTATTAAGGTCACATTTGGGTAACAAGGAAGAATAGGAGGGAGAACTCTCAGGCACTTTTCATTTAAAGCCTATACATTATCAAAATTACAGATAATCTGAAGGGTTATGCCACCATCAAAGTTTGGCTACAAACTTCCAACATGCCTGATGCAGATATTTTAAGAAAGCTATCTCATGAGATATCATCTGCTTCAGTTCTGGGAAATCTTTACTTTCAGGTCACCAGATGATGTGAAGTTGTGTCATGTGAATCCAAGAGTCTATTCCTTGAAGTTTGGTGGCACAAGGGTAGGTTAGCAATACCTGAGAGGGGCCTTTCCAGAGAGGTTGAAGAGTTCTTCTGGTGTTTTTTTCTTTTCCAACAGACAAGATCTCCTGGATGCAAGATGAGATGTTTAAGTTCTTTATCTCCCAAAAATGGACTGTTAAAAGATTGCTCTAACAAAACATGGTTATTTTTAATAAAAGAAATTAAGGCTTCAAAATATTGGAGTATCTCTCCTTTAATCAGTTGTGTGGCAAAATCAGCAGGAGCCAAGTGCATTGGGCTTCCTGTGACTATCTAAAAGGGTGAGAGTTTATGAGTTTCAGAAGGGGTGAATCTAAGATTTAGTAAACCAATAGAAATATTTTCAGCTAATGTATTTGGAGGATAAAAATTTTGCCACTAGAGTCTTAATATGCCACTAGCGCATTTCACTAAACCAGAGGATTGAAGGTGGTAAGTGCAGTGAAATGTTGTAAAACTGGGTAAAGGGAAAAGACTTATCAAAGTACCTGGACAGTAAAATGGGTTATTTGATCACTATAAAGTTTGAGAGGAGTTTCTCAGGTAGTGACAATCTTTCCCAAGAGAACTTAAGCCACAAAAAAAGGCAGTAGCTTATCTGTATGGGAAGGCTTCGGTCCAGTGTGAAAACATACAAACAAATGACTAAAACTTATTTATAACCATGAGATGAAGGAAGTTGTATGAAATCTAGTTGCCACACCTTGAATTGTCCATTAGACGGTTTAAAATGTCCAGGAGCAGTACAAACCGGCCTTCCTGGTTTAAATCTTGGATAAGTGGGACAAGTAAAGTAGGCAATTTTTGTGGCCTTGTTAATGTTTCTCCACCAATATTCTTTAAGGTTATTATTTTGTTAGTAGACCAATCGTTTATTACATGTACAGTGGTGAGAAGCGGGGATTTCAGAGTCTCCAGCAAGACTGGGCTCTTATTTGATCCAGAGCTTCCTCTTTTTATTAAACCAACAATTGTTGAATTTTGAATCTTGTTTTTACTTTCCTGAGGCCAATTGTTGGGGTTTTCTACCGAGTTTTCTGTTATCATTTGGGGAAATATCCCTTTGAACTAAGACAGAGATTTGGCTGCTTTTGGTCCCTTAAATGCTAGCATTCCTTGCATAAATGTCAGCAAGGTGATTTTCTTTAGCTTCCAGAGAGTCAAGTTTAGCATGACCTGGGATGTTAATAATAACAAAGCAGCAGGTTAAAATGTTACATTCAAATAGTCCCGAACATAGGGGGCATTTCAAATTTTATTTCCACTGTGAATAAGGAGGTCATTTTGCATTCACAGCACACCCACATATTGAGCTACTCCAAAAACATATCTACTATCAGTATAAATATTTGCCGTTTTGTTTTTGGCTATAGTACAAGACTAAGTAAAAGCCTATAATTCAGCCTGTTGGTCTGAAGTAGCCATAGGTAAAGATGCTGCCTGAACAATATCAAAGGGGCTACAATAGCACACCCAGCACAATATTTGCCTTTGTCACCTTTAAAATAAGAATCATCAGTGAACCAAAAGAAGTCAATGTTACCCAAACAAATTTCCTGTAGATCATTACAAGAATCCAAGAGGTCATCCATCAACATGAAGCAGTTGTGAGAATCTCCATTGGCAACAGAGGGGAGAAGAATAACAGGATTAAGGTTATTACAACATAAAAGAGTTATGTGAGGAACAGTTAACAAAAGGACTTCATAGGAGGTGAGGCTGCTGACTGAGATATGTTGAGTGTGATGAAAATTCAGGAGAAATTCTACTATATGAGATACAAAAATGGTTAAAGGGGATCCCAAAACAATGATCTCAGTGGCCTTTATGGCTCTAAGGTAAGGGGTTTTCCCCATGCTACAGGGTCCAGTTGATGGCTATAATATCCTACAGGTCCCCGTGTTTGGGGGTAAGTAGCTCAAAGGGCATTCTCTTTCTTTTCACATACAAAAGGGAAAAAGGAAATCTGATCATTGGAATGCCCAAGAGTATGTGGGTTTATAAAACTCTCCTTTAAGGCCTTGAAGACTATGTAATCCAGTTCTACCCATACAATTGAGTGGGGGTTGTTACTGTTGAATAAAATATATAGAAGTTTGACCATAAGAGAAAATTTGGAATCCAACTTTGGCAAAAAAACAACTAGCTTAAGGAAACTTTGCAGTTAGTTCTTAATTTTGGGTTTTGAGACCCTTGGGATACCATGAAGTCTATCTGGATCTAAATGTAGCCCTTGTTCTGATATTAGATACCTAGGTATCAAAACTGGGTTTAAGCAAGCTTCAATTTTTCTTTGGCGACCTTATGTCCCTCTAAGGCTAAATGCTTTATTTAGCAAGTAGATGGTGTCCTGTGGATGTCTCCTTTGGGGAAGCTTAAGAAGGTGAGCAAAGAATCAAAAGAGCAAATAATCTACATATTGTAACAATGTAGAAAATCTAACGAACTTTATTTTATTATATCAGCATTCAGTATTGGGGAAAAATAAGGTTTCTCAGTAAAACTCTGAAGCATTACTATCCAGGTGAATTGTTTTTTGTTTGCTTGCTTGTTTGTTTTCCTGAGTGAAGGCAAAAAGGCATTGTCTAGCTTCATTTTTCTGGAATACTAAAGAATGTTCTGCATAAATTAATTACAGTAATAAATTTAATTTTGCTGAGAATGGATGTTAGTAATGTATGTTAGGAGCAACAAGATGTCAAGGATAACAATGTGGTTTATTGTCTGGAGGTCCTGGACAAACCTCTACCATCAGCACTTAGGTTTTCTCACCAGTAAAATGGGAGTGTTAAAGGGACCAGTATAAGGGATAATGAGACCTTGAGACTTGTAATCTTCTATTATAAGCTTTATGACTGTGAATACTTATAGGGTATTGATTAATTCTGGGAAGAGGATTTGAGGAGTCTTTTTGAATATTGATGAGAGGTGCACTGTGAATTTTCCCCATATCAGTTGAAGATTTTGCCCATTAGGACAGTGGTAGCTTATTCAATAGGGACAAATATTCAGTGTTTCCAGAATCAGCTTTAGTACCATCAGAGATGGAGCAAATAAAAGATGTCAAAGAGTTATTTAATTCACCAAGTTGGTTATTTTGATGACTATTGTCAAGTTCTAGCATTATTTCCCTCTTTCAGGAGAAAGAAATCCTGGCATAATACTTTAAGAAGTCTTGGCCTAAGAAATGGATAGGGGTGGGGGAACTAAGGGAAAAATGTGTGTATCTCTCAGAAGGCCTAAACAAAAAGGAATGGGTTCAGAAACTTTTTGAGGTTCACCAGAGATTCCCACTATTTAAACTATTTTAGTACTCACAGACAGGGGCTATATTCTAGTAGGGGATTGTAGCACCAAGAGTATGGCTCTGGTGTCAGTTAGGACTGGAAGTGATTAATCCCCAATCTGGAGTAACGTTTTTCCAAGCCAATTAACAGGGAGGATTTGGAAGTGTTCCTGTAGTTCCTTGAAGCCACACCACTGAAAATTGGGAGAACATTGGAAAGGCTGGTTAGAGGGCTGAAGGTGCCTAAAGCACTTAAATTTGTAACAATCTTGGTCCCAATATCCTGGCTGTTTGCAATAATAGCTGAAACTGGGAGGTTTTGGGTTTTGTTTATGAGTCTTCATTTGCTGGAGTTGAAGATTAATCATTTTGGTGGTCTTCTTTATAGGTAATTCATCTAGGGTGCAAGAGAGCTGGTTTGTCAGATTAACTAAATCAGGAGTGGACATAGTTTCCCATTCTATCCCAGGTCTTTTTACTAGAAAGGAAAGGTCCTAATTCAGCCCTTTAATAAACATAGAGCTAAAAACCACCTGGGTGGAATCAGCATCTGAAGGATGACCAGAATTTTTTTAAAAAAAACAATGTGAATTTGATTGTAATATTCATAAACAGGTTCATCAGATTTTTGTGTGCAAGCCCAAATTTTGTTCCAATCAGCAGGCTTTGGAAAAGCCCAAGAAATTACTTGATGAAGTCAACTAGCAATTGCTCTAGCCTGGTCATATAATAAGATAGTGGGCTTGTTTCCCGATTGTAATTCTAGAGAGCTTTCAAAATTTTTCCAATTAGTGGTTTTCATACAATTCTTCCCCTGACCTTTGTATTATGTATATAATACAAAGCATATAAACTAGCTGATATTAAGTCAGAGAAACCAGGTTGATAAGTTTGAATGACTATATTAAATTCCTCAGCAAATCTGTGAGGATTTTGATTACTTTGGGAAGATCTTTGACTATGGTTCACAGTTCAGCTTTAGACCAGGGATATAGGAAATTAAGGGTTTAGTGTCTGAATCATCAGAAGGCTTAATTTTTAAGGAAGACGTTCTGATAAAGTCAGAGGAAAAGGAATTGGGGAGAGTTTCAGAGAAAAGAAATTTAGTGAGAGAATTAGTATCGGGGAAACTAAGGGTATAGAGTAGTAAGGGAAGGAGGAAGATGATGCTGGGTGTAGAGTTAGGCCACAAAATGCTGAAAAAGAAAGTCAAGATGGTACCAGAGTCAGAGCCGTGGACAAAAAAAAGCCATGGAATAAGAGCCTGAGGTTTTCAGAGCCATTCTATCTTTCTTCATTTATATGTTTGCTTCAGTTAATTTTATTTTATTTTATTCTTTTTAATAAGTGATTATTCATTTTTTTATAAATTTAATTATTTTTGGCTGCATTGGGTCTTTTCTGCTGCACACGGGCTTTCTCTAGTTGCAGCAAGTGGAGTCTACTCTTTGTCATGGTGTGTGGGCTTCTCTTTGTGGTGGCTTATCTTGTTGCGGAGCACAGGCTCTA
The DNA here is from genome assembly GCF_003676395.1 of Aethalodelphis obliquidens. Taxonomy (NCBI): domain Eukaryota; kingdom Metazoa; phylum Chordata; class Mammalia; order Artiodactyla; family Delphinidae; genus Aethalodelphis; species Aethalodelphis obliquidens. The sequence goes on along the minus strand of NW_020837998.1, from coordinate 3,514,544 downwards.
GGCATGCAGGCTTTCGTAGTTGTGGCATGTGGGCTCAGTAGTTGTGGCTTGAAGGCTGTAGAACACAGGCTTAGTAGTTGTGGCACACAGCCTTAGTTGTTGCATGACATGTGGGGTCTTCCTGTACCAGGGCTAGAACCCATGTCCCCTGCATTGGTGGGGGGATTCTTAAAACTGCACCACCAGTGAAGGCCTGCCTCGGTTAATTTTAAATTCGTATTTTGCAGAAAGGGAATTATAGACTTTTGCTAATATTGGAAAACCTCAAAATAACAATAGAAATAAGCAGTCACTCAGTTTTGGAAACTTCTGAGCTGTTGTAGTCCAATTTGCTTTTAAGGAACTTAAGTTTGGGGATTTTGAAAGTTCTCCATAATGGGCATTGGTATTATAAATTGCCTTAGGTCAGGTAGGTTCATTTAGTTAGAAAGCACATGAGGAAGGGCCATGGTTTTTAAACATAAAATTGTCTGGAAGCCCTATAGGGGGTGCATCCTCAAAATATTTAGATGACTGGAATCTCGTTTCCTTTAGAATAAAAGAATAATTTTCACACAGCTTAAACAGCTCAATTCAAACAGCTTGTACCTCAAACAGCCTGTAAACATAATACCTACCAGTTATAAGAAAACAGCTTGGTCTCAGAGGAGCCAGGCCAAAGGCTTTCCAACCCATTTCCATAGGACAGCCCCTAATCCAAAAGAATAGGCTTAATGCTGAGAAACTGGTACAGTTTTGTGTAACAACCCCTTTTCCTAAAAGAAAGGTTTGAAGGCTAGCCAGTTTTAGAAGAAACAGCCTGTTTCCAAAGGGAATGGGCCAGAGGCTGGCCAGTTTCAGTTAAAACAGTCTGATCTCTAGATCAGACCAACGTGCCATATGAGTACTTCAATACAGAACAAAGCCTTAACCAGAAAAAAAAAGAGAAACCTTTAAATAGATCCTGAATAAATCCTGGAAAGCTTCAAATGCATAGAAGGCATGAGCTCAGATACAGTAGAAAGACATACCTTCAAACTCCGAGGTTGGCAAGAAAAGCAGTGAGCTATTGGAGTTCAATTTTTGTTTTTATTTTTTTTTGTTTTTTTTTTTTTAAGCTGAGTTCTCTGAATATTTATTACAATGGGTCATCAGCAGTAACAGGGCTGGGGGAAAGACACACGAGGCTCATTTGCCCTTCAGGTAGATCTTGGGTGTCTGCCAACCTGGGGGCTTCCTTCAGGCCCGCCTCCCACCAGATGCACCTCAGGTGTCTCTCCAACTTCATCTGCTTCCGGTTCAGGTGTCCTTCCCTGACTTTTTGCCACAGGTACCAGGTCCTTTTGACCAGCTTGTGTTACTTGTGATGATTCCACTTCTGCCGGTGGATCTTGAGCACATTTTTGCACTGTATCTGAGGTGCATCCCAGACCTCCTTACCACTCTGCTCGACCCCTTCCCCCACCTGGCTGGTGGACACTGATAGAATTGGGCTAGAGACACAGTCCCTGGGGTCCCAGCGTCCAGTCTGGGCAGGGGGTAGTGAACAGTCAGCCAGCCCTCCAGGGGGCTGATGGACATCTTCCTGGGGACCCACATCTCCTCAAGCTACATGTGGACCCACCTGCCAGGGAAGGAGGCAACCCCACTTGGGCCTGTTGGTTGTGTGCTGTAGCGAGGCCTGCAGTCATGCCTGCCCAGCACCCCAAAGACAGGCCAGGGCGCACTGCAGCCTGCCCAGGGAACAGCCTTGAGCAGCTGGGAAGTCAGACACACCACGAACATGGTCTGTGTGTAGTGGCACCCCAGACGCTCAGAAGAGCCTCCCTGAGCCTAACTTCACCCCGAGGCACCCACCGGTTGGGTGGTGTCGACACTCCAGTCTTAGGACCCGAGCCCCAACCGGCTGCGTCCACCTCGGCTGTCCCTGGAGCCCACGCGCCGCAGCCTCACATTGACTCTTCCCAGACGCAGCCGGGAGACTCAACTGACCATTCCGCTGCCGCCAATTTGGGGTTTTGCACCTGTTTGCTCACCAGCCATGGAGCCTTTAAGGGTCTTCTCTGGTCCCCTTATAGGCCACCGAAATATTGACGTAAAACAAATAGACTGCAAGATTTTTCTCCAGGAAAAATGGGTTTATTCTGCATCAACAGAGAACTGCTATTTAGGAGTCTGCAACCATATAGAGTCAGTGCAAGTCCTCGCAGAGCAAGGAGGGAGAACACCTTTATAGAGAGAAATAAGAAGTTGGGGGAGTTATAGTTTACAAGGCGTCCATGGCTTTTTATTGGCTGAGTCCTTGCCAGGAAAGAAGAGGAGTCTTTCTTCTTTTTGTTGGGCTCTGCAATCATCACATGGTGTGAGAGCTCTCCCTTCTGGTCACCTGACTCTAATTAAGGTTTTTGTTTATTAAGTTTTCACAACCTCAACAGTAATTAGAGACATTAGAAATAAAGTGTCACTAACATGTCACCTTAGAATTATTAGAGGGCAAAAGTAGAGGATCAAATAATTTGAAATGTTGGTAGGAATCTGGGGAACCATAAACCCTCATATATAGTCAGTGGGAATTTAAACTGCTGTGGATGTTTTGAGGCACTATAGCAATATTCAGTAAAATTGAGGATGCTTATGTTCGAGCAATTCCATAACTGGGAAATATATTAAAAAATAAATAAAATAGACTTTTGCCAGGTGCACAAGGAGCTATGTTTTAGTTTGTTCATTAGTTTAATTTGTGGTAACAGAGAGTTGGAGACAACCTAGGTGTCCATCTATAGTGGAATGAATGCATGAAATGTATATACAATGTATTGTAATGCGCTTTAAACTAAAATTACACAATAAATCATGCATAAGTTTTAGAATTATATTCAGTAAAGAAGTAAGACAAAATAAAGCAGAATACCATATTTAAAAAACACATAAAAAACAAAACTTTATATTTCCACAGATCAATCTGTTTATTTACTACCTATCTAGATATAAATATAGAGATGGTATGCAAGATGGATTGGAAAGACATATATCAAATTCATAAAAGTGTATGTCTATGGTAGAGGAAAAATAAGTTGGAGAAGGATGAAGAATAAAACTTGCTAAAATTATCTTTTAACAAACATAGGGCTGTGATGACAATATTCCATGAAGTGAACATAAAACACAATTCTATACACTGGAGTTAAGAGAGAGAAAAACATATCCCTGACTCAGCATATAGCTTATACAAACTAAATTTCTGAAATAGTACATTGCAATTTGCATTTCTAATATTCTCCTCAAGTGATTTTGATGCCTATTAAAATTTTTGAATTACTGCCATACTCTATTATCTTAATCACATGCTAACTATCGGTGCCATATTACTTCCTGAATTCCAGAGTTGCCCATAACATGTACAAGAGTACACATGGAACAAAAGCCAAAAAAGTATGCCTGCATAACATATGCTCAAACATTAAATGTTATTGTATTAAAGAAACATGTCATATCATCCTGCTGTTACAAGTATATCTGTTTAACAACTTAATGAAAAGTAGTGTTTTTATTTGTCAAGTCTTTTAGTGTCTTTAGTGTGTGTATGTGTGTGCACATATGTGCAGATCCAAGGAGGAGGGTTGGGGCAGATTGATTCAATCTTATCCAGAGTTGAGCTCAGTTTGGGTTTTATTGTTGCAATGCCTACCTTCATTGAACCACAGGCTTCAAGTTCTTCCAGCAGTGGGTCTGCTGACACTTTTGCTTAGTGTGAAATCTGGAGTGCTGGAGGGATTTTGTTGGTGTTTTTGCTGTACATTCAAATTTCAGTGGCTCCTGGACACCTGTGTCAATTGTGTGGGAGGCACTTTATGTTCTTAGTGTCCTCTAGCAATAGTCTGCTGTGGCTGGTTACTCAGAGTTAAGCGCATGTTGTGAGTGGAGAGGCCATGGTTCTTCTCACCCAACATTAGTTTTACATTTCTTTGAAACAGACGGTTCAATTACATTCCATTTCTAAGCCAAATAGCCAATTTTTGAAACCCTGAACTTTTAGTTCAGCTACTGAGAGTTTTGTTTGTTTTTATTATTTCTGAGAATTAGTCTTATTAAAGTAAAACTATATTGTATACTTGTAATGCTAAATTCAAGGTTACTCACTCATACTCCTACTCTTATTGACTGTTCATATAATTTAAGTATGATGTATTATAGAATTAAATACATTTCTCTCTAATAAATTAACACTTTTGATCCTTTAAAAACACTAATAAACTAGCAACTTTAAATGTCTAAGCGTTGAGATAGTTTTAGGATACCAAGTTACATCTCTGTGTTTGAATATTTGCAAGTGAAGAAGACTGAGCAGTTGGAAAACAATGTTTGTGCATCACTTGGTCACACAAGTTTTGCTGGAATGCATATAAAGCATATATTTGAAGCTCTCCCCCAAACCAAAACAAAAAACAAACCCTGAAAACACTAAAAAGTGAAGTGGGAGACATTTGTATCATTAACATTGACATGAACTGATGTTCTTTTGACCATGCATTTGACCCTTAAGGGTTAAACTAGAGTATAGAAATATTTTCTGATTTTACAGAATGTCACAACAAGTACAGAATTATGTCTTTAAAGCCTTCTTTTAATAGAATGCACATGACTAAAAATCTGACCTCTCCTCTATCCATCAAAAACATTAAAAAATCATACCTTGAATTATAAGTTATTTTTTTTCATTTCTTAATTATATCAACTCAGTGAAAGACTTATTCAGAAGCATGTAGTCAAATTGCAGAAAATGCATAAAGTTAGCCGATGTGCAAAATTAGTAGATTCAAAATTGGAGATTTAGCCTTAACAGAAATGTCATGACACACTTGAATTTGCTTCTACAAAATAAAATAGTTTATAACTATTTCAAATTGCTTCATCCTCCATACAAATCAGCATTCCCTTATGATTGTTTTAACATCTGTTAGGTTCCATAAACCACAAGTCCTCTATTTTTAAAGTACAAGATGAGAAGATGAGATTCCAATATAGAACTCTTTCCAAGTCCTTCAAAAGATAGTGCTGACAATTATCCATTCATTCTAATGTAGAACAACATGAGTCAGCAGTTGTTGCTATCATTTAATCTAATGTATTAATTGTTTAAAAATTACAAAGCCATACAGAGATATAATGCATTATATTAAAGCCTACACACTTTCAAGCTTCCCTTCTAAACAGGAATCAATGTGTGCTTAATGGAGAAAATAATAAAAATAATTTGGGAAATAAAATTTATGTAGTTACAAAATCCATTATGTAACATTGAGAATATTTATACTATACATTCTTAGCATCAGATACAGATGTGGAAATTATTTTTATATTTAAAGTTACAATTCCACTACGTTGTAGCTCTGGATTTAAGAAGTATGTTTTGTTTTTTATTTTGTTTTCATTCATTTGAAACAGAGGTTAGCCTGACTAAAAGTAAGACAATATTGGATATTAGCTTAAAAAATGCAGAAAACAAGGGCCATTGTTTTCTTCCTGCCATTTCTTAACAAATATTTAACCTTTGTCAACATGAATGCAATCTACATGTTTTTTTTAATTTTTATTTTATATTAGAATATAGTTGATTAACAATGTTATGTTAGTTTCAGGTTTACAGCAAAGTGATTTAGTTATATATATACATGTGCCTATTCTTTTTCAAATTATTTTCCCATTTAGGTTATTATAGAATATTGATGAGAGTTCCCTGTGCTATACACTAGGTCCTTCTTGTTTATATATTTTAAATATAGCAGTGTGTACATGTTTTTTTATCAACTGAATTTATATGATACAAAAAGAGCTAGTTTTTTGGTGATAAAAGATTTAAAGTTTAAAATTCTGTACAAGCACACAAGCAGCTAGTTGTATTTGATTGATATATATTTGGTCATCCATATCAGATGTAATTGATAATGCTCTAATTAATCATATCATCTTTATTCAAAATTCAAATGACAAACAAGAAACAAACAACAAAATAATACTAATAGCACTGCCAAGAGCTTCAATGAAAGAAAAAATTAAAAAAAAACCAGAAGATTTGCAAAATTAAAATTATCTACCAATAAATACTACCCAAAAGGTAAGAAATAGGTATTACAATAAAATACATCCATGTATTTTATATTTGCCCAAATATTTTCATTAAATGTAATATGGGATCTAATTATAGGTGTGGAAGAACTCCAGAACTAATCTTCTATAGCGTAAGATAAGGTAGAATCAGAGAGCAATGTCTGAATAAGATCACTTCTAATTAAAAATAAATTCTGGGACTTCCCTGGTGGCACAGTGGTTGAGAGTCCACCTGCTGATGCAGGGGACATGGGTTCATGCCCCGGTCCGGGAAGATCCCACATGCCGCAGAGTGGCTAGGCCCGAGAGCCATGGCCGCTGAGCCTGTGCGTCCAGAGCCTGTGCCCCACGATGGGAGAGGCCACAACAGTGAGAGGCCTGCATACCACAATAAATAAATAAATAAATAAATTCTATATTGATATAATTTCTTTTTGCCAAATGAGCTAATCTAAAACTGGTATATTGATTCTGTCCCTCTGAAATAGGAGTTGTATTTTTATAGCAGCATTTTAAAACATACACATAAATACTGAAGTATACATTCTTCTCTAAGTAGCTTTATGGTAATTGATCATCTCTCACTTATAATTTAGCAATACTTGTAGAGCAGAGGAGCAATCTAGACACAATCATCCAAATGTTCTTAAGAATGAAATTTTCTTTACTTTCCCTGACTGATCTCCTTTTCATCTATCACTCACCTTCCTGCTAATGAGAGAGGGGGGAATAAAGAACATAAAGTAAGGAAACAAGCAAGCATAGACATCCCAGTTAAAATATTCCCAGCCAGTTATTTTGTGGATATTGACGAAATGATTCTGAAGATCATATGAAAATGCATAAGATCTGGAATAGCCAACAGCTTACTGAAGGAGAAGAGAAAGTCAGAGGACTGACATTACCCAATTTCAAGTCTTACTTCAATACTGTAGTCATCAAGAGAGTGTAGTACTGGTGAAAGAATAGACAGAGATCCCTGAAGTAAATTCACATAAATATAGTCAACTGATCTTTGACACAAACAAACAAACAAAAAAAGTAACTCAATGGGAAAATAATAGTCTTCTCAACAAATTGTTCTAGAACAACTAAATATCCACAAGCAAACAAACAAAAAAACTAGACACAAACCTTACACCATTTACAAAAAAAACAACTCAAAGTGAAGCATAGACCTAAAAGTAAAATTTTACATTACATTTACTATAAAATTCTTTGAAAATAATGTAGAATATAATCTGGTTGATCTTGGATTTGGCCAAGACTTTTTATTTTTTTATTTTTTTGTATTTTTTTACATCTTTATGGGAGTATAACTTCTTTACAATGTTGTGTTAGCTTCTGTTGTACAACAAAGGGAATCAGCTATATGTATACATATATACCCATATCCTCTCTCTCTTGAGCCTTGCTTCACCCTCCATATTCCACCCTTCAAGGTCATCAAAAAACATTGAGCTGATCTTCTTCTGCTATGCAGCAGCTTCCCTCTGGCCATCCATTTTATATTTGGTAGTGTATATATGTCAATGCTACTCTCTCACTTCATCCTAGCTTCCCATTCCCCCTCTGTGTCCACAAGTCTATCTCTACTCCTGCATCTTTACTCCTGCCCTGCCACATCAGTACCATTTTTTTTAGATTACATATATATGTGTTAGCATACGGTATTTGTTTTTCTTTTTGTGACTTACCTTACTCTGCAGGACAGACTACAAGTCAATCCACCTCATTACAAATAACTCAATTTCATTCTTGTTTATGGCTGAGTAATATTCCATTGTATATATGTGCCACATCTTCTTAATCTATTCATCTGTTGATAGACATTTAGGTTGCTTCTGTGTCTGGCTATTGTAAATAGTGCTGCAATGAACACTGTGGTACATGCTTCTTTTTGAATTATGGATTTCTAAGGGTATATGCCCAGTAGTGGGACTGCGGGGTCATATGGTTGTTCTATATTTAGTTCTTTAAGGAACCTCCATACTGTTCTCCATAGTGGCTGTATCAATATACATTCCCACCAACAATGCAAGAGGGATCCCTTTTCTCCACATCCTCTCCAGCATTTACTGTTTGAAGAATTTTTGATGATAGCCATTCTGACCAGTGTGAGATGATACCTCATTGTAGTTTTGATCAGCATTTCTCTAATGTATAGTTACGTTGAGCATCTTTTCATGTACTTGTTGCCGATCTGTATATCTTATTTGGAGAATGTCTATTTAGGTCTTTTGGCCATTTTTGAATTAGGTTGTTTGTTTTTTGATGTTGAACTGCATGAGCTGCTTGTAATTTTGGAGATTAATCCTTTGTCAGTTGCTTCATTTGCAAAAATGTCCTCCCATTGTGAGGGTTGTCCTTCTGTCTTGTTTATAGTTTCCTTTGCTGTGCAAAAACTTTGAAGTTTCATTAGGTCCCATTTGTTTATTTTTCTTTTTATTTCCATTTCTCTAGGAGGTGGTTCAAAAAGGATCTTGCTGTGATTTATGTCATAGTGTTCTGCCTATGTTTTCCTCTAAGAGTTTGATAGTTTCTGGCCTTATATTTAGGATGTTAATCCATTTTGAGTTTATTTTTGTGTATGGTGTTAGGGAGTGTTCTATTTCATTCCTTTACATGTAGCTGTCCAGCTTTCCCAGCACCACTTATTGAAGAGGTTGTATTTTCTCCATTGTATATTCTTGCCTCCTTTATCAAAAATAAGGTGACCATATGTGCAAGGGTTTATATCTGGGCTTTCTACCCTGTTCCATTGATTTATGTTTCTGTTTTTGTGCAAATAGCATGTGGTCTTGATTACTGAATGTTTGTACTATAGTCTGAAGTCAGGGAGCCTGATTCCTCCAGCTCCTTTTTTCTTTCTCTAGATTGATTTGGCTACTAGGGATCTATTTGTGTGTGTGTGTGTGGTATGCGGGCCTCTCACTGTTGTGGCCTCTCCGGCTGCAGAGCACAGCTCCGGATTCACAGGATCAGTGGCCATGGCTCATGGCCCTAGCTGCTCCGCGGCATGAGGGATCCTCCTGGACCAGGGCACGAACCCGCGTCCCCCGCATCGGCAGGTGGACTCTCAACCCTTGCGCCAACAGGGAAGCCCTACTAGGGGTCTTTTGTGTTTCCATACAAATTGTAAAATTTCTTGTTCTAGTTCTGTGAAAAATGCCATTGGTAATTTTATAGTGATTGCATTAAATCTATAGATTGCTTTGGGTAGTGTAGACATTTTCACAATGTTGATTCTTCCAATCCAATAACATGGTTTATCTCTCCATCTGTTTGTGTCATCTGTGATTTCTTTCAGCAGGGTTTTATAGTTTTCTGCATACAAGTCTTTTGTCTCCTTAGGTAGGTCTATTCCTAGGTATTTTATTCTTTATGTTGCAAAGGTAAATGGGAGTGATTCCTTAACTTCTCTTTCTGATATTTGGTTGTTATTGTATAGGAATGAAAGAAATTTCTGTGCATTAATTTTGCATCCTGATACTTTATCAAATTCATTGATTAGCTCTAGTAGTTTTCTGGTGGCATCTTTAGGATTTTCTATGTATAATATCATGTCATCTGCAAACAATCACAGTTATACTTCTTCTTGTCCAATTTAGATTCCTTTTATTTTTCTTTATTCTCTGATTGCCATTGTTAAACATCCCAAAAGTATGTTGAATAATAGTGGCAAGAGTGGGCACCCTTGTCTGGTTGCTGATCTTAGTGGAAATGCTTTCGTTTTTTCAACATTGAGAATGATGTTGGCGGTGAGTTTCAGATACGGCTATTATTATGTTGAGGTAGGTTGCCTTTATGCCCACTTTCTGGAGAATTTTTATCATAAATGGGTGTTGAACTTTGTCAAAAGTTTTTACTGCATCTATTGAGATTATTATATGGTTTTATCCTTCAATTTGTTAATATGGTGTATCACACTGATTGATTTGCATATATTGAAGAATCCTTGCATTCCTGGGATAAACCTCACTTGATCATGGTGTATGATCCTTTTATTGTGCTGTTGGATTCTGTTTCCTAGTATTCTGTTGAGGATCTTTGCATCTATCTCATCAGTGATATTGGTCTCTAGTTTTCTTTTTTTGTGAGCATCTTTTTCTGGTTTTGATATCAGGGTGATGGTGGTCTCATAGAATGAGTTTGGTATTGTTCTTCCATCTGCTATATTTTGGAAGAGTTTCAGAAGGATAGGTATTTGCTCTTCTGGAAATGTTTGATAGAATCCACCTGTGAAGCCATCTGGTCCTGAGCTTTTGTTTGTTGGAAAATTTTTAATCACAGTTTCAATTTCAGTGCTTGTGATTGGTCTGTTCATATTTTCTATTTCTTCCTGGTTCAGTCTTAGAAGTTTGTACTTTTCTAGGAATTTGTCCATTTCTTCCAGGTTGTCCATTTTATTGGCTTATAGTTTCTTGTAGTAGTCTCTCATGATCCTTTGTATTTCTGCAGTGTCAGTTGTTACTTCTTTTTCATTTTGAATTCTATTGATTAGAGTCTTCTCCCTTTTTTTCTTGATGAGTCTGGCTAATGGTTTTTCAATTTTGCTTATCTTCTCAAAGAAATACCTTTTAGTTTTATTGATCTTTTCAATTGTTTCATTCATTTCTTTTTCATTTATTTCTCATCTGATCTTTATGATTTATTTCCTTCTGCTAAGTTTGGGGTTGTTTTAATTCTTCTTTCTCTAATTGATTTAGCTGTAAATTTTGTTGCTTATTTGAGATTTTTCTTGTTTCTTACAGTAGGATTATATTGCTATAAACTTCCCTCTTAGAACTGCTTTTGCTGCATCCCAGAGGTTTTGGGTTCTCATGTTTTCATTGTCCTTTGTTTTGGGGTATTTTTTCATTTCCTCTTTGATTTCTTCAGTGATCTCTTGGTTATTTTGTAGTGTATTGTTTAGCCTCCATGTGTTTGTATTTATTACAGTTTTTTTTCCTGTAATTGATATCTAATTACATAATGTTGTGGTGAGAAAAGATAACTCATATGATTTCAATTTTCTTAAATTTACCAAGGCCTGATTTGTGATCCAAGATGGGATCTATCCTGGAAAATATTCTGTGTGCACTTGAGAAGTGTATTTTGTTGTTTTTGGATGGAATGTCCTATAAATATCAATTAAGTCCATCTGGTTGAATGTGTCATTTAAAGCTTGTGCTTTCTTATTTATTTTCTTTTTGGATGATCTGTCCATTGGTGTAAGTGAGGTGTTACAATCCCCTACTGTTTTTGTATTACTGTCAATAGCCCCTTTTATGGCTCTTAGCATTTGCTTTATGGATTGAACTCCTCCTATTTTGGGTACATAAATATTTACAATTGTTATATCTTCTTCTTGGATTGATCCCTTGATCATCATGTAGTGTCCTTCCTTGTCTCTTGTAACAGTCATTATTTTCAAGTTTATTTTTTTCTGATATGAGTATTGCTACTCCAGCTTTCTTTTGATTTCCTTTTGCATGGAATAACTTTTTCCATCCCTTCACTTTCAGTCTGTGTGTCCCTAGGTCTGAAGTGAGTCTCTTGTAGGCAGCATATATATGGGACTTGTTTTTTGTATCCATTTAGCCAGTCTGTGTCTTTTGGTTGGAGCATTTAATTCATTTACATTTAACATAATTATTGGTATGTATGTTCCTATTTCAGTTTCTTAATTGTTTTAGATTTGTTTTTGTAGGTATTTTCCTTCTCTTGTGTTTCCTGACTAGATAAGTTCCTTTAGAATTTCTTGTAAAGCTTGTTTGGTGGTGCTGAATTCTCTTAACTTTTGCTTGTCTGTAAAGCTTTTGATTTCTCCATCAGATCTGAATGAGATCCTTGTTGGGTAGAGTAATCTTGGTTGTAGGTATTTCCTTTTCATCACTTTAAATATATCTTGCCTCTTCCTTCTGGGCTGTAGAGTTTCTGCTGAACGATCAGCTGTTAACCTTGTGGGGATTCCCTTGTATGCTATTTGTTGCTTTTCCCTTTCTGCTTTTAATATTTGTTCTTTGTGTTTATTTTTTTTTAGTTTGAATAATATGTGTCTTGGCATGTTTATCCTTGGGTTTTTCTTTTATGGTACTCTCTGCATTTCCTGGACTTGACTATTTCCTTTCCCATGTTGGGTAAATTTTTGACTATAATCTTTTCAAATATTTTCTCAGACCATTTCTTTTTTTCTTCTTCTTCTGGGATGCCTATAATTCAAATGTTGGTGTGCTTAGTGTTCTCCCAGAGGTCTCTGAGACTGTCCTCCTTTTTCTTGCTTTCTTTTTTCTTTATTCTGCTCTGTGGCCGTTATTTCCACTATTCTATCTTCCAGCTCACTTATCCATTCTTCTGCTTCAGTTATTCTGCTATTGATTCCTTCTAGAGTACTTTTAATTTCATCTATTGTGGTGTTCATTGCAGTTTGTTTGCACTTTAGTTCTTCTAGGTTCTTTTTAAGAGTTTCTTGTATTTTCTCTATTCTATTTCCGAGATTTTGGATCATCTTTACTATCATTATGCTGAATTCTTTTTCATGTAGTTTGCCTAATTCCTCTTCATTTATTTGTCCTTATATGTTTTTACCTTGTTCCTTTGCCTGCAAGATATTTCTCTGTGTTCTCATTTTGTCTAATTTATAGTATTTGAAGTATCCTTTCCTTAGGCTGCAGGGTCGTAGTTCCTCTTGCTTATGTTCTCTGCCCCTGGTGGTGAGGTCGGTCCAGTCTTCCTGATGTGAGGGACTGGTGCCTGCATTCTGGTAGATGAAGCTGAGTCTTTTCCTTCTGATAAGCAGGGTCATGACAGGTGGTGTGTTTTGGGGTGTCTGTGAGCTTACTATGACTTTATGCTGTCTGTGTGCTAATGTGTTCATTTGCGTTCCTGTCTTGTTTGTTGTTTGGTGTGAGGTGTCCAGTGCTGGGAGCTACAGGCACTTGGGTGGAGCTGCGTCTTGGATTCAGATAGAGGTCTCTGTGACAGCACTCAAAAATTAATCTTCCCTGGGGCTGGGAATTCTCTATTTGTCCAGCGGCTTGGACTCAGTGCTCTCACCCCAGAGCCTCAGGGCCAACTTCTGGTCGAGGAACCAAGATGCTGTCATTCACTCATCTCAGCAATAAAGAGGATTATATATAAAAAAAAAAGACTAACAAAACCCCAGACAAATGGTAAAAATTAACATCAAACAAACAAAACAGAAACAAGGAAACACACACACACACAGAAGAATAAAAAACAGAACCAAGTTAACACAAAAAGCAAGAGAGCAACCAGACAAATGAAAGAACCTAATTATGAAATCAAACAATTAAAAAGAAAACTGATAAAAAAACAAAACCAAACCAGAGTGCCAACTGAAGAATGAAACAAAGAAATAAAACAAACCAACAAAACTGATATTAAAAATAAAAGAAAGAGGGGGACCTTGAAGATGGCGGAAGAGTAAGACGTGGAGATCACCTTTCTCCCCACAGATACACCAGAAATACATCTACACGTGGAACAACTACTACAGAACACCTACTGAAGGCTGGCAGAAGAACTCAGACTTCCCAAAAGGCAAGAAACTCCCCACGTACCTGGGTAGGGCAAAAGAAAAAAAGAATAAACAGAGACAAAAGAATAGGGATGAGACCTGCACCAGTGGGAGGGAGCTGTGAAGGAGGAAAAGTTTCCACACACTAGAAAGCCCCTTCATGAGCGGAGACTGCGGGAGGCGGAGGGGGGAGCTTCGGAGCCACGGAGGAGTGCACAGCAACAGGGGTGCGGAGGGCAAAGCGGGGAGATTCCCGCACAGAGGATCAGTGCCCACCGGCACTCACCAGCCCAAGAAGCTTGTCTGCTAACCCGCCGGGGCGGGCAGGGCTGCAAGCTGAGGCTCGGGTTTTGGTCGGAGCGCAGGGAGAGTACTGGGGTTGGTGGCTTGAACATAGCCTGAAGGGGTTAGTGCACCACGGCTAGCCGGGAGGGAGTCCTGGGAAAAGTCTGCACCTGCCGAAGAGGCAAGAGACATTTTCTTCCCTCTTTGTTTCCTGGTGCGTGAGGAGAGGGGTTTCAGAGCACTGCTTAAAGGAACTCCAGAGATGGGCGCGAGCCGCGGCTAAAAGCATGAACCCCAGAGATGGGTGCGAGCCACGGCGAAAAGCGTGGACCCCAGAGATGGGCGCGAGCCACGGCGAAAAGCACAGACCCCAGAGACAGGCATGAGCCGTGGCTAAAAGCACAGACCCCAGGGGCGGGTGGGAGATGCAAAGACTGCTGCTGCCACCAACAAGGGGCCTGTGTGCGAGCACAGGTCACTATCCACACCCCTCTTCCATGGAGCCTGTGCACCCCGCCACTGCCAGGTTCCTGGGATCCAGGGACAACTTCCCCGGGAGAACGCACGGCGGGCCTCAAGCTGGTGCAACGTCACGCCGGCCTCTGCTGCCGCAGGCCCTCCCCGCATGCAGTGCCCCTCCCTCCTCCCCGGCCTGACTGCGCCAGAGCCCCCAAATCAGCGGTTCCTTTAACCCCGTCCTGTCTGAGAGAGGAACAGACGCCCTCCAGCGACCTACACGCAGAGGCAGGGCCAAATCCAAAGCTGAGCCCCTGAGAGCTGTGAGAACAAAGAAGAGAAAGGGAAATCTCTCCCAGCAGCCTCAGAAACAGCGGATTAAAACTCCACAATCAACTTGATGTACCCTGCATCTTTGGAATACATGAATAGACAAAGAGTCATCCCAAATTGAGGAGGTGGGCTTCGAGGGCAAGATCTATGATTTTTTTTCCCCTTTTCCTCTTTTTGTGAATGTGTATGTATATGCTTTTGTGTGAGATTTTGTCTGCATAGATTTGCTTCCACCATTTGTCCTAGGGTTCTATCCGTCCATGGTTTGTTT
>NW_020837998.1:3498544-3499490 GCF_003676395.1 Aethalodelphis obliquidens | reverse complement strand
TTCCTTCCTTCCTTCATTCCTTCCTTCCTTCCCTCCTTTAGACAACGAATCATCCCAAATTGAGGAGGTGGTCTCTGACAGCAAGATTTATGATTTTTTCCCCTTTACCTCTTTTTGTGAGGGTGTATGTATATGCTTCTGTGTAAGATTTTCTCTGTATAGCTTTGCTTCCAACATTTCTCCTAAGGTTCTATCGGTCCCTTTTTTTTTCTAAATAATTATATTTTAATTCAATAACTTTATTATACTTTATATTATTTTACTGTATCTTCTTTCTTTCTGTCTTTTTTCCTTCCTTCCCTCCTTCCTTCCATCCACCCTCCCTCTTTTCTTTCCTTTTTGCCTTCTTTCATTCTTTGCCTCTTTCTTTCTTTCTTTCTTTCTTTCTTTCTTTCTTTCTTTCTTTCTTTCTTTCTTTCTTCCTTCCTTCCTTCCTTCTTTCCTTCCCTCCATCCTTCCTTCCTTCCCTCCCTTCTTTCTTTCATTCTTCATACTTCTACAAATTCTCTCTACTTTTTCTCCCTTTTATTCTGAGCCGTGTGGATGAAAGGTTCTTGGTGCTCCAGCCAGGAGTCAGGGCTCTGCCTCTGAGGTAGGAGAACCAACTTCAGGACACTGGTAAACAAGAGACCTCCTAGCTACACATAATATCAAATGGCGAAAATCTCCAAGAGACCTCCATCTTAACACCAGAACCCAGCTTCACTCAACGACCAGCAAGCTACAGTGCTGGACAACATATGCCAAACAACTAGCAAAACAGGAACACAACCCCACCCATTAGCAGAGAAGCTGCCTAACATCATAATAAGGCCACAGACACCCCAAAACACACCACCAGACGTGAACCTGCCCACTAGAGAGACAAGATCCAGCCTCATCCACCACAACACAGGCACTAGTCCCCTCCACCAGGAAGCCTACACAACCCACTGAACCAACCTTA
>NW_020837998.1:3394357-3493544 GCF_003676395.1 Aethalodelphis obliquidens | reverse complement strand
TTCCTTCCTTCCTTCATTCCTTCCTTCCTTCCCTCCTTTAGACAACGAATCATCCCAAATTGAGGAGGTGGTCTCTGACAGCAAGATTTATGATTTTTTCCCCTTTACCTCTTTTTGTGAGGGTGTATGTATATGCTTCTGTGTAAGATTTTCTCTGTATAGCTTTGCTTCCAACATTTCTCCTAAGGTTCTATCGGTCCCTTTTTTTTTCTAAATAATTATATTTTAATTCAATAACTTTATTATACTTTATATTATTTTACTGTATCTTCTTTCTTTCTGTCTTTTTTCCTTCCTTCCCTCCTTCCTTCCATCCACCCTCCCTCTTTTCTTTCCTTTTTGCCTTCTTTCATTCTTTGCCTCTTTCTTTCTTTCTTTCTTTCTTTCTTTCTTTCTTTCTTTCTTTCTTTCTTTCTTTCTTCCTTCCTTCCTTCCTTCTTTCCTTCCCTCCATCCTTCCTTCCTTCCCTCCCTTCTTTCTTTCATTCTTCATACTTCTACAAATTCTCTCTACTTTTTCTCCCTTTTATTCTGAGCCGTGTGGATGAAAGGTTCTTGGTGCTCCAGCCAGGAGTCAGGGCTCTGCCTCTGAGGTAGGAGAACCAACTTCAGGACACTGGTAAACAAGAGACCTCCTAGCTACACATAATATCAAATGGCGAAAATCTCCAAGAGACCTCCATCTTAACACCAGAACCCAGCTTCACTCAACGACCAGCAAGCTACAGTGCTGGACAACATATGCCAAACAACTAGCAAAACAGGAACACAACCCCACCCATTAGCAGAGAAGCTGCCTAACATCATAATAAAGCCACAGACACCCCAAAACACACCACCAGACGTGAACCTGCCCACTAGAGAGACAAGATCCAGCCTCATCCACCACAACACAGGCACTAGTCCCCTCCACCAGGAAGCCTACACAACCCACTGAACCAACCTTACCCACTGGAGACAGACATGAAAAACAGCGGGAACTACGAACCTGCAGCCTGCAAAAAGGAGACCCCAAACACAGTAAGATAAGCAAAATGAGAAGACAGAAAAACGCACAGCAGATAAAGGAGCAAGATAAAAATGCACCAGACCTAACAAATGAAGAAGAAATAGGCAGTCTACCTGAAAAAGAATTCAGAATAATGATAGTAAGGATGATACAAAATCTTGGAAATAGAATCAACAAAATGCAAGAAACAGTTAACAAGGACCTAGAAGAAAAAGATGAAACAAGCAATGATAAACAACACAATAAATGAAATTAAAAGTACTCTAGATGGGATCAATAGCAGAATAACTCAGGCAGAAGAACGGATAAGTGACCTGTCGTTTTCATTCTTTTTTCTTTATTCTGCTCTGCAGAATAAAGAAAAAAGAATGAAAAGAACTGAGGACAGTCTCAGAGACCTCTGGGACAACATTAAACGCACCAACATTCGAATTATAGGGGTTCCAGAAGAAGAAGAGAAAAAGAAAGGGACTGAGAAAATATTTGAAGAGATTATAGTTGAAAACTTCCCTAATACAGGAAAGGATATAGTTAATCAAGTCCAAGAAGCACAGAGTGTCCCATACAGGATAAATCCAAGGAGAAATACGCCAAGACACATATTAATCAAACTGTCAAAAATTAAATACAAAGAAAACCTATTAAAAGCAGCAAGGGAAAAACAAGAAATAAAACACAAGGGAATCCCCATAAGGGTAACAGCTGATCTTTCAGCAGAAACTCTGCAAGCCAGAAGGGACTGGCAGGACATATTTAAAGTGATGAAGGAGAAAAACCTGTAACCAAGATGACTCTACCCAGCAAGGATCTCATTCAGATTTGATGGAGAAATTAAAACCTTTACAGACAAGCAAAATCTGAGAGAGTTCAGCACCACCAAACCAGCTTTACAACAAATGCTAAAGGAATTTCTCTAGGCAAGAAACATAAGAGAAGGAAAAGACCTACAATAATGAACCAAAAACAATTAAGAAAATGGGAATAGGAACATACATATCGATAATTACCATAAATATAAATGGACTAAATGCTCCCACCAAAACACACAGATTGGCTGAATGGATACAAAAACAAAACCTTATATATGCTGTCTACAAGAGAGCCACTTCAGACCTAGAGACACATACAGACTGAAAGCAAGACGATGGAAAAAGATATTCCATGCAAATGGAAACCGAAAGAAAGCTGGAGTAGCAATTCTCAAATCAGACAAAATAGACTTTAAAATAAGGACTATAAAAAGAGACAAAGAAGGACACTACATAATGATCAAGGGATCGATCCAAGAAGAAGATATAACAATTGTAAATATTTATGCACCCAACATAGGAGCACCTCAAAACATAAGGCAAATATTAACAGCCATAAAAGGGGAAATCGACAGTAACACATTCATAGTAGGGGACTTTAACACCACACTTTCACCCATGGACAGATCATCCAAAATGAAAATAAATAAGGAAACACAAGCTTTAAATGATACATTAAACAAGATGGACTTAATTGATATTTATAGGACACTCCATCCAAAAACAACAGAATACACATTTTTCTAAAGTGCTCATGGAACATTCTCCAGGATAGATCATATCTTGTGTCACAAATCAAGCCTTGGTAAATTTAAGAAAATTGAAATTGTATCAAGTATCTTTTCTGACCACAATGCCATGAAACTAGATATCAATTACAGGAAAATATCTGTAAAAAATACAAACACATGGAGGTTAAACAATACACTACTTAATAATGAAGTGATCACTGAAGAAATCAAAGAGGAAATAAAAAAAGTACCTAGAAACAAATGACAATGGAGACACAACGACCCAAAACCTATGGGATGCAGTAAAAGCAGTTCTAAGGGGGAAATTTATAGCAATACAAGCCCACCTTAAGAAGGAGAAAATACCTCAAATAAACAACCTAACCTTGCACCTCAAGCAATTAGAGAAAGAAGAACAAAAAAACCCCAAAGCTAGCAGAAGGAAAAAAATAATAAAAATCAGATCAGAAATAAATGAAAAAGAAATGAAGGAAACAATAGCAAAGATCAATAAAACTAAAAGCTGGTTCTTTGAGAAGACAAACAAAATAGAGAAACCACTAGCCAGACTCATCAGGAAAAAAAGGGAGAAGACTCAAATCAATAGAATTAGAAATTAAAAAGGAGAAGTAACAACTGACACTGCAGAAATAAAACAGATCATGAGAGATTACTACAAGCAACTCTATGCCAATAAAATGGACAATCTGGAAGA
Source organism: Aethalodelphis obliquidens (assembly GCF_003676395.1). Classification (NCBI taxonomy): domain Eukaryota; kingdom Metazoa; phylum Chordata; class Mammalia; order Artiodactyla; family Delphinidae; genus Aethalodelphis; species Aethalodelphis obliquidens. The sequence goes on along the minus strand of NW_020837998.1, from coordinate 3,490,281 downwards.
AATGGACAAATTCTTAGAAATGCACAACCTGCCAAGACTGAAACAGGAAGAAGTAGAAAATATGAACAGACCAATCACAAGCACTGAAATTGAAACTGTGGTTTAAAATCTTCCAACAAACAAGAGCCCAGGACCAGATGGCTTCAGAGGCGAATTCTATCAAATATTTAGAGAAGAGCTAACACCTATCCTTCTCAAACTCTTCCAAAATATAGCAGAGGGAGGAACACTCCCAAACTCATTCTATGAGGCCACCATCACCTTGATACCAAAACCAGACAAGGATGTCTCAAAGAAAGAAAACTACAGGCCAATATCACTGATGAACATAGATGCAAAAATCCTCAGCAAAATACTAGCAAACAGAATCCAACAGCACATTAAAAGGATCATACACCATGATCAAGTGGGGTTTATTCCAGGAATGCAAGGATTCTTCAATACATGCAAATCTATCAATGTGATAAACCATATTGAAAAACTGAAGGAGAAAAACCATGTGATCATCTCAATAGATGCAGAGAAAGCTTTTGACAAAATTCAACACCAATTTATGATAAAAACCCTGCAGAAACTAGGCATAGAGGGAACTTTCCTCAACATAATGAAGGCCATATATGGGAAGCCCACAGGCAACATCATCCTCAATCGTGGAAAACTGAAAGCATTTCCACTAAGATCAGGAAGAAGACAAGGTTGCCCACTCGCACCACTGTTATTCAACATAGTTTGGAAGATTTAGCCACAGCAGTGAGAGAAGAAAAGGAAATAAAAGGAATCCCAAGCGGAAAAGAAGAAGTAAAGCTGTCACTGTTTGCAGATGACATGATACTATACATAGAGAATCCGAAAGATGCTACCAGAAAATTACTGGAGCTAATCAATGAATTTGGTAAAGTGGCAAGATACAAAATTAATGCACAGAAATCTCTGCCATTCCTACATACTAATGATGAAAAATCTGAAAGTGAAATCAAGAAAACACTCCCATTTACCATTGCAACAAAAAGAATAAAATATCTAGGAATAAACCTAGACAAAAGACCTGTATGCAGAAAATTATAAGACACTGATGAAAGAAATTAAAGATGATACAAATAGATGGAGAGATATACCATGTTCTTGGATTGGAAGAATCAACATTGTGAAAATGACTCTACTACCCAAAGCAATCTATAGATTCAATTGAGTCCCTATCAAACCACCACTGGCATTTTTCACAGAACTAGAACAAAAAATGTCACAATTTGTTTGGAAACACAAAGACCCTGAATAGCCAAAGCAATCTTGAGAACGAGAAAAGGAGCTGGAGGAATCAGGCTCCCTGACATCAGACTATACTACAAAGGTACAGTAATCAAGACAGTATGGTACTGGCACAAAAACAGAAAGATAGATCAATGGAACAGGATAGAACGCCCAGAGATAAACCCATGCACATATGGACACCTTATCTTTGATAAAGGTGGCAGGAATGTACAGTGGAGAAAGGACAGCCTCTTCAATAAGTGGTGCTGGGAAAACTGGACAGGTACATGTAAAAGTATGAGATTAAATCACTCCCTAACACCATACACAAAAATAAGCTCAAAATGGATTAAAGACCTAAATGTAAGGCCAGAAACTATCAAACTCTTAGAACAAAACGTAGGCAGGACACTCTATGACATAAATCACAGCAAGATCCTTTCTGACCTACCTCCTAGAGTAATGGAAATAAAAACAAAAATAAACAAATGGGACCTAATGAAACTTCAAAGCTTTTGCACAGCTAGGAAACCATAAACAAGATCAAAAGACAACCCTCAGAATGGGAGAAAATATTTGCAAATGAAGCAACTGACAAAGGATTAATCTCCAAAATTTACAAGCAGCTCATGCAGCTCAATAACAAAAAAACAAACAACCCAATCCAAAAATGGGCAGAAGACCTAAATAGACATTTCTCCAAAGAAGATATACAGACTGCCAACAAGCACATGAAAGAATGCTCAACATCATTAATCATTAGAGTAATGCAAATCAAAACTACAATGAGATATCATCTCACACCTTGCAGAATGGCATCATCAGAAAATCTAGAAACAATAAATGCTGGAGAGGGTGTAGAGAAAAGGGAACACTCTTGCACTGCTGGTGGGAATGTGAATTGGTTCAGCCACTATGGAGAACAGTATGGAGGTTCCTTAAAAAACTACAAATAGAACTACCATATGACCCAGCAATCTCACTACTGGGCATATACCCTGAGAAAACCAAAATTCAAAAAGATTCATGTACCAAAATGTTCATTGCAGCTCTATTTACAATAGCCCGGAGATGGAAACAACCTAAGTGCCCATCATTTGCTGAATGGATAAAGAAGATGTGGCACATATATACAATGGAATATTACTCAGCCATAAAAAGAAACGAAATTGAGCTATTTGTAATGAGGTGGATAGATCTAGAGTCTGTCATACAGAGTGAAGTAAGTCAGAAAGAAAAAGATAAATACCGTATGCTAACACATATACATGGAATTTAAGAAAATAATATGTCATGAAGAACCTAGGGGTAAGACAGGAATAAAGACGCAGACCTACTGGAGAACGCACTTGAGGATATGGGGAGGGGGAAGTGTGAGCTGTGACAGGGTGAGAGAGAGTCATGGACATATACACACTAACAAACATAAGGTAGATAGCTAGTGGGAGCAGCGGCATGGCACAGGGATATCGGCTCTGTGCTTTGTGACAGCCTGGAGGGGTGGGATTGGGAGGGTGGGAGGGAGGGAGACGCAAGAAGGAAGACATATGGGAACATATGTATATGTATAACTGATTCACTTTGTTATAAAGGAGGAACTAACACACCATTGTTAAGCAATTATACCCCAATAAAGATGTTAAAAAATAATAATAAAATTAAAAAATTGAAAAAAATAAAAATAAAAGAAAGAAAAAGAGAAAGGTGAAAGAAGACAGAATAACAGAAAAACAACATAGAAGTAGAAATATAAAAAATAAAATAGAAATTATGTTAAAAAAAAAAGACAAAACCCCAGAGAAATGGTAAAAACAAAACAAACAAACAAAAACTGAAACAAAGAAACATGCATGCAAAAGCAACAGACCGAAATAAAACAAAACACGAGTGGCCATGACTTTTTAAATACAACACCAAAAGCATAATTTATAAATAAAAATATGTGATAAGTTGGACTTTATTTAACTTAAAAACTTCTGTTTTGCCAAAGGCATTGTTAAAAGAAAAAAAAAAAAACAAGCCACAGAGATGGGGAAAACATTTGCAAAACACATATCAGGTAAATAACTGGTATCCAAAATATACAACAAACTCTTAAAATTCAACAACAGCAGTGTAACAATCCAATTAGAAAATGAGCAAAAGATCTGAAGCAATATTGGTTCGTCAGTTGTAAACAATATGTTACACTAACACAAGATATTAATAATAGGGTAAATTGGTGGCAGAATTCTGTACTTTTCATTCAGTTTTTCTGTAAAACTAATACTGCTCAAAAATATTTTATTAATTTAAAATTTTGCAATCAATTATGTCAATGACTGCTGATCAATTGGCAAGTTGTGGACTTACTTCTCTACAATTATTATATGATACATATAACATCAATTTCATTATTAACAATTATAAAAAGTCATCTGTATCTGAGATTACTAATTGCTTATTAATAAGTACAGAAAATAAAGCCCATATATTGTAGGGGTCTGTTAACTTATATATATTTTGTCCTCAGTGTTTGAGGAACTATATGATACTTGAAAATTATTAGATATTTTCATTTTTTCCCCCTTTTTTAGATTAATATATGTTTACCAATTATTTGTCTCTGTTAGGTACTCTCAGGATATATTTAGATATTTTTATATTCTAGACAGTGTTTCTCAAAATAGTCCATTCCTCACAGGTGGACCATGAAGACCAATTAAATAATCCAGAACTTAATATCAAAATTATTTTCCCATATTTACAATAAAATGATGCAGTTTCATAGATTGTAAACTTTTCATATGACTGAAATGTCATATTCGATACTAAATTTAGCATTTCAACAAAAATTATCTACCCTTCAATTTCTATATTTATATATTTAGTAAGAAGGATTTGCCATGAAGGACTTGCCATGAATGACTTGACAATATTTTAAATCGACTACTGAATATGTTGTCAGTAGGTAGTTGAAGTCTCCACTAGTTTGGGAAGTTCCCACTATAGTTGTCATTAGTGTCTTTTTGAATTGGTCATGTTTGTCAATTTCTAATTTTTTTATGTTAACATTCTTATTGAATTATGAAGGCTTTACTTCTCTTCTTATGTCATTGTGCTTATACTACTTTGATTAACGTTTTTAAAAACCTTCTCCACTTCTTTGTTACCTAACTTGTTTCCCGTATAAAGTGGCAACAGCATTGGCTGGACCTTGAGATTCACTCTTGTAGACCTCCTTTGATTATTCTCAATTTATTAGCTACAACTCAAATTTAATTTAATCTTTGGAACTTCTCATTTAAAAACATCTTAATCATGCTTTTTTCTGCATAATAGTGCAATAAGACATAATATAATCTTAATTTTCTTCAGTAGGCTAACTTCTGTGTTTTAATCAAAGGTATCATAAACCCCTTAGGAAATTTTATTTTTATTACATATTCAATGATCCTACTCTTCTTTAAAATTGTTTATTTTGCTAATCTCTTTCCACATTGCTTATAAATACAATTCTGGCACTGACTTTCTCCTTTATTCACTCTGCCCCACCCCAGGTAATTTGGGGTGATTAAACTAACTGGTAAGATTGAAAAGAATAATTATCTTCAAATTATTTTCTGCTTGGAATTTTACTACTCTTATGCTCTTCCTTAACACATATCAGGAAAGTCTTAGTCCATTACTGCCTGTCACTGCCTGGGTAAATCTCTTATTCTGAGGTTCAGTTGTTTGCCTATCTGGATTTTATTCTAAAATGCATCCACCATTTTGGGATTTCTCAGCTATAAAAGGTGATGTTTTGTTTCTTAAGTAACAATGTCTATATTTCTCAATTTGTTCAAAAATGGGCAGGTCAATATACATGTAATTTATTGGGCTTTACACAGAGTCCTCAGAAAGGTCTCCCTGATGAAGCAAAATTATTTTTCCTAAGAAAAATATTCCTCCATTTTGAAGTTAACGTAACAATCCCCCATCTTTCATCAGAATTTAATATTAGAATAACAGTTTTTTTTTTAACATCTTTATTGGAGTATAATTGCTTTACAATGGTATGTTAGTTTCAGCTTCACAACAAAATGAATCAGTTATATATATACATATATTCCCATATCTCTTCCCGCTTGCATCTCCCTCCCTCCCACCCTCCCTATCCCACCCCTCCAGGCGGTCACAAAGCACCGAGCTGATCTCCCTGTGCTATGCGGCTGCTTCCCACTAGCTATCTACCTTACGTTTGGTAGTGTATATATGTCCATGCTTCTTTATCGCTTTGTCACCGTTTACACTTCCCCCTCCCCATAGCCTCAAGTCCATTCTCTAGTAAGTCTGTGTCTTTATTCCTGTTTCACCCCTAGGTTTTTCATGACATTTTTTTTTAAATTCCATATATATGTGTTAGCATACGGTATTTGTCTCTCTCTTTCTGACTTACTTCACTCTGTATGACAGACTCTAGGTCTATCCACCTCATTACAAATAGCTCAATTTCGTCTCTTTTTATGGCTGAGTAATATTCCATTGTATATATGTGCCACATATTCTTTATCCATTCATCCGATGATGGACACTTAGGTTGTTTCCATCTCTGGGCTATTGTAAATAGAGCTGCAATGAACATGGGACCTAATGAAACTTAAAAGCTTTTGCGCAGCAAAGGAAACCATAAAGAAGACCAAAAGACAACCCTCAGAATGGGAGAAAATATTTGCAAATGAAGCAACTGACAAAGGATTGATCTCCAAAATTTATAAGCAGCTTATGCAGCTTAATAACAAAAAAACAAACAACCCAATCCAAAAATGGGCAGAAGACCTAAATAGACATTTCTCCAAAGAAGGTATACAGAGTGCCAACAAACACATGAGAGAATGCTCAACATCACTAATCATGAGAGAAATGCAAATCAAAACTACAATGAGATATCATCTCACACCAGTCAGAATGGCTATCATCAAAAAATCTAGAAACAATAAATGCTGGAGAGGGTGTGGAGAAAAGGGAACCCTCTTACACTCTTGGTGGGAATGTAAATTGATACAGTCACTGTGGAGAACAGTATGGAGGTTCCTTAAAAAGCTACAAATAGAACTACCATATGACCCAGCAATCCCACTACTGGGCATATACCCTGAGAAAACCATAATTCAAAAAGAGTCATGTACCAGAATAACAGTTTTGACATCCAAGGAATTCAGTGTTTTTCCAGGGTAAAACTGGTAAATGATCTGATACTGTATATCTAGTGGTAAGCAGTGTTCACAGATGGGAGCTGGTTAAGATTCATTTATCCCTAGCTGAAGAGCGTCTTATAAATTGGATCATGGCACTTGACTATTTTAGATTTTATTTGAGCATGCTAATTTTATTCATAATCTTGTTGAAAATACTACCCCTAGCTATAAAAGTGTTTTCTTAGCACTTTTTATTTAATTTTTCCAAATACTCTAATACAGCATTTTCTTTTCCACTACAAGGGGAAACAGAAAATTTTTACTTGTATTTGACAATTATCAGAATGTTTTCAAATAATGATCTACTTTAAAGAGTAATAACAAGAACTAATGGATGTCAGCACATTCTCTATTCTAGGATCCAGAAGAAACTATCAAGTTTATGCCAAAAGAAAAATAAATACTGGTACTGGTATTTCAGAATAGAAGAGGACTTAAATATTTAACAATATAACATGTGTCTCTTTTATTGTAACTCTTGATGAGAGTAATTTCCCTCTGATGTACATTGACAGTCATCTAATTTTCTTTTGTTTGCTTTTTGTTTATCTGTACAGATGAGAATCAACTTGTAGGATCAAGTGAACATCTTTGATGAAAGAATATGCCTAATTAGATTAAAGGTATAGCAAACTGCTGTTCAGACAACATTTCCATTAACTTCTTATCATATTCAGTAATGGGAAAATTTCCAGCAATGGTCTCTATCCATGAAACATTAAAAATAGGAGCTTACAAAACCAATTCTTGAACACTATCAATTATTATCAAATTATCTCTTTTAACTATGAGATGACAGGTCCCAGGTATGTGCCTTTAAAACTAGTGAAGGAAGGCATTTCCTGTGTGGGTAAGGCTGTTGATCCCTCAAGAAAGTCTTAGAGCACAGATAACTCCTTCTACAACTGTGTTCACTTACTTTATTTCTTTGCTCTTCTTCATCAATCTCTTCATCTCCTCCAGATATACCAGCTTTGCCAACCTGCTTGCATTTTCCCTGGAATGTTTCACCTTCATTGCTCCCATGTAAGTGCTATTAACTCAATAGGAGGTCATCTGATAGATATCATATAATATGGCAATTATATTTTTTACCCTTTTGGGTCAACTCTCCTCATAGAAAAATTGCCTGACTAAAAGTTGAATCTGGAATTTTCTGATATCAGTTTATGCTGGTACTTTAGTTAGTGTATATATTACTACAGATAGGCCTCTTTTGTAGAATATATATGCACCTTGAAAATAGTGTGTAGTTTGTGTAATGTTACATATCTTCCAGCTGCACACAAAGATCTTAAGACTCCCATTAGTGAATGCTTTTGCACAGTTAATACCCTTCTATTATGGGAAAAATCTCCAATTTTCCTCTTGTAATCTCTAAATTTAGATACTTGAATATGAGAATTCCTGAGAAGTACTATGTTGTGTTTCAATGTTCACAAGAGAAAATACTAGAATTCTGAGCAATTTAGGGTAAATTCTGAATATAGATCTCTATTTCATAGTTGATTGAAGCACTGATATAGCCACTATAGTTCTGAATAGCTCTTAGGATGGATTTTAAAACTATTTGCCATAAAATAAATTCACAAATAATAGTAGAGTCTAGCAATACCCTCAAAGAGCTTTTCTTTCAATAGCACTTAAAACTTGCAGGTGAGCATACTGTCAGTCTCTGTTCTATGCCCAATTCCATCTAGCGAAACAAATATTCATTTTTCTAAAGCTCTGGGCTCTGAGATGGCAAATCCAGCAGAGAAACTGACTCTCAGTAGGGATACCTGTAACTACAAAGAGCAAGACAATATTTTGCCATGAATCAGATCTGACAAAATTATATTTGGAGATCCTGCAAAGTCAGTATGTAAGATAAGTCAAATTAAATTTTTAGAGCTTTGTTGCTATTTTCCAGCTCACATCATTTTTTTTTAATTTGTTACCTAGTGTCTAGTTATACTTTTTTCTTGGTACACGTAGTATGAACTCTATAAATACTGTTGATTAAAGTCAGTCCCTACTCCTTGTCTTGAGCCATGACAAATTCAGTTCTAATCTATAATTTCTCTCCCTCTTTACTCTGATAAATTATTCCTGTCATAAGCTTTTTATTTTCTGGAAGCTTAATAATCTCCAACCCAGCCTTCACTATTTTGTTAGTGACACTCCTCATCAGCCCTAATTACTCTCCCCCACACTTGGCTGACTGATCTTCTCATTTCATTATTCTTTTAGTCTCATTCATTTCACCTAGGCCTTAAATAGAAACATTTTTTCATATCCTGGGAAGGATTTATAGGTTATTTTAGATGTCCCTACATATTTCTCAGTTTAATAATAATTATGCCCTACAAGGAAATTAGACTATGCACTGCAAGAGCACCACAGTGAGCCTAGTGTCTACCATAGTGTCGTCATAAGACTTCATTAAATTACCCATTCATTCACTCACTCATTTACTCCTCCTGCTTTCAGACATTTACTGAGCAACTACTACTTGTGAGTCATGCTGATGAGTGCTCCAGGGAATGTATAAATGACTAGAATACCATTTTTTTCTCTCTAGTAGCTCAATCTTAAAGAGACAGACATGTCCACAAATAACTACAGTATATCAAATTCTATAATAGAGGTTTGAAAGAGCTCCATGGCAAGATAAACGTTCACCCTTTGAAGAATTGAGAGAAGACATCTCAAAGGAAATGATATTTAGTTTGGCTGACAGATCAGAATTAGATTCAATACATAAAAATTGGGAAAGGGCTTCCCAGGAAAAAAAATATCATGTGCAAAGAGTAGGGTATTAAAGAATATGACTTTTTCAGGGAACAGGAAAAAATTATTGGTAGCTGGAGCATGAAGTGCAAAAGAGGTAATAATTGGAGATAGGGCAAATAAGTCAGATTTTGGCATTATTGCAGAAGGTATTATATGTCACAGAATGAAGTTAAACTTTTTGCTATACATTATAGATAGGCAATACAAGTCAGTCTGTTGTTCATTTTCTGAAAAAAAAAAAGACTCTGAAGTCTGTTACAAAGGATAATTTAAATGAAGAAAATATATTTTTCTAGAAAAAAATGACAAAATAATTCTGATCTTTCTTGAGCAGAATGATTATTGGCAAATGCTAAATTCCAAATACTGTCCTCATAATAAATTTATAATGTAAAGAAAAATAATGGTTCTTAGGCAGCAACAGGGAATTTTGGTTATAAACCATCACCATGAAGAAAATGTGAGCAGAAGTAGAAAAAAGGGAAAGTGGCATCCAGGGATTGAAAGCAACTCTTTTGCTCCATTCCTGTTTGCCTATTTCTGTTCCACTCTAACCTTAAAAGAACCTAATTATGGGAATGAGATCACTAAACAATTGAAACTAACTCCTGACTTATGCTCTCCTGAATGCACACCATGCCTTGTCTAATCTGTTGATTCTTTTCCTAGATAAGTAGAAGTAAGAATGAAGATTTAAGCAGTTAAAACATGACTCTCTGTCTACCCCAAAAATCCCCTTTAGCAATCCTGCAGGCAGATCACACAGGCAAGGTAACATCTGAAGAAGGAGTCAGCCAGTCTGCACTTAATGGAGAATGATGCAGAAACCAAGGCCCTGCCTCGATGATTCACTGAGAGTCTTGCCCCTCTTTTTTCTCCTTAAAAACTGTCAGAAAAAAAAAAGAAAGAAAAAAAACTGTCAGGGCTGAGCAGAAACTCTGGAGTTGGTCTCTGGACACAAGTTCACCTTCTCGTCAGATTGCTGACTTTTCTGATTAAAGCACCTTTCTTTTCTACTGACACTTGACTCTTGAATTATTAGCTTATAAGCAGTGAACAACCAAGCCTAGGTTTTGTGATAATGGATGCAATGATAGAAGAAAAGAGAGAAAGACCAAATGATCAAAGGAGATGCAACTATTGCTTATGTCTTGATCCTCACTTTTATTCTATCCTTGACTGTTGAATGTTTCTCAGGAAGACTCAGGTATTTCATATTGCTAGGGCAACAGCCAAAAGATGTTTAAGAATATCCTTTCTTCTCCCTTTTTTACCTAATGTGATCCTACCAACAACATGCATATTTTTTATATATATTTTAATAAGTACTTCTAATAATAATTATTACTATTATTACCAATATTTACTGAAGTACCACTACATGCCATGCGATCTGCTAAGTACTTACATTATTTCAGTTAATTCTAATAATCACACAACAAATTAGTTTTCATTCACGTTTTATTCTTATCTAATTTGTTACCAAGTGCTCTGGGTAAAATCTTAGACAAGTCTATTGACTCTCACTCTTCTTTCCACTCATACTGTCATTTTCATTGTATGAGCACTCATATTTTTTCTTATAAACTACTACAACAACTTTATAAATGGTCTTTCTTCTACCAGTTATTTTTTGTTCCAGTATATTTTTCATACAATATTTTTCATATTCTTGTAACAAAAACTGACCACTCTTTTAATAGACCTATATTAACAAGCATATAACTAAGCACTTCCAGCCCGTGTCAATAACAATGAAGATACTGACCTTCACAAACATAATTTCTCTGTTTCTGTAACTCTAAAAAGTTGATGTAAGATACTGCAATGTTTTCTTTTTTTCTGTTTCAGTGATCTCTTTATTCACAGATCCTTATATTATATAGACAACATGCATAATGTTACATAAATCTGAACATACTTTTTTCTAATATCTTTATTGGAGTATAATTACTTTACAATGGTGTGTAAGTTTCTGATATATAACAAAGTGAATCAACTATACATATACATATATCTCGATGTCTCTTCCCTCTTGCATATCCCTCCCTCCCACACTCCATATCCCACACCTCTAGGTGGTCACAAAGCACCGAGCTGATCTTCCCGTGCTATGTGGCTGCCTCCTACCAGCTACCCACTTCACGTTTGGTAGTGGATATATGTCCATACCACTCCCCAACCTCGCCCCAACCTACCCTTCCCCCTCCCCATATACTCAAGTCCCCTCTCTAGTAGGTCTGTGTCTTTATTCCTGACCTGGCCCTATGTTCTTCATGACAGTATTTTTTCCCTTAGATTCCATATATATGTGTTAGCATATGGTATTTCTTTTCTCCTTCTGACTTACTTCACTCTGTACGACAGACTCTACGTCCATCCACCTCACTACAAATAACTCAATTTCATTTCTTTTTATGGCTGAGTAATATTCTATTGTATATATGTGCCACATCTTCTTTATCCATTCATCAGTTGATGGACACTTATGTTGCTTCCATGTCCTGGCTATTGCAAATAGAACTGCAATGAATATTTTGGTACATGACTCTTTTTGAATTATGGTTTTCTCAGGGTATATGCCCAGTAATGGGATTGTTGTGTCGAATGGTAGTTCTATTGTTACATTTTTAATGAACATCCATACTGTCCTCCATAGAGGCTGTATCAATTTACATTCGCACCAACAGTGCAAGAGGGTTCCCTTTTCTCCACACCCTCTCCAGCATTTACAGTTTCTAGATTGTTTGATCATGGCCATTCTGAGAGGTGTGAGACAATATCTCACTGTAGATTTGATTTGCATTTCTCTAATGATTAATGATGTTGCGCATTCTTTCATGCGTTTGTTGGCAATCTATATATCTTCTTTGGAGAAATGTCTATTTAGTTTTTCTACCCATTTTTGGATTGGGTTGTTACTTTTTTGTTATTGAGCTGCATGAGCTGCTTGTAAAGTTTGGAGATTAATCCTTTGTCAGTTGCTTAATTTGCAAATATTTTCTCCCATTTTGAGGGTTGTCTTTTCCTTTGTTTATGGTTTCCTTTGCTGTACAAAAGCTTTTAAGTTTCATTAGGTCCCATTTGTTTATTTTTATTTCCATTTCTCGAGGAGGTGGGTCAAAAAGGATCTTGTGATTTATGTCATAGAGTGTTCTGACTATATTTTCCTCTAAGAGTTTGATAGTGTCTTGCCTTACATTTAGGTCTTTAATCCATTTTGAGTTTATTTATGTGTATGGTGTTAGGGAGTGTTCTAATTTCATTCTTTTACATGTAGCTGACCAGTTTTCCCAGAACCACTTATTGAAGAGGCTGTCTTTTCTTCACAGTATAATCTTGCCTCCTTTATCAAAGATAAGTTGACCATATGTGCGTGGGTTTACTCTGGGATTTCTATCCTGTTCCATTGATCTATATTTCTGTTTTTGTACCAGTACCATAATGTCTTGATCACTGGATCTTTGTAGTATAGTCTGAAGTCAGGGAGCTGGACTTTACCAGCTCAGTTTTTCTTTCTCAAGATAGCTTTGGCTATTAGAGGTCTTCTGCATTTCCACACAAATTCTGAGATTTTTTGATCTAGTTCTGTGAAAAATGCCATTGGTAGTTTGATAGGGATTGAATTCAATCTGTAGATTGCTTTGGGTAGTATAGTCATTTTCACAGTGTTGATTCTTTCAAACCAAGGACATGGTACATCTCTCCATTTATTTGTATCATCTTTAATTTATTTCATCAGTGTCTTATAATTTTCTGCATATAGGTCTTTTGTCTCCTTAGATAGGTTTATTCCTATATATATATTTTTCTTTTTGTTGCAATGGTAAATGGGAGTGTTTCCTTAATTTCACTTTCAGATTTTTCTTTCTTAGTGTATAGGAATGCCAGATATTTCTGTGCATTAATTTTCTATCCTGCTACTTTACCAAATTCATTGATTAGCTCCAGTAGTTTTCTGTTCATATCTTTAGGATTCGTTATGTAGAATATCATGTCATCTGCAAACAGTGACAGCTTTACTTCTTCTTTTCCGATTTGGATTCCTTTTATTTCTTTTTCTTCTCTGATTGCTGTGGCTAAAACTTCCAAAACTATCTTGAATAATAGTGATGAGAGTGGGCAACCTTTATTTGTTCCTGATCTTATTGGAACTGGTTTCAGTTTTTCACCATTGAGGACGATGTTGTCTGTAGGTTAGTCATATATGGCCTTTATTGTGTTAACGAAAGTTCCCTTTATGCCTACTTTCTGGAGGAGGTTTATCATAAATGGGTGTTGAATTTTGTTGAAAGCTATCTCTGCATCTATTGAGATAATTATATGGTTTTTCACCATCAATTTGTTAATATGGTGTATCACATTGATTCATTTGCATATATTGAAGAATCCTTGCATTCCTGGGATAAACCCCACTTGATCATGGTGTATGATCCTTTTAATGTGCTGTTGGATTATGTTGGCTAGTATTTTGTTGAGGATTTCTACATCTATGTTCATCAGAGATATTGGCCTGTAGTTTTCTTGCTTTCTGACATCTTTTTCTTGTTTTGGTATCAGGATGATGGTGACTTCGTAGAATGAGTTTGGGAGTATTCCTCCCTCTGCTATATTTTGTAAGAATTTGAGATGGGTAGGTGTTAGCTGCTCTCTAAATGTCTGATAGAATTCACCTGTGAAGCCATCTGGTCCTGGGCTTTTGTTTGTTGGAAGATTTTTAATCACAGTTTCAATTTCAGTACTTGTGATTGCTCTGTTCATATTTTCTATTTCTTCCTCTTTCAGTCTCTGAAGGTGGTGCATTTCTAAGAATTTGTCCATTTCTTCCAGGTTGTCCATTTTATTGGCATATGGTTCTTGTAGTAATCTCTCATAATCCTTTGTATTTCTGCAGTGTCAGTTGTTACTTCTCCTTTTTCATTTCTAATTCTATTGATTTGAGTCTTCTCCCTTTTTTCCCTAATGAGTCTGGCTAATGTTGTATCAATTTTTTTTATCTTCTCAAAGAATAAGCTTTTGGTTTATTGATCTTTGCTATTGTTTCCTTCGTTTCTTTTCATTTGTTCCTGATCTGATCTTTATGATCTATTTCCTTCTCCTAACTTTGGTGTCTTTTGGTTCTTCTTTCCCTAATTGCTTTAGGTGTAAGGTTAGGTTGTTTATTTGAGATGTTTCTTGTTTCTTAAGGTAAGATTGTATTTCTATAAGCTTCCCTCTTAGAACAGCTTTTGCTGTATCCTATAGGTTTTGGGTCGTCGTGTTTTCATTGTCATTTTTTTCGAGGTATTTTTTTTATTTCCTCTTTTATTTCTTCAGTGATCTATTGGTTATTCAGTAGTGTATTGTTTATCCTCTATGTGTTTGTATTTTTTACAGAATTTTTTTCCTATAATTAATATCTAGTCTCATAGTGTTCTGATTGGAAAATATACTTGATAAAATTTCAATTTTCTTAAATTTACCAAGGCTTGATTTGTGACTCAAGATATGATCTATCCTGGAGAATATTCCATGAACACTTGAGAAGAATGTGTATTCTGTTGTTTTTGGAGGGAATGACCTATAAATATCAAGTAAGTCCATCTTGTTTAATGTATCATTTAAAGCTTGTGTTTCCTTATTGATTTTCAGTTTGGATGATTTGTCCATTGGTGAAAGTGGGGTGTTAAAGTCCCCTACTATGAATGTGTTGCTCTTGATTTCCCCTTTTATGGTTGCTAGTATTTGCCTTATGTATAGAGGTGCTCCTTTGTTGGGTTCATAAATATTTATACTTTTTATATCTTCTTCTTGGATTGATCCCTTGATCATTATGTAGTGTCCTACTTTGTCTCTTGTAATAGTCTGTTTTTTCTTGTTTTTTTGTGTTTTTTTTGTGGTACGTGGGCCTCTCACTCTTGTGGCTTCTCCCATTGTGGAGCACAGGTTCTGGACACACAGGCTCAGCATCCATGGCTCGTGGGATCTTCCTGGACCAGGGCACAAACCGGTGTCCCCTGCATTAGCAAGCAGACTCTCGACTTCACCACCAGGGAAGCCCAGTCTGTGTTTTAAAGTCTATTTTGTCTGATAGGAGAATTGCTACTCCAGCTTTCTTTTGATTTTCATTTGCATGGAATATATTTTTCCACCCCCTCACTTTCAGTCTGTATGTGTCCCTAGGTCTGAAGTGGGTCTCTTGTACACAGAATATATACGGGTCTTGCTTTTATATCCATTCAGCCAGTCTATGTCTTTTGTTTGGAGCATTTAATCCATTTGCATTTAAGGTAATTATCAATATGTATGTTCGTATTATCATATTCTTAATTGTTTTGGGTTTGTTATTGTATGTCTTTTCCTACTCTTGTGTTTCCTGCCTAGTGAAGTTCCTTTAGCATTTGTTGTAAAGCTGGTTTGGTGGTGCTGAATTCTCCTAGCTTTTGCTTGTCTCTAAAGGTTTTAATTTCTCTGTCAAATCTGAATGAGATCCTTGCTGTGTACAGTAATCTTGGTTGTAGATTTTTCTCCCTCATCACTTTAAACATGTCCTGCCCCTCCCTTCTGGCTTGAAGAGTTTCTGCTGAAAGATCAGCTGTTAACCTTATGGGGATCCCCTTGTGTGTTATGTTTTGTTTTTCCCTTGCATCTTTTAATATATTTTCTTTGTATTTAATTTTTCATAGTTTGACTAAATTTTTGACTAATTTTTCATAGTTTGTCATGTTTCCTCTTCGATTTAGCTTATATTGTACTCTCTGTTTCCTGGACTTGATTAACTCTTCTTTTCCCATATTTGGGACCTTTTCAACTATAATCACTTCAAATATTTTCTCAGTCACTTTCTTTTTCTCTTTTTCTTCTGGCACCCCTGTAATTCGAATGTTGGTGCATTTAATGTTGACCCAGAGGTCTCTGAGACTGTCCTCTATTCTTTTCATTCCTTTTTCTTTATTCTGCTCTACAGTAGTTATTTCCACTCTTTTATCTTCCAGGTCACTTATTGGTTCTTTTGCCTCAGTTATTCTGCTATTGATCCCTTCTAGAGAATTTTTAATTTCATTTATTGCGTGTTCATCACTATCTGTTTGCTCTTTAGTTCTTCTAGGTCCTTGTTAAACATTTCTTATATTTTCTCCTTTCTATTCCCAAGATTTTGGATCATCTTTACTATCATTATTCTGAATTGTTTTTCAGGTAGACTGCCTATTTCCTCTTCATTTGTTAGGTCTGGTGGATTTTTGCCTTGCTCCATCATCTCCTGTGTGTTTCTCTGTCTTCTAATTTTGCTTAACTTACTGTGTTGGGGTGCCCTTTTCACAGGCTGCAGGTTCGTAGTTCTTGTTGTTTTTGGTGTCTGTTCCCACTGGTTAAGGTTGGTTCAGTGGGTTGCATAGGCTTCCTGGTGGAGGGGACTAGTGCCCGTGTTCTGTTGAATGAGGCTGGATCTTGTCTTTCTGGTGGGTAGGTCCACGCCTGGTGGTGTGTTTTGAGGTTTCTGTGTCCTTATTATGATTTTAGGCCACCTCTCTGCTAATGACTGGAGTCGGGTTCCTGTCTTGCTCGTTGTTTGGCATAGTATGTCCAGCTCTGTAGCTTGCTGGTCATTCAGTGGAGCTGGGTCTTGGCATTGAGATGGAGATCTCTGGGAGATTTTCACCATTTGATATTACTTGGAGCTGGGATGTCTCTTGTGCACCAGTGTCCTGAACTTGGCAATCCCACCTCAGAGGCACAGCCTTGACACCTGGCTGGAGCACCAGGAGCCTGTCATCCTCATGAAAAAACAGAAAAATGGAAAAAAAATTATATATATATATATATATATATATATATATATATATATATATCGTTGCTCACAAAGTCCACTTCCTCAATTTTAGATGATTTGTTGTCTATTTAGGTATTCCACAGATAAAGGGTACATCAAATTGACTGTGGAGGTTTAATCTGCTGCTCCTGAGGCTGCTGGGAAAAATTTCCCTTTCTCTTCTTTGTTCACACAGCTCCTGGTGTTCAGCTTTGGATTTCACCCTGCGTCTGCCTATAGGTAGCCTGAGGGCATCTGTTCTTTTCTCAGACAGGACGGGGTTAAAGGAGTAGTTGATTCGGAGGCTCTGGCTCCCTCAGGCCAAGGGGAGGGAATGGTCCGGAGTGCAGGGTGAGGTTGTGGTGGCAGAGGCAGGCGTGACCTTGTACCAGCCTGAGGCATGCTGTTTGTTCTCCCAAGGAAGTTGTCCCTGGATCACGGGACCCTGGCAGTGGTGGGCTGCTCAGGCTCTCAGGAGGGGAAGTGTGGATAGTGACCTTTGCTTGCACACAGGCTTCTCCCTGGCTGCAGCAGCAACCTTAGGGTCTCATGCTTGTGTCTGGCGTCCGCGTTGAGAGCCGTGGCTCACACCCATCTCTGGAGGTCCTTTAAGCAGCCCTCTTAAAGCAGGTCCTTTAATCCCCTCTCCTCTCTCACCAGTAAACAGAGAGGCAAGAAAAGTTCTCTTGCTTCTTAGGCAATTCCAGACCTTTTCCTTGACTCCCTCCTGGCTATCCTTGGTGCATTAGCCCCCTTCTAGCTGTGTTCATGAAGCCAACCACAGTCCTCTCACTGGGGCCTGACCTCCGAAGCCTGAGCCTCAGCTCCCAGCCCCCACCCCTTCCAACGGGTGGTCCGACAAGCCTCTTGGACTGGTGAGTGCTGGTTTGCACCGGTCCTCTGTGCGGGAATCTCTCCACTTTGCCTTCTGCACCCCTGTTGCTGCGCTCTCCTCTGTGGCTCTGAAGCTTCCTCCTCCGCCTCCCACAGTCTCCACACACAAAAGGGCTTCCTAGTTTGTGGAAACCTTTCTGCCTTCACAGCTCCGTTCCACTGGTACAGGTCCTGTCCCTATTCTTTTGTCTCTGTTTTTCCTTTTTTCTTTTGCCCTACCCATGTATGTGGGGAGTTTCTTGCCTTTTGGGAGTTCTGAGGTCTTCTGTCAGCGTTCAGTAAGTGTTCTGTAGGAATTGTTCCACATATAGATGTAGTTCTGATGTATTTGTGGGGAGGAAGTTGATCTCCACGTCTTACTCTTCTGCCATCTTGAAGCTCCTCCAGATATTGCAATCTTGAAGAATACCTATTACCCAGTATTTTTAGGAATACTCTGAGGAAAACTTACATTACAACTCACAAATATTTTATTCTCATGCAGTATTTACTGTTTTGCCAGGTTATGCTGTTGTAGCAAACAGTCTCTTAATTTTTCTTGTAGGCTTAGTTTCCTTGCAGAAGTCTCCTCCACACTGCCTGGCTACTCTGTTAGTTTCTGAGATATGCCCAAAAACAAATGAACCCCCGAACAAGAAACCCCAACACATGAGTTGCTTTTCCATCATGTTATAATTGCAATGATAGAAGAAAAGAAAGAAAGACCAAATGATCAAAGGAGATGCAACTATTGCTCATGTCTTGATCTTCACTTTTATTCTATCCTTGACTGTTGAATGTTTCTCAGGAAGACTTGGGTATTTCATATTGCTAGGGCAACAGCCCAAAGATATTTAAGAATATCCTTACATCTCCTTTTTTTACCTAATGTGATCCTACCAACAAAATGTATAATTTTAATGTATAATTTAATTATAAGTATATCTAATAATAATTATTACTATTATTACCAATATTTGTTGAAGTACCACTACATGCCAGGTAATCTGCTAAGTACTTACATTATTTCAGTTAATTTTTAAAGGCATCTGCTACTTCAAATGTCAAAGCAACAACACAAAATTACAAGGAACATGAAAAGTCACAATAACATGTCATCACAAAAAGATAATGTCTCCAAAACCCAAGCTCAGAGTCACAAAATTTTGTGATCTGATAAAGAATTTAAAATAGCTGTTTTCAAGAAACTCAATGAGCTAAAGAAAACTCAGAAAGACAATTTAACAAAATTATGAAAACAAAATAAGCGTTCAAATGAGATATTTACCAAAGAAATAGAAATAATAACAAAGAACCAAGCAGGCACCCTGAAGCTGTAGAACAAATGAGTGAAATTAAAAAAAAGAAAAATGTAGTAGAGACCATATGTGGTAGAGTAGAGCAAGTGAAAATAGAATAAGTGAGTTAGAGGATAGGAATTTTGAAATAAACCAATTACAGTAGAATGAAGAAAAATAAATGAAAAGAGTAAAGAAAACTTACATGACATATGGGAATACACCAAAAGAGGAAATATTAGATCAATTAATAATCCAGAATTACAAGAGTAAAAGAAGGGTGCAAAGAGTTTATTTAAAGAAATAATAGCTGAGAATTTCCCAAGCCAGGGGAGAGACTTGGACATCCAAGTTTATAAAGCTAATATATCGCCTTATTATCTTAATGTTAAAAGACTTTCTCCAAGACATATTATAATGAAACACTCACAAATCAAATATAAAGAAAGAATTTTAAAAGAGACAGAGAGAGAGAGAGAGAGAGAGAAACACATTGTAACCTACAAGGGAACTCTCATTAGGCTATCAGCAGATTTCTCAGCAGAAACCTTACAGGGCAGAAAAGAGTGGAATGACATATTTAAAGTGTTAAAAGAAAAAAAAAATCTCCTCAGTAATACTTTATCCTTCAAAATTATCTTTCAGATTGAAGGAGAGTATGATCAGGTCTCATAAGATGGCTGCTCTCTTGCACTCTTGCCCCACCCGGCCTGCCTCACCCTTACATTACGTACATGTTTGACTACCATACCTAAGCTGAAAATTTAATCAGTAACTACCTGTGTGATAAGGCTGACCCCCAGCTTGTTCTAGCACTTGGATCAGAATGGATCCATCAACAGGTCATCAACAGGAAACAGTGACCCTCGCAACTGTTGCTAACCCAAAGAGCTGAAGGGGTTGTGTTCAGCAGTCACTCTGGCAACCAAAGAACATGATGACATGCTGCCTATAACTGGTAGCTTACTCCCCATCATGTAGCAAAGATTGCTGCTGTGTCTTGCATGACATCAGCCTTACACAGTGGAATGTTGCTCCAGGACCTTTACCTCTGACTTTTAAGATTCCCTTTCCAGTAAATCACTGATGTCTCTAACATTGACTCCAGATTCCTTCTCGGGTCTAGTGGCTGGACAATTTCAAGCATTCCAAGACAGTGGGGCACAGCCTAACAAGGGGAAATAATGACTTTTCTAGACAAACAAAAGCTAAGAGAATTTATCACCACTAGAGTGCCCTTGAAAGAAATGTTAAAAAGAATTCTTCAGGTTGAAATGAAAATATGTTAACAGTGACATGAAAACATATGAAAGTATATACAACATACTGGTAAAGGTAAATACACAGTCAGAATTAGAAAGCTCTAAGTCTGTAATAGGATGGTGTGTTACCCACTTTACTATTGTATAAACATCAAAGGACAAGAATATTAAATACAATTATAGCTACTATAATTTGTTAATAATTACACAATAAAAAGAGGTAAAAATACAAAAGGAGGGAAGCTTTTGTAAATAATCAAAGTAAGTTTCTATCAGTTTTGTCTATTCTCACCACTATTATTCAACAAAGATTTCGAAGTCCTAGCCACAGCAATCAGAGAAGAAAAATAAATAAAATGACTACAAATTGGAAAAGAGGTAAAACTGTCACTGTTAGCAGATGACATGGTACTATACATAGATAATACTAAAGATGCCAACAGAAAATTTCTAGAGCTATTCAATAAATTTGGTAAAGTT
The DNA here is from genome assembly GCF_003676395.1 of Aethalodelphis obliquidens. Taxonomy (NCBI): domain Eukaryota; kingdom Metazoa; phylum Chordata; class Mammalia; order Artiodactyla; family Delphinidae; genus Aethalodelphis; species Aethalodelphis obliquidens. The sequence continues at coordinate 3,469,337 of NW_020837998.1, read as the reverse complement.
GCAGGATACAAACTTAATGCACAGAAATGACTTGCATTCCTATACACTAACAATGAATGATCAGAAAGAGAAATTAAGGAAACAACCCCATTCACCACTGCAACAAAAAGAATAAAATACCTAGGAATAAGCCTACCTAAGGAGGTAAAATATCTGTATACAGAAAACTATAAGACACTGATGAAATAAATCAAAGATGACACAAACAGATGGAGAGATACACCATGTTCTTCAATTGGAAGAATCAATAAGGTGAAAATGACTACACCACCCAAAGCAATCTACAGATTCAATGCAATCCCCATCAAATTACCACAGAATTTTGTGCAGAACTAGAACAAAAAATCTTAAAATTTATATGGAGACAAAAAAGACCCCAAATAACCAAAGAAATCTTGAGGGAAAAAAAATGGAGCTGGAGGAATCAGACTCCCTGATATTAGACTATACTACAAAGCTACAAAAATCAAGACAATATGATACTGGCACAGAAACAGAAATATAAATCAATGGAACAGGATAGAAATCTCAGAGATAAACCCATGCACCTCTGGTCAACTAATCTATGACAAAGGAGACAAAGATATACAATGGAGAAAAGACAGTCTCTTCAATAAGTCGTGCTGGGAAAACTGGACAGCTACATGTAAAAGAATAAAATTAGAAGACTCCCTAACACCATACACAAAAATAAACTCAAAATGGATTAAAGACCTAAATGTATGACTGGACACTATAAAAGTCTCAGAGGAAAACATAGGAAGAACACTCTTTGACAGAAATCACAGCAAGATCTTTTTTGACCTGCCTCCTAGAGTAATGGAAATAAAAGCAAAAATAAGCAAATGGGACCTAATGAAACTTAAAAGCTTTTGTACAGCAAAGGAAACCATGAACAAGACCAAAAGACAATCCTCAGAATGGGAGAAAATATTTACAGAAAAATCAATGGACAAAAGATTAATCTCCAAAATATATATACAGCTCATGCAGCTCAATATTTAAAAAAACAAACATCACAATCAAAAAATAGGAAGAAGACCTAAATATATATTTCTTTAAAGAAGAATTATAGATAGCCAACAAACACATGAAAAGCTGCTGGACATCACTAATTATTAGAGAAATGCAAATCAAAACTACTATAAGGTATCACCTCACACCAGTTAGAATGGGCATCTACAAACAACAAAAGCTGGAGGGGATGTGGAGAAAAGGGAATCTTCTTGTACTTTTGGTGGGAATGTAAATTGATACAGCCACTATGGAGAAAAGTATGGAGGTTCCTTAAAAATACTAAAAATAGAATTACCATATGACTCAACAATCCCACTACTGGATATATACCCAGAGTAAACCATAATTCAAAAAGACACATGCACTCCAATGTTCATTGCAGCACTATTTACAATAGCCAGGCCATGGAAGCAACCTAAATGCCCATCAACAGACAAATGGATAAAGATGTGGTACATATATACAATGGAATATTACTCAGCCATAAAACGGAATGAAATTGGGTCATTCGTAGAAACGTGGATGGACCTAGAGAGTGTCATACAGAGTGAAGTATGTCAGAAAGAGAAAAACAAATATCATATATTAATGCATATATGTGGAATCTGGAAAAATGGTACAGACGAACCAGTTTGCAAGGCAGAAATAGAGACACAGATGTAGAGAACAAACATACGGACACCAAGGGGGGAAAGTTGGGTGGGGCTGGCTGGTCTGATGAATTGGGAGATTAGGATTGACATATATACACTAATATGTATACAATAGATAACTAATAAGAACATGCTGTATAAAAAATAAATAAAATTTAAAAAAAGTTTCTACCAGCTTAAAATGAACTATATTGTCTATAGTATGTCCTTATGTAAGTGTCATGGTAACTACAAAGCAAAAGCCTAGAATATGTGCACAAAGGATAAGAAAAGAGTATACTACTATGGAAAATCACCAATTTACAAAGGTAGGTAGAAACAGAGGGAAAAAGAAACAATGGGAATACAAAACAACCAGACACAATTAATAAGATTGCATTAGTAAATACTTATATATCAATGATAACTGTAAATAAAGGTGTATTGAATTCACCAATCAAATAGTACAGAGTGGCCGGCTGGATTAAAAAAACACACTATCCAACTATATGCTGCCTATTAGAGACTCACATCAGGTTTAAGGGCACTCATAGGCTTAAAGTTAAGGTGTTGAAAAACATATCCCATGCAAGTGAAAACCTTTTAGAACGCAGAGATAGCTATACTTATTTCAGAAAAAAGTAGACTTTAAGACAAAAACAGTAACCAGAGACAAAGAAGGTCAGTATATAATGACAAACGTGTCAATTCATCAAGAAGATATAACAATCATAATTATAAACACATCCAACATAGGCGCACCTAAATATATTAAGCAAACACTAACCAGTCTGAAGGGAGCAACAGACAATAATACATTAACAGTAGGGAACTTCATTACCCCATGTTCAGTAATGGATAGATCATCCAGGTGGAAAATCAAAATGGAAACATTGGACTTGGAGCATACATTAGACCAAATGGACCTAACAGACATTTATAGAACATTCCATCTTACAGAAGCAGAATACACATTCTTCTCAAGTGATTACAGAACATTATTCAGAACAGAACATATACTGGGGTAAAAAAAAGTCTTAGAAAATTGAAGAATATTGAAATTATATCAAGTACTCTTCCAACCACAATGGTATGAAACCAGAAATCAACAAGAGGAAAGCTGGAAAATATACAAATATTTGGAAATTAAACAATACCCTCCTGAAAAACCAATGAGTCAAGGTAGAAATCAAAAGGTAAATTTAAGAAATCTTGGAACAAATGAAAATGGAAAAACATACTAAAACTTATAAGATGCTGCAAAGTCAGTTCTGAGAAGGAAGTTTATAATCATAAATGCATATATTAAAAAAAACTCAAATAAACAATTTAACTTTACATTTCAGAAGAACAAATTAAGTCCAAGTTAGCAGAAGGAAGGGATAACAAAGATTACAACAGAAATAAATAAAATAGAGATCAGAAATAAAATAGAAAAAAATGAAAAACTAAGATCTGTTTTTTCAAAAAAATAAATAAAATTCACATTGGCTAGAGTAATTGAGAAAAAGAGAGAGAAGATGCAAATAAATAAAATCAGAAATGAAAAAGGAGACATTACAACTACAGAAATAAAAAGGATCATAAGAGATTACTATTAACAATGAATATATGTCAAAAATTTAATAACCAAAGAAATGGACAAATTCCTAGAAACATACAACTTACCAAGACTGAATCAGAAAGAAACAGGAAATCTAAAGAGACCAATAATGAGTAAGGAGATTGAGCCCTTAATCAAAAAACTCAAACACAGAAAAGCCCAAGACCAACTGGCTTCAAAGGTAAATCCTATTACATATTTAAAGAAAAATCAATGCCAACGTTTCTCCAACTCTTCCAAACAATTGAAAAAGAGCAACCACTTCCAAGCTCATTTTACAAGGCTAGCATTACTCTGATACCAAAGTCAGATAAAGACATTGCAAGAAATGAAAACTATAGACCAATATCCCTGATGAATATAAATACAAAATTCTCAACGAAATATTAGCAAATTGAATTCAAGAACGCATTAAAAAGATTATACCCCATGACCAAGTAGGGTTTTATCCCTGGGATGCATAAATTGTTCAACATATGTGAATCAATAAAGTTGATACACCACATTAATAGTATAAACAATAAAAATTAAATGATCAGCTCAATAAACACACAAAAAAATGCATTTGACAAAATACAACAACGTTTCATGACAAAATCCCTCAACAAATTGGGTATAGAAGGAACATATTTCAACATAATAAGTCCACATATGGAAAACCCACAGTTAACATTATACTCAATGGTGAAAAGCTGAAAGCTTCTCCTTTAAGATCAAAAACAAGACAAGGGTGTCCACTCTCACCAATCCTATTCAACATATTACTGTAAGTTCTAGATAAAACTATTAGGCAATACAAAGAAATAAAAAGCATCCAAATCAGAAAAGAAGTAAAATTGTAATTGTTTGCAGATGATATGACAGTATATATAGAAAACCCTAAAGACTCCACCAAAAACCTGTTGGAACTGATCAACAAATTCAGTAAAGTTGCAGGAAATAAAATCAACCCATAGAAATCAACTGCATTGGTATACAACTGCATTTGTATACAATACATTTGTATTGTAACAATGGAACATCTGAAAAAACATTAAAGAAAACTATCCCATTCACAATAGCATCAAAAAAATAAAATAAGAAATAAAGTTAACCAAGGAAGTGAAAGTTCTATACAATAAAAACTACATGACTTTGGTGAAAGAATTCCAAAAAAATGGAACAATATTCCATGTTATGAATCAGAAAAACTAATATGGTTAAAATATTTATACTACCCAAAGCCATTAATAGATTCAATTCAATCCCTATCAAAATTCCAATTTTTCACAGAAATAGAAAAAAAATCCTAAAATTTGTCTGGAAGCACAAAAGACCCTGAATAGCAAAAACAATCATGGGAAAGTCAGAGACATCACAGTTTCTGATTTCAAACTATACTACAATGCTATAATAATTAAAACAGTATGGTATTGGCATGAAAATATACATACAGACCAAAGGAACAGAATAGAGAGCTCAGAAATAAATACATGCATTTACAGTCAACTAATATTTGACAAGGGAGCTAGAACACTCAATGGGGAACAGAAAATCTCTTCAACAAATACTGTTAGGAATACTGCATAACCACATAAATTGGACAGCTATCTTACACCACTCACAAAAATGAACTCAAAATGGATTAAAGACTTAAACATAAGACTTAATACCATAAAACTCCTGGAAGAAAACATAGGTGTTAAGCTCCTTGATATTGGCCTTGGCAATTATATTTATAGATAGGACACCAAAAGCACAAGCAACAAAAGCAAAAATAAAAAAGTGGACTACATCAAACTGAAAAGCTTTTGTACAACAAAGGAAACAATCTAAAAAATGAAAAACAATGTACAGAATGGGAGAAAAAATTTGTAACCATATACCAGATAAGAGGTTAATATCCAAAAAATATAAACTTATACAGTTCAATTACAAAAAACAATCTAATTTAAAAATGGACAGAGGAATTAAATAGACATTTTTCCAAAGAAGATATTCAAATGGCCAATAGTTACATAAAAACATGCACAACATCATCAGGGAAATGCAAGTCAAAAATCACAATGAGATATTACCTCACACATGTTAGAATGGCTGTCATGGTGAAGGCAAGAGATAACAAGCATTGGTAAGGATGTGGAAGAAAGGGAATCCTTGTACACTGTAGGTGAAAATGAAAATTGGTTCAGCCACTATGGAAAAGAGTATTGAGGTTCCTCAATACATTAAAAGTAGAGCTACCATATCATCCAGCAGTTCTACTTCTGGATATATATCCAAAAGCAATGAAAATAGGAAATCAAAGAGATATATGCACTCACATGTTTATTGTAGCATTATTCACAAGAGTCAAAATATGGAAACTACTATGTGTACATCAATAGATGAATGGATAAAGAAGATGTGAGATATATATATATATACACACACACACACACACACACACAAAGGATATCCAAAGGATATACACACAAAGGATATCTCAGCTTTGAGAAAGAAGGAAATCCTTCCATTTATAACAACATGGATGGACCTTGAGAGCATTATGCTAAACTAGATATTTCAGACAGAGAAAACAAGTACTGTATGATATCACTTAAACGTGGAATCTAAAAAAAGTCAAAATCATGAAAACGGAGAGTAGAGTAAGGATTACCAGTGCTGGGTGTTGGGGAAATAATTTTAAGGGTGTAAACTTGCAACCAGTAGATAAATAAGTGCTGAAGGTTTCATACACAGCATAGGGATTATAAACAACAAACTATACTATAAATTTCAAAGGTGCAAAGAGAGTAGAACTTAATTGTTTCCACCATAATGAAGAAATGATAATTATGTGATGTGACAGAGGTGTTAGCTAATGCTAAGTGGTAATTCTTATTGCAATATATAAATGTATCAAATCAACACATTGTACACCTTAACGTACACAAAGTTATAAGTCAATTATATATCAATAATTTAAAAAAACCCCTAGATACCTCATTTCCCAATACTTTTGTAAAAACAAACAAAAAATATATATGTATTATGCACGTAGTATTTTGAGGTCACCAAGAGATGAAGGCTGAAAGTGAGAGAATATAGATTCTCCTGATTGTTCTAAGGGAAAGTGATACCCATCCTCTCATTAAGGTGTTTAGTAGATTAAAATTTGAGTTTCAGAATGACAAAAGTAAATTGGCATCTTTATGGTGAGAGTTTTCCTAGGAAAAAGTTTAAAAAAAAGCGCATGGGAGAAAATTTCAAGCTGGATGGGATAAATACATATAGGTAGAATTTTTTAATGAAGAAAACAGGTTGCACTGTGGGAAAATTTAATCCAGGGTGTCTTGTCCTTAAATTGTGATTGCTTTTCAATTATAATTTTGAAGAAGCACACTTTTTAATGTCTAATAGATTTGTTTTTAGATAATTAATGATGGAATAAACTGCTACACTAATTTCATTCATTATTCACTACAGTCAGCAAACTTTAGAATATAAAATTTCAGTAGAATTTTTGCTGACTTGCTGTGGTTGATCAGGTATTTCTTAATATATTATACATATGTACCTATATGTTTTGTATTATATATACTTATTCAGAATAAAGACAATACAAAACATTTACATGAAAGATGAGACTATTATACATATTTACACAGACAAATAATAAAAGTGTCATCAACTTAATTCCAAATTGATTTGATGATAATATATAACTCAGTCAGAATTAGACGTGTAAATTAGATCACTTAAACTTCAGGAGTGCTCAAGCAATTTAGTTAAGAGTTTCATACTGTGTCAATTGAATTTTAACAAAAATTGTTTAAAACACTAGAAGCAAGTTTTCCATCAATTCAAACTGAAATTACCAACACTAATGTATTTTGAGGAGTCATTAAAACAGAAGAAAATAATCTTCTTCCAATGAAACTCTTCTGATTGTACAAAAGAGACATGTCTCAAACATTTATTTGCATTTGTATTTTCTGAGTAAATATCTCTTGAGATTGTTTATAAGGCATAATTTATTTGCAAATGTTTTACTCCATTCCAGTTACTATAACAAAATACCATAAACTGGTGGCTTATAAACTAAAGAAATTTATTTCTCACAGTTTTAGGGGCTGGGAAGTCCAAGATCAAGGTGTTGGCAGATTCAATATCTACTGAGAACCTGGTTCCTGGTTCATAGCTGACCATTTTCTCACTGCCTCCTCACATGGTGGAAGGGGCAAAGGAGATCTTTGGGGTCTCTTTTATAATGGCACCAAATCTCGTTCATGAGAACTTTGCCCTCAGTACATAATCACTGCTCAGAGACCCCACCTCTTTATACCATCACATTGGGGATTAGGGTTTCAACATATAAATTTTTGTATGACACAAGCATTCAATCTATTGCAGCAAGATAACAGGATCTTACTTTGTAATATCAAGTGATCTGTCTTATTCTCATAACACTAGTGGTTCAGTTTAAAAAAAAAAAGATTGGCCAGTGAGAAGGAGAAATGCAATATTTATTAAAGGCAATTTATATCAATTGATATATGTTAGGCAGTTTATATCAATGACTATATGTTGTCCAAGGACAAAACAGGTATGCCCAGAAATATCTTCCAAGTTTATAAAGAACTAAATTCCTCTCTGTTTTGCAAGAAAGAAAAATAATTAACCCAGAAGCAATTGTAAATGGTTAACAGAAACAAAACCAAACAAATCAATAGCTAACATTTAAAAAGCAGAAGTATCACCAAAGTGACAAGAGCTCATTTCAAATGAAAAGCATTTAAATAATCATTCTAACTACATCACTAATACATTCTTATCAGATACCACACACAGCCACTACTAATGCTACTCCCTGTCTGAACAAACCTAAACAGAAATAAAGTGGCTGTGTTAAGTAAATTTGAAGTCTTTGCTTGAGATCACATAGTATACAGTGCTTGCTCAACAAATATCATTTTGCAAGTCTTCTAGAATATATACTGATTTTAGTGCAAAGTACCATATTTTGAGAAATATATTAGTTTTCTATTGCTGTGTAACAAATTACCACAAACTTAACAGCTTAAAACAACACTCATTTATTAGCCCACAGTTCTCTAGGTCATAAGTCTAGTACAGTATGGTTGGCTTTGGCTTAAGTTATTACAGAGTTAAAATCAATCTCTTGGTCAGGCTGGCTTCTTATATGGGGGCCCTGGAGGGAAATCCACTTCCAAGCTCATTCTGATTTGGCAGAATTCAGTTCCTTGAAGTTATAGGAAAGATATACCTCTATCTTGCTCATTGCCAGCCAGGGACCTCACTCAGGTCTTTAATGCTGTTCACATTTCTTCTTACAGAGCCCCCTCCATCTTTACACCAGAAATGGGTTGTTGAATCTCACTAATAGTTTAAATGTTTCTGGTTTCTTTTCCTTCACCGCCAGCCTGACAAAGCTTTCTACTTTTAAGAGCTCATGTGATTATATTGGGCCTACCCAGGTTTATCCAGGATAACCTCCTTAATTTAAAGGCAACTAAGTCATATAATATAATTATGGGAGTGATATCGTATTCACAGGTTCTGAGGCTTAAGCTAGGACATCCTAGGCAGGTCATTTTGGAAATTCTGCTAAGCATATGAAGGCACATGGAAATTTTATAGAAACCATTTGCAAAAGTACTCTTTATGAACTAGGAAAACTTAGACCTATATCTCAAGAAAGAATGCATTTGCAAAAAGATGGAAAGAAACATAATATCCCTCTGAAGTCTAACTTCAAATGATGTAATATGGAGATCCACTGTTTGGACACCGCATTGCAACAGAATTCTATTTCCTGAGCCAAAGCTCACATGCTGCTTTTACTAAGCCCCCACCACAGTAGGGAAGTTTGGGTTTCTGCCAAAAGAGATAGTCAGTGAGAAAACTGGCAAAACCACAAACAGAAACTGAATTATGTTCAAGAACAATTCTGTATACTAAGTCAAAGTTCGTGATACACGAACTTTGTATGAAAAGGAAAGTTTGACCAGGATAAGCAGTATTCTTGTCAAGCAAGAGTATGAATGCACACTCACACACACACACACACACACACACACACACACACACACACACACACACTACTTCATCACATATATTTATCGGATCACCCTTCTGTGGAAGGAGGGCAGTGGACTAGATTATCTCTAAGGTACGAAAAGCCTCTTTCATCTTCCATAATATGTGATCATAGGAGAAATAGAAAACATTTCAATGGAAATGCAATATGTAAATACAATTTGTTTTCGATCTCCTGTTAGCCATGAAATGGAAGTTATAACAAATTGAGTATGCAAACAAGATTGCAGAGAAAATTTTTTAAACTCCTAAGGGAATAAAATATTTAAAATATTTAAAAATATTTTAAATATTTTAAATATTTATTTTAAATAAATACTCATATCCATATAAACCATGGTATACAAAACAGATTAATATGACTTATACATGCTGATCCTGTGGCAGCTTGATTTACTGTTTATTTTCTATATCACTCCTTCACTTTATTCAGGTCTCTGTACAAATATTATCTCCCCATAGAGGCTTTTCATTGTTTTCTTATCTACAATATGACCAATTTAATTCTTTATTTACTCAGCTTATATTTATTTTATACCACTTACTACTACCAGACACGATATTACATATGCATTTGGTTATTATCTTACTCTGCCACTAAAATGTAAGATCCAAGAGTCTGGGGGATTTGTCTTCTGATCCCAATATATCCTCTGCATCAGAAAAGAGCCAGGTATATACTAGGTACTTATTAATACCCCCAATTTCTTGTTGAAATAAATTTTACTTATTTACAAATAAAATAAATATATGTATATAAAATATTTTATATACTCACATATACATATATAGGTATCTTGTTTTATAGAAATTCAGAGTAGCCTTGAATTCCTCATAATAAGTTCAAATTTGTGAAAATTTAAAATTCATATTTGCTGTAGAAGATTATCAGATGATAATTTCATGTCAGCTTATAGGAGTTTCAATAAAGTCAAAAACAAGCACCAATCTAGAATGTTATCTGTAAGCTTTCTTCCTCTTGACAAGATCTACATACTTAATATCGATGTAAATATTTTTGTCAGAGTTATGTAACTCGTAGTCTAATTATTTGTTATTTAATTATGTTATATTTTAAATGTTTTTTAAACTACAGATGAAATAGCTTTCTTTGTAAAATTAGGGCACACCAATCTCTTCAAGAAATGATAGGAGGATACTTTATGTAAAACACAATTATTATTTTTTTAAAGTGTACCTTTTATAGCATTGTCTAAACATCAAACCAAGAAAAGATAACCTACAAAACAATATGCCATCCTTGACAGCTTGATTTTGATGAAAATGTTGGTTTACCATTTTATGTGCCTTTCAAAAAATAGCCAAATATTCAGAATTGCTATTGAAATATCTTTGCTCTACTTTTAATTTGGTTGACATGATCTGATACTACACTTGAATTCTCCAAACACCTGAGCTATGAAATTAATGACTGTGTTAGCTGTCCATTATTGTTAATATGTATATTAATGAATCTTTTTTTCAGTCAGCAAACTCCAAGAGGGAATACAAGATAGGTGCAGTATAAGATGAGGAGAACTTGTTAAAGATCTAAGTTTGCACATAGCAAGTTTAACACATTTCTTATAACAACCGTATGCTTCATTGTAATTAGCAATAATGCCCTAACATTGCTAGGTTATATTCTTGATACTTAGACTTTTCTCTTTCCTGTGAATCTGTTTTTATTCCAACCTTGATTTATAATATGAAGAGAAAAATTTACAAATTAGTAATTTACAGTGAAATATAAATTATGAAACCTTGATGTCTCATGAAATACAGCACTTCTACACAATCTGACAAAGCTTTCTCTTTTTTCTCAATTTCTACTCAGGCTGTCATTTAGGATTAAGTGTGAACATGCAATACTGTAGCAGCAAAAAGAAATCTAAACTCATCTTGACAGCCAGTATTATTCCACTGAGATGCTAGGGACAGAAAAGCCATAATTACATTTTTAGGCTCTGCATGTAAACCAAATTCATCAGTTTAATCTAAACAACAGAGATATACACATTAAGAAGTAAAGATTAATTTTGTTGCAAACACAGTATAATACTCTCTAAACCATGAAGGCTCAGCTGCATATTTCTAGCCTACAAGCATTTTCCAGACTGTAGAATCCATTAAAATAACTCTTCTGTCACTGATGACCATAACTGTGATATCATTCAACATTAATCAGCAGCAGAATAAAACATTTAAACCTATGCTCTGAGAGGTAATTCTAAGTGGTTCTCAAGGTGTTCAATTACAAGAATCTTCAGTTTTCAGTTTATGTAACTTTTAAAAACATAAAAAAATTTGAAATATTTATCTGTTAATAACATGAACATTGTCATTTTGTTTCTGCTTTCTAATATGAAACTCAGTTAAATCTCATGTAATACAATATATTTGTGAGGCTCAGGCTTTTGAAACATCTCCATTTGCAATATTCTTTAGTGCTTCATAGAGCAATATTTACAGCAAATAATAAAGTGTTTGTAGACTATTAAGAAAGAAATTGCAGAAAAACTGTTTTAAATAAAGATAATTTCATGGAGAAATATAGTTTAAAAATCAATTTAGCACAGGAGAAGGCAAATTAGATCTTCTGCCTATAAAACTAATGGGAAAATATGGTTTTAAACATCTTTTTCTATGCTGGTTATTACATGCCTTCAGTAATTTACATATCTTGCAACACATTGCTCCCATGATGGTAGCAGATGTGTCTGAAAATATGATAACCTTTTAGCAATAACCTTTTAACAAAATTAAATGAATTTTTCAAGCATAAAAAGTATCTGAGTTATTAATGAGTTTATTAATATAAAGTAATACACAGCAGGGGCTTCCCTGGTGGCGCAGTGGTTGAGAGTCTGCCTGCCAATGCAGGGGACACGGGTTCATGCAGGAAGATCCCACATGCTGCAGAGCGGCTAGGTCCACGAGCCATGGCCGCTGAGCCTGCGCGTCTGGAGCCTGTGCTCTGCAACGCGGGAGGCCACAACAGTGAGAGGCGCACGAACCGCAAAAAAAAAAAAAGGAATACAGAGCAAACAAAGTAGGTAAGTTTTCTTAAATCTTATTTTAAGTGAGAAATACATGCACATATCTGTTTAATACTCTCTGGAATATCTATCAATAAAATGGTGTATTTCTCTGATATGATTCTGCCACAGAACATTTTTACAGTTATATTTTGGAACAAAATGAGTAGTCACAGTAGTTGTTTTACTATACATTAAACTAGCTGTCATGTATGAAAGCTGGAAATTTATTTTCCAGAACCAATGTCATCCTCTCTTCACAAGCCTGAATACAGAAAAGGATTTGGCATCATTGGGAATTCTTTTTTTTTAGGAATGAAATAAACTTTGTTCAAATCTAAATTAAAAAGATCTTTTGAAATCAGGTTAGTATGAATCCTTTAAACTGAAGTTGGGAGAAAGTTCACATCTTAATTGTGGAGGACAGAAGCAAGATGCTATAAGCTACAATGATATTGTCAAACAAATAAAGAAACAAATATGTTTTGTTCATAACATTGATTAAATACAATCAGTTAACAAGGGCAAATGATGTTAAATAACCATTTCTTCCCTTATGACACTAAATAGATAGCTTAAAAAGCTTTCATTTACAATAGGTATTTATTCAACAAAAGTCAATTTGGACACTCTGAACAGTTAATATACCTGAATTAATAGGACACATGCTTTAAACTGGAGAGGGTTTATGAGATAAACATAAATTAATAAAAAAACTTGGATCAGAATTCTACCAGTATAATCATGTTATTATTTCTAATTTTTGGCTTAAAAAGATCAAGTCTCATGGAAGAGTCACTCATTTTACACATATCTATTTAATTTCTGATTTTTATATCTTATTCCCCAAACCTATTGAACATCTTTAAGGTTTGCCTATCAAGATAATAATTTTTCAATGGTTCTAAGGATTAAAGGACAATATTTTTCAATAAAATATAAAATGCATCCTTTAAGATTCAAAGATCTGATTTTTAATCCATAACTTATAGCTATTTTATTAATGCTATTTTAATGTTTCTATTTGAGTACAAGTTATTTTTATTTAGATTATTCTGCCTTATACAAAAAAATTAACAAGGTTAAGCTAGTCACATAAATTCTATGATCTAAAAATGACATGATGGAGACTTCCCTGTTGGAGCAGTGATTAAGAATCTGCCTAGAGTGGAAAATATTCCCTAGAAGAAAGAGCTGGATGACCTCAGCCCTGAGGAACACTGCAAAGAAATGACTGGGCTTGTCTGGGATTCTTTTCATTCTTGAGTCTTATCTGATCTGACAGATGGGAGAGGTTCTCGAAAAAGTCTGGACCTGCCAAAGAGGCAAGAGACTTTTTCTTCCCTCTTTGATTCCTGGAGGGTGAGGAGAGGGTATTAAGGGCACTGCTTAAAAGAGGTCCAGAGACGGGCGTGAGCCGCAGCTGACAGCGCGGACTGCAAAGACAGGGATGAGACGCTAAGGCTGCTGCTGCCACCACCAAGAAGCCTGCGTGCAAGCACAGGTCACTATCCACACCTCCCCTCCGGGGAGCCTGTGCATCCCGCCACTGCCAGGGTCCTGGGATCCAGGGGCAACTTCCCCGGGAGAAAGCACGGCACGCCTCAGGCTGGTGCAACGTCCCGCTGGCCTCTGCTGCTGCAGGCTCTCCCCGCATACACACCCCTCCCTCGCCCCGCCCTGAGTGAGCCATAGTCCCCGAAGCAACTCCTCCTTTAACCCCCTCCTGGCTGAGCAAAGAACAGACGCCCTCCAGCGACCTACATTCAGAGGCAGGGCCAAATCCAAAGCTGAGCCCTGGGAGCTGTGCAAAAAAACAAGAGAAAGGGAAATCTCTCCCAGCAGCCTCAGGAGCAGCAGATTAAATCTCCACAATCAACTTGATGTACCCTGCAATTGTGAAGTACCTGAATAGACAACAAATTATCCCAAATGAGGAGGTGGACTTTGAGAGCAAGATGTATTATTTTTTCCCCTTTTCCTCTTTTTGTGAGTGTGTATGTGTATGCTTCTGTGTGAGATTTTGTCTGCATAGCTTTGCTTTCACCATTTGTTCTAGAGTTCTATCCGTCCATTTTTTGTTTTTTCTTTTTAAAAAATCGTTTTTCTTAATAATTATTTTTTTTATTTTCATAATTTTATTTTATTTTATCTTTATTTTATTTTATCCTCTTTCCTCTTTCTTTCTTTTCTTCCTTCCTTCCTTCCTTCCTTCCTTTCTTTCTTTCTTTCTTTCTCTCTCTCTCTCTCTTTCCTTCTTTCCTTTCATTCTTTCTTTCTTCCTACCTTTCTTTCTTTCTTTCTCTTTCTTTCTTTCTTTCTTTCCTTCTTTATTTCTTTCTTCCTTTCTTTCTTGCTTTCTTTCACTTTTTCTCTCTTTTATTCTGAGCCATGTGGATGAAAGGCTCTTGGTGCTGAAGCCAGCAGTCAGTGGTGTGCCTCTGAGGTGGGACAGCCAACTTCAGGGCACTGGTCCACAAGAGACTGCCCAGCTCCACATAATATCAAATGGCGAAAATCTCCCAGAGATCTCCATCTCAACACCAGCACCCAGTTTCACTCAACGACCAGAAAGCTACAGTGCTAGAAACTCTATGTCAAACATCTAGCAAGACAGGAACACAATCCCACCCATTAGCAAAGAGGTTGCCTAAAATCATAATAAGTCCACAGACACCCCAAAACACACGACCAGACATGGACATGCACACCAGAAAGAGACGATCCAGCCTTATCCACCAGAACACAGGCACTAGTCCCCTCCACCAGGAAGCCTACACAACCCACTGAACCAACCTTAGCCACTGGGCACAGACACTGAAAACAATGGGAACTATGAGCCTGCAGCCCGCAAAAGGAGACCCCAAACACAGTAAGATAAGGAAAATGAGAAGACAGAAAAACACACAGCAGATGAAGGAGCAAGATAAAAACCCACCAGACTTAACAAATGAAGAGGAAATAGGCAGTCTACCTGAAAAAGAATTCAGAATAATGATAGTACAGATGATCCAAAATCTGGGAAATAGAATAGACAAAATGCAAGAAACGTTTAACAAGGACCTCAAATAACTAAAATGAAATAAGCAATGATGAACAACACAATAAATGAAATTAAAAATACTCTAGATGGGATCAATAGCAGAATAACTCAGGCAGAAGAATGGATAAGTGACCTGGAAGATAAAATAGTGGAAATAGCTACTGCAGAGCACAATAAAGAAAAAAGAATGAAAAGAACCTATGACAGTCTTTGAGACATCTGGGACAACATTAAATGCACCAACATTCAATTATAGGGGTTCCAGAAGAAGAGGAGAAAAAGAAAGGGACTGAGAAAATATTTGAAGAGATTATAGTTGACAACATTCCTAATATGGGAAAGGAAATAGTTAATCAAGTCCAGGAAGAACAGAGAGTCCCATACAGGATAAATCCAAGGAGAAACACACCAAGACACATATTAATCAAACTGTCAAAAATTAAATACAAAGAAAACACATTAAAAGCAGCAAGGGAAAAACAACAAATAACACACAAGGGAATCCCCATAAGTTTAACAGGTGATCTTTCAGCAGAAACTCTGCAAGCCAGAAGGTACTGGCAGGACATGTATAAAGTGATGAAGGAGAGAAACCTACAACCAAGATTACTCTACCCAGCAAGGACCTCATTCAGATTTGTGAGAGAAATTAAAACGTTTACAGACAAGCAAAAGCTGAGAGAGTTGAGCTCCACAAAAACAGCATTACAACAAATTCTAAAGGACCTTCTCTGCTCAAGCAACAAAAGAAAAGGAAAAGACCTACAATAACAAACACAAAACCATTAAGAAAATGGGAAAAGGAACATACATATCGATAATTACCTTAAATGTAAATGGATTAAATGCTCCCACCAAAAGACACAGACTGGCTTAATGGATACAAAAACAATACCCATATATATGCTGTCTACAAGAGACCAACTTCAGACACATACAGACTGAAAGTGAGGGGGAAAAAAAGATATTCCATGCAAATGGAAACCATAAGAAAGCTGGAGTAGCAATTCTAGTATCACAAAAAATAGACTTTAAAATAAAGACTATTACGAGACAAAGAAGGACACTACATAATGATCAAGGGATTGATCCAAGAAGAAGATATAACAATTGTATATATTTATGCACCCAACATACGAACACCTCAATACATAAGGCAAATACGAACAGCCATAAAAGGTGAAATAAATGGTAACACATTCATAGGAGGGGACTTAAACACCCCACTTTCACCAATGGACACATCATCCAAAATTAAAATAAATAAGGAAACCCAAGCCTTAAATGGTACATTAAACAAGATGGACTTAATTGATATTTATAGGATATTCCATCTAAAAACAACATAATACACATTTTTCTCTAGTGCTCATGGAACATTTTCCAGGATAGATCATATCTTGGGTCACAAAATAAGCCTTGGTAAATTTAAGAAAATTGAAATTGTATCATATATCCTTCCTGACCACAACGCTATGAGACTAGATATCAATTACAGGAAAAGATCTGGAAAAAATACAAACACATGGAGATAAACAAAGCATTACTTAATAATGAAGTGATCACTGAAGATATCAAAGAGGAAATCAAAAAAAACCTAGAAACAAATGACAATGGATGCACGACGACCAAAACCTATGTGATGCAGCAAAAGCAGTTCTAAGAGGGAAGCTTACAGCAATAAAATCCTACCTTAACAAACGGGAAACATCTCAAATAAACAAGCTAACATTGCACATAAAGCAATTAGAGAAAGAAGAACAAAAAAACCCTAAAGTTAGCACAAGGAAAGAAATCATGAAGATCAGATCAGAAATAAATGAAAAAGAAATGAAGAAAACAATAGCAAAGATCAATAAAACTAAAAGCTGGTTCTTTGAGAAGATAAACAAAATTGATAAACACTTAGACCTCAAGAAAAAAATGGAGAATACACAAATCAATAGTATTCGAACTGAAAAAGGAGAAGTAACAATTGACACTGCAGAAATACAAAAGATCATGAGAGAATACTACAAGAAACTCTATGCCAATAAAATAGACCACCTGGAAAAAACAAATTCTTAGAAATGCACAACCTGCCAAGACTGAATCAGGAAGAAATAGAAAATATGAACAGACCAATCACAAGCACTGAAATTGAAACTGTGATTTAAAATCTTCCCAAAAACTGAAGCAAAGGACCAGATGGCTTCACGGGCGAATACTATCAAATATTTAGAGAAGAGCTAACACCTATCCTTCTCAAACTCTTCCAAAATATAGCAGAGGGCAGAATACTCCCAGACTCATACTACGAAGCCACCATCACCCTGATACCAAAACAGACAATGATGTCACAAATAAAGAAAACTACAGGCCAATATCACTGATGAACATAGATGCAAAAATCCTCGACAAAATACAAGCAAACAGCATCCAACAGCACAATAAGAGGATCATACACCATGATCAAGTGGGGTTTATTCCAGGAATTCCAGGATTCTTCAATATATGCAAATCAATCAACGTGATACACCATATTTACAAATTACAGGAGAAAAAATATAGGATCATCTCAATAGTTGCAGAGAAAGCTTTCAACAAAATTCAACACCCATTTATGATAAAAACCCTTCAGAAATTAGGCATAGAGGGAAATTTCCTCAACATAATGAAGGCCATATATGACAAACCCACAGCCAACATCATCCTCAATCGTGGAAAACTGAAAGCATTTCCACTAAAATCAGGAAAAAGGCAAGGTTGCCCACTCTCTGCACTCTTATTCAACAGTTTTGGAAGTTTTAGCCACAGCAATCAGAGAAGAAAAGGAAACAAAAGGAATCCAAATCGGAAAAGAAGAAATAAAGCTGTCACTGTTTGCAGATGACATGATACTATACATAGAGAATCCTAAAGATGCTACCAGAAAATTACTGGAGCTAATCAATGAATTTGGTAAAGTAGCAGGACACAAAATTAATGCACAGAAATCTCTGACATTCCTATACACAGATGATGAAAAATCAGAAAGTGAAATCAAGAAAACACTCCCATTTACCATTGAAACAGAAAGAATAAAATATCTAGGAATAAACCTACCTAAGGAGACAAAAGACCTGTATGCAGAAAATTATAAGACACTGATGAAAGAAATTAAAAATGATAAAAATAGATGGAGAGATATACCATGTTCTTGGATTGGAAGAATCAACATTGTGAAAATGACTCTACTACCCAAAGCAATCTACAGATTCAACGAAATCCCTATCAAAATACCACTGACATTTTTCTCAGGACTAGAACAAAAAATTTCACAATTTGAATGGAAACACAAAAGACCCCGACTAGCCAAAGAATCTTGAGAACAAAAAACGGAGCTGGAGGAAGCTGGCTCCCTGACTTCAGACTATTCTACAAATCTACAGTAATCAAGACAGTATGGTACTGGCACAAAAACTGAAATATAGATCAATGGAACAGGATGGAAGGCCCAGAGATAAACCCATGCATATATGGTCACCTTATCTTTGTTAAAGGAGGTAGGAATGTACAGTGGAGAAAGGACAGCCTCTTCAATAAGTGGTGCTGGGAAAACTGGACAGTTACATGTAAAAGTATGAGATTAGATAACTCCCTAACACCATACACAAAAATAAGCTCAAAATGGATTAAATACCTAAATGTAAGGCCAGAAACCATGAAACTCTTAGAGGAAAACATAGGCAGAACACTCTATGACATAAATCACAGCAAGACCCTTTTTGACCCACCTCCCAGAGAAATGGAAATAAAAACAAAAATAAACAAATGGGGGCTTCTCTGGTGGTGCAGTGCTTGAGAGTCCGCCTGCCGATGCAGGGGACACAGGTTCGTGCCCCAGTCTGGGGGGATCATACATGTCGCGGAGCGGCTGGGCCCATGAGCCATGGCCACTGTACCTGCGTGTCCAGAGCTTGTGCTTCATGACGGGAGAGGCCGCAGAGGTGGGAGGCCCGCATAATGCAAAGAAAAAAAAAAAAGCAAATGGGACCTAATGAAACTTCAAAGCTTTTGCACAGCAAAGAAACCATAAAAAAGACCAAAAGTCTTCCCTCAGAATTGGCGAAAATATTTGCAAATGAAGCAACTGACAAAGGATTAATCTTCAAAATTTACAAGCAGCTCATGCAGTTCAATAACAAAAAAATAAACAATCCAAACCAAAAATGGGCAGAAGACCTAAATAGACCTTTCTCTAAAGAAGATATACAGACTGCCAACAAACACTTGAAAGAATGCTCAACATCATTAATCATTAGAGAAATGCAAATCAAAACTACAATGAGATATCATCTCACACCAGTCAGAATGGCCATCATCAAAAAATCTAGAAACAATAAATGCTGGAGAGGGTGTGGAGAAAAGGGAACACTCTTGCACTGCTGGTGTGAATGTGAATTGGTTCAGCCACTATGGAGAACAGTATGGAGGTTCCTTAAAAAGCTACAAATAGAACTACCATATGACCCAGCAATCCCACTACTGGGCATATACCCTGAGAAAACCGAAATTCAAAAATAGTCATGTACCAAAATGTTAATTGCAGCTCTATTTACAATAGCCCGGAGATGGAAACAACCTAAGTGCCCATCATCGGATGAATGGATAAAGAAGATGTGGCACATATATACAATGGAATATTACTCAGCCATAAAAAGAAACGAAATTGAGCTATTTGTAATGAGGTGGATAGACCTAGAGTCTGTCATACAGAGTGAAGTAAGTCAGAAAGAAAAAGACAAATACCGTATGCTAACACATATATATGGAATTTAAGAAAAAAAGAAAATGTCATGAAGAACCTAGGGGTAAGGCAGGAATAAAGACGCAAACCTCCTAGAGAATGGACTTGAGGTTATGGGGAGGGGGAAGGGTGAGCTGTGACGGGGTGAGAGAGAGTCATGGACATATACACACTAACAAACGTAGTAAGGTAGATAACTAGAGGGAAGCAGCCGCATGGCACAGGGATATTGGCTCGTTGCTTTGTGACAGCCTGGAGGGGTGGGATAGGGAGGGTGGGAGGGAGGGAGATGCAAGAGGGAAGAGATATGGGAACATATGTATATGTATAGCTGATTCACTTTGTTGTAGAGCAGAAACTAACACACCATTGTAAAGCAATTATACCCCAATAAAGATGTTAAAAAAATAATAATAATAAAATAAAATAAAATCAAAAAGAAAAAAAAATTCTCTCTTGGGGGACAGGAATTCACCATGAGAACATTATTTTATGCATTTTTGTAATAGTACATGTAAATATCTAAGATTTTATGTTCATTAACTTGGTGTGACAGCTAATTTCTTTCTAATAAAATGTCATAGAGAAATTCTGGAAGACAGCACATAAAACTCAGTATGGCGACCCTGGGAAGTAGAACGAGGGGATTGGTAGGCAGGGAAGGTCAGTAGACTTCTATTTTTTATTTTATATTATTTTATTATGTTTGAAATTTTATCATGTGTTACTTTTGTAATTGAAACAACCAGTTAATAAAAATTTAAAAATAGAAAAAAAAATAAAAAATAAAATAAAATAAAAAGGTATATGAGAACTAAATAAAGAATATGACAAAACCCTACTAAGGGTCATAAAATTAAATTTGCCTAAATGGAGATACATATCATTTTGAAGAATAGGAAAATTCAATATTGTAAATATCACCATTATTCTTGTTATAAATTCAAATAAACCCTTATTTTTAAATTTGAAAAAAGTTTCTAAAATTTACCCTGTCAGAAAAACTACAATATTCTCTCTCTCTCTCTCTTTCTCTCTCTCTCTCTCTCTCTCTCTCTCTCACAGAAACACACACACACACACACACACACACACACACACACACACACACAAATAACCTGGTAAATCTGGAGAGTGGTAAAACTATATTAATTTAAAATATTTTTAGTCTAAGAGTAGATGGATTGAGTAATGAAACAGAATAGAGTATTGAGAAAATTGACATGAGAAAATTCAATGATTTGGTAGCAACTAGATAGTCCTATTGAAAAATAAAATAAAATCATACTCTTACTCTATTCCTAACATCAAAAAAAGCCACATATATACAATATTGAACTATTAAAATAAATTAGAGAAATACTAGCTCTACAATACTAGGATGGGCATTTTTCTAAGTATGACATTAAAGTCAGAACACATTAACAAAAATATTGTGGATTTGAATATATTAAAATATTATAAACTTTGGTAATGTAAGAAACAACACAAGTAGATTGAAAAGAAAATTCAGACTGGAGAAAAGTATTTACAGTATTTTGACAAGAAGTTAGTATCTCAAACTACAAATAATACTTATAAATCCATAAAAATGAGATAAGCTTTCCAATAGAAAAAATGGCAAAGATACAAATAAATGATAGATAAAAGAAGAAATATAAATAATAACATGTGTGGCAAAGAACACCATGTATTGGTTACCAATCCCAGGGAAAGCCTACAACTATGGAAGACAGCAAAAATCATCACTATGCCATTTACCAGGAATAGAAGTCTAAACCCTTCTGTGCATTGCATCTTGGTGTTGGAGTCACCAAGGAAAACACAGTGCAGTCAACCACTGGATGGAAAACTTCACTTACATAGAAAAGAAGCAGAGCAAGATCAGCTTAATAGTGGGCATTGGTTGCCCATAGCCAGTGGATTTCTCTTGGCAACCAATGAAGAGAAATTAGCCTGCTGGCACTCCTCCCATGTTACAGCAGAAGAACCCTGTTATTCACTGTTGCAGGCCCAGCATCCATTCTTATGTGATTGAATGGGTTTGAAAGACAGCATGCACTGGACTGCCTTTTCCAAAAGTAGGCATGTAAAAGGATGAACCTCATTAATAAAAAAGCAAATGCCAATAAAAAGTGAGATGCCACTTTTCACTATTCTTATTAGCAAGCAATTAAAATATTTGTAACACTGAGCATTGAATAGGGAATCAGGGATCCTTTTGCAGTCTTCTTACACACAGAAGGGGGAGAAGCAGTCTGCAATAAATTTTAAAATGTTAAATGTTTATATCCTTTATTTCAGCAATTCCACTTTGAAGAAACCAGTAAGGCATATCGTTAAATGAGAGAAACATTTCAGTAATGGAAATTCCTTTTATTTTTAAGTAAACTGAAACGAAAAATTAGAGCAAATGTGAAAATATTTCTCTCATAGACAACAGTCTTTCATAATTCATACATACTTAAAAAAATCAAAATCAAGTCTTATTCTAACATAGGCCTGAAAAATATTTCATTCTCATAGTACTTTACATATTTTAGGGAGGGAAATAGAAATGTTATGTTCCACCTCTGGGAATGTTGGGCTAGATGATATTCACCACCTCATCCATAAGTACATCTATGAAAGACCTTCTAAAAATACAATAAATATTTGACAAGTAAGGCAAGAACACTCAATGGGGATACAATAGTCTGTTCAACAAATGGTGTTAGGAAAACTGGAAAATTCAGAAAAATGAAATTTGACCCCTATCTTATACCACTCACAATGGATTAAAGACTTAAAAATAAGACATGATGCCATAAAATTTCTAGAAAAAATAGGAAAGAAGCTCCTTGACATTGGTCTTGGTAATTATTTTTCAGATATGACACCAAAAGCACAATGAACAAAAACAAAAATCAACAAGTAGGGCTATATCAAACTAAAATGATTATGCACAGAAAAAAATGAAAAGGCAACAACAAAGTGAGAACAATTTTATAAACCTTATATTGGATAAGAGGTTAATATCTAAAGTATATAAAGAACACATACAATTCAAAAACAAAGACAGTCTAATTAAAAATAGACAGAGGAATTAAATAAACATTTTTTAAAAAATCAAATGGACAAGTTCATGAAAAGAGGCACAACATCACTATTCTACTGGAAAGTGCAAACCGAAAGCACAATGAGGTATCACCTCACACGTGTTAGAATGGCTATCATCAAGAAGGCAATAGATAACAAGTGTTGGTAACGATGTGGAGGAAATGGGACTCTTGTACACTGTTGGTGGAAATACAAATTCGTTCAACCACTATGGAAAAAATTATAGAGTTTTCACAAAAAATTAAAAGCAGAACTACTGTATGATCCAGCAATCCTATTCCTGAGTACATAGCCAAAGGAAATGAATGCAGAACATTGAAGAAATATATGCATTCCCATGTTTATTGCAACATTATTCACAATAATCAAGATATGGAAACAACTAAGTGTCGATCAACAGATGAATGGATATAGAATATGTCAATATGTGATATATATATATGTTTGTGTATATATATATATATATATATATATATACATATATTTATTTATATTCAGCCATGAGAAAGAAGGAAATCTTGCCATTTATGACAACAACATGGATGGATCTTGAGGGGATTATGTTAAGTGAGATATTTCAGACAGAGAAATACAAATACTGTATTATGTCACTTAAATTTGTAATCTGAAAAAGTCAAAGTTGTTAAAACAGAGAGTAGAATGGCAGTTACCAGGGGATAAGTGGCAGGGGAAACAAGGATATGTTGCTTAAGGGTAAAAACTAGCAACCAATAGATAAATAAGTGCTGGGGATCTAATGCATAGCATAGTGATTATAGACACAATACCATATTATAAACTTCGAAGTCACTTAGAGACTAGATCTTAATTATTCTCACAACACACTCACACACAAAATGATAATTATGTGATGTGAGAGAGGTGTTAGTTAAAGCTACAATGATAATCATATTGCAGTATATAAATGTATCAAATCAACATGTTGTACACCTTAAACTTATACAATGTTATATATCAATTATATCTCAATAAAATTTTAAAATAATTTTTATTTTTAAATAATTTTATTTTTGGCTGCACCCCACAGCATGTGGGATATTAGTTCCCCAACCAGGGATTGAACCCATGCCCCCTGCAGTGAGAGCATGGAGTCTTAACCACTGGACAGCCAGGGAAGTCCCAATAATTTTTAACTTAAAAATAAAAATGCAGTAAATATTCCTAAAACCATGACTGTACTACTAAAATAGTGAGGGATTTCCTAGCCAGGAGCTAGGATAAAAGTGAAGATTTTATAAACTATCCTCCACCACACACTAGGACTCACTGTAAGAACACAGAAGGAGAATAAACTGAAAATAACCTAAACTTCCATTGACTTTCAGCCTAGATTCACATTACTGGTTCCAGGGAACCTTAGGTATCAAATTTGGATATGGTAGACCCAGACTGGTAACATGTCTATGTGTTAGGCAGACACAAATGTTTATCTCTTCTGAAAGTGAAAACATGGGTAATTATTAGTGAAATCCATTTCACCTGCCTTCAATAATCTAGGTTGTTTTAAAACTTTCATGTCCTCCAGGTAGCATGTAGCCTAAACAATAAGATGTTTGCCTGAGTTGTTTTCCAGGATATTGGAGTCATCTGTATCTATTTCAAGCTAAGTTGGTTAAGACTAGATAGGACCACCAACTCTCCAACTGGGTACACGCAAGTGTCTGCTTGGTAACTTTTTGATGTCAAAGGACCAAAAACTCCACCCTCAGACTGTGCTAAGTGCTTCCATTTTTGAATGTGCAGAGGACTCTAGCTTAATTATGCCTACACAGAACAACAATTAATGCACCTTTTCCCAATCACTTTTCCCCATGCTCTCCATGGCTCAGACTGCCTTGCTTCTTTATTCATTATTCTTTATTCCATAAATAACCCAAGCCCCTTGTCTTCAGGGAGGTGGATTTAAGACTCATTCTCCTGTCTCCTCACCTGGCTGTCTTGTGAATAAGGCCTCTCTTTGCTGCAAGCCTCAGTATCTCAGCATTTTGACTTGCTGTGCATAGGGCAAAACAAACTGGATTCAGTACCAAAAGAAAACACCAACTTTAATAGTTCCAAATTATTTCTATAAATAATTTTTCAAATATTTCACACTCAAGTCAAAGATAGCCAGGAAAAGAAAATCACATGAGTAAGAACAAATAGAAACACAAAACAACAAAAGTATACACACAAAGACTGCAGATGTTGAAAATCTCAATCATAGACTATTTTTGAAATAACCTATACATACAAGATTCAAATACATGTAATTCATTCTTGAGAAATTCAGCACAAATCTGAAAAATACAAGAAGTGACATGACAGGCTTGAAAAGGAAACAAAATAGAAATTTGAAATATTGAAAATATAGTAATTCAATTGATACTAATGTACACTAGACCTAGGAGATGAGACAATTAGTGTACTGAAGGTTAGGGCATCCAGATATAATATATAAACAATAAGATATAAAATAGAGATAAGAAGGTAAGAGATGTAGAAGATATAGCAAAAAATATTATATTTAATTATATTCTTTTTAAAACAAGAAAGAAAATAAGAGAGGGATAATATCCAAAATATATAATGACTGCATGATTCAGAATTGCTGAAGAACAGTAATTTATAAATTCACTAAGCCCAATGCATTCCTAGCAAGATAAATAAGAAAAAAACCTCTCCTAGACATGTTAAAATAAAACTTCAAAAAAACAAAAAGGCAAAGTAAATCTCAGAACAAAATATGTAAGACCTTTACCTACCACTTAGATTGAAAGATGACTTCTTAACAATAAAAATGAATCCAGGGGAGAGTGGAGACATCTGCTTCTGACCAGAGATTGTAGCAGGGTCCAGAATTACTCTTCCACTGTAAACAGTTAGAAAACAAGAAAACATATAAGAAACAACTATTTTTAGGCATTTGGTGATAGGCAATACAGAACTGTGATTCCTGAGTGGAGTGAAAAAAATTATGGTAGGTGGGCCCTAACATCACCCATGACTTTTGCCTTCAGGAAATTTCTGGACTGCAGCACAGTAGGAATTATACAACCAGATCCCAGAATTCTTCCTGTGTTGAGGATACAAAAAACAGAGAACAAAGATGCTAAAGCAGCACAATTTTGTGGCAAGAGTTCCAGAAAGTAGGGTCTAGGCAGACAAAGTTCTGGAAATCTCCATAGAGCCCCCGGGAGTATTTGCCTGAATACTAATCTGTACATGCATTGGGTGAAATCTTATGGGAATGACAAAGAACAAATTCTAAGTTCAGAACAATTTCCAGGGATCTAGAAAATTCATAAAGTTTACATAGGAGAAAGAATCATTTGTGTTCCCTCTAGGGAGACTGGGGCACCTTAATGAATACTTAGGGCTTTCGGTAGAGTTAGAGGAATGGCCAAGTCTTTGAAGTGGTGTTAAATTATCCCTAGAATACAGATTTCTCTAGACCTACCACAAAAGGACTTAAAAGTGAGTCTCAAAATAACTTCCTGCAGAAAACACCAATACTCCTTAAAAATTAAAAAGATAACTCAGCATTCAATGCAAAATTCACAATATCTTGCGTGCCACTCTCAATAAAAGTCCTAAATGTGTAAAGAAGCAACATTATGTGATGTAAAACCATGAGACAATTATTCAATAGAGAAAAACATGGCAGAGATGACAGAGATGATGTCATTAGTATATGATATATTAAAACAGCTATTATAAAAATGTGCCATAAGCTTAAGGACATAAAGAAAAACATGCACATAAAGAGCAAAGAAACAAAAGATATTAAAGAACTAAATAGAACTCTTATGAATCTATAATAATAAAATAATGTAAAAAAGGAATGACCACATAAAAATATGCTCTACACAACACACGCTCACACATCTGATATCATCAGCCTCAACATCCAAACCAAATTTTGGATGAGGGTTCATTCTGCTCTTTAGAATGTCCAAACATATATACATATCATTTTTTGTTTCTGTAGTTGTATATTGCTTGGGGGTTCTTATCTTGAGTTTATGCTTTTTAAACATTAGCTATAGCTGATGTAATAATGGCTAAATAAATAATTTTTCTATATATTTTTTCCATGTAGGTGCAAGTGTATCTATAAAACTCTGAAAGGTGGAATTAGTTGAAAATGATTAAGAATATATTTGTTGTCTTCATATACTAATAAAAACCTCCCTTGGTATAAAATGGAGTAGAATTTATTTTTCTCCCTGGAGAACTCTGTAAATAGTATTCCACTATATGGCATGAATGTTGCTGACTTCTCGTGCTTATAAGCTCTCTCTCTCTCTCTCTCTCTCTCTCTCTCTCCCTATATATATATATATATTTAATTTCGATACTCATGAGTCATTTTTTTGCTCTTTAAATCACAGTAAATTCACCAGGAAATATCTTGGTGTTTATCATTCTATATTGATTATTCCTGCAACTTGGTATACTCTTGCATAGTAAATTCATTTTCTCTATCATTTCAGAAAAAGTTGTTTTAGCCTGGGATTCTTAGAAAACAGATCCTCAGACAAAGCTGAAGTCCTAACACGTTATTAGTGGAGGAACTGTACAATCCTATGGAGGTGACATTGAGGGGGAATAAAAGTGATAGAGAAGGAAAGAGGGAAAAGACAAAGTAATTTATTACTAAGCTGGCCATAGCTTTACAAGACAACACAGGTGGTTGTTCAGACATACAGGTCATATCAGGTGAAGCTCAATCTGACTCCAAAACAGGTGGGGTGAACCAAGCTCAAAAGCTTGGTTTTGGGCACAAAAGCTCTTACAATCCTCACTATGGAAGGTGTTATTATGATTGTGCTGAAACCGAACTATCACCCAAGGGGAAGTTGAGACAGTCAAAGGTGTTAAAAGATGAATAATGGCCATAGTGGATGGGCTCAGGAGGCAAGTGAGACTGGGTGAATTTGGGGAAGTTCATAAATTGTGTCTGATACAAGTGTTTTCTTTACCTTATAAATCTTTTAATATATTTTTGCTTTCCTGTTCTTAACAAATTAAATATATTTAAAAATTTCCGTAAACATCAATGTCTATTTAGAAACATTTCCTCTATACCACTGATTACATTTTATAATACTTCTCTGTTTAACCACTAGTGATTCTAAATTTGAATAATTTATAGTACTGTTTCACCTCAAACTTTTTCTCATAATTATGCAATTTAGCTTTTTATTTCCTTCTGTCATCTTATTATCTCATTTTGATCTACTGTTTCATAGAGTTAAAAATACAATTTATTTCTCCTGTTATCACAAATATATATCCTGATAAATCATGTTCATTTGTTTTTAGATGCATTCTCTTACACAAAATATTATTAAAATTTCTTAAGAGTTTCCCTCTCTCCATTCTCTCTCTCCCCCTTCCCCTCTATTTCAATTTTTATTTATCTATCCATAGTTATTTCTCATTTTTATTAAGAAATGTATAATATAAGTATATCTCAGAAATATTGTGGATTCAGATACACATCATGGAAATAAAGCGTATATCACAATAAAGCTAGTCACACAATTCTTTTTTGTTTCCCAGTGCATGTAAAACTTATGTTTATACTATAGTGTAGTCTGTCAGTTGTGCAATAGCATTATGTCTAAAAAAGGTACATATATTTAATTAAAAAGTACTTTATTGCTAAAAATTGCTAACCATCATCTGAATCTTCAGTGAGTTGTAATCTTTCTGCAATAGTAATGTCAAAAATCACTGATCAATGTAACAAATATAATGATAATGAAAAAGTTTGAAATGTTGCAAGAATTACCAAAATGTGACACAAAGTGAGCAAGTGCTGTTGGAAAAATGGCAGCAATAGAGTTACTTGACTAAGGTTTGCCACAAACCTTCAATTTGTAAAAAAATCTTAATATCTGTGAAGCAAATAAAATGGTCTATAAGATGTATATGTGTATTTTATTTTATTTTTTGACAGGACACATTGTGCTTTATTCAATGTTGAAGGAGGTAATAAATTCCATGACTCTCCTAATTCTTTTTTGGTAACCACAAACAATTTGATACTTTACTACAAAAACCAGAGCTTTTTTTGCCATTTAAGTGTCCTCATTTTTTTTTTGAAGTATAGTTAACTTACAATATTATATTAGTTTCAAATGTACAACATGATACAATATTTTTAAATATTACAAAATGGTCACCATTATGAATCTAATTACCATCTGTCACCATACAAAATTATTACAATATTATTGATTATATTCCCTATGCTGTTCATTACATTCTCATAATATTTATTTTATAATTGAAATTTTGTATCTCCTAATCCTCTTCCCTATTTTACCCATTCCTTTAACCGCTTCCCCTGTGGCAATCATTAGTTTGTTCTCTGTATCTATGAGTCTGCTTCTTTTTTATATTTGTTCTATTATTTTCTTTTTATATTCCACAAGTAAGTAAAATCATATGGTGTTTGTCTTACTCTGACTTAGTTTACTTAGCATAGTACCCTCTAGGCCCATCCATGTTGTCACAAATGGCAAGATTTTATTCTCTTTTATGTCTAAGTAATATTCCATTGTCTGTGTGTGTGTATGTGTGTAATATATATATATATATATATGTGTGTGTGTGTGTGTGTGTGTGTGTATCAGTTTTTCTTCAGTCATTCATCTGTCAATGGACACTTAGGTTGCTTCCATATCTTGTCTATTATAAATACTGCTGCAATGAACATTGGAGTGCATATATCTTTTCAAATTAATGTTTTCATTTTCTGTGAACAAATACCCAGAAGTGGAATTTCTGAATTGTATGGTAGGAATATCTAAGACCTAAATGAGGAAAACTCAAACTAATTTGTAGTTTGAAGATATGAAAACATTTTAGACATTTACACAATGTTAAATATATAAAAGTATACTATATTAAATAAATGAGGATTCATTGAAACACTGTAACAAGTGATAAAAATACAGTATCCACAAACTTAAGCAAAAAACGGGAAACATACTAGTTTGTATCCAATAGATGTATCCAAACTACATGACAGAGAATAATGAAATGATAGGAAATAGGAGCTCAAAGGCAGTCAGGACTTTCTGTTTCTCTGTCCTTTCTCTCTTCCTGTTAGTAGGAATAAGGCTGCCACAGGCACCAGATTCATAGCCCTACTATTCCAGAAACAGAGAGGAAAGAGATTTTCTCCAACAATTTCTGTTTGTAAAATGAGTGGGAATGTGTTTGATAGAACCACCTTGATAGCTACTTCCTTAACTACCACTACAGACAGGGAATTTGAGTCAACTAGGTTGTGGAAGGAGAGAGAAAAAGTCACCAAAGAAAGAGGCAAAACATACATGGCTACCAGGAGAATTGTTGTAAGATGGGTAACTACCTCCATTTCTGATTGGGTTGCATATTGTGAATGTGTTAATACTTTAAAATCTATGGGCAAGTCCAGTGCATTTTTTTTCTGGCGGTACACGGGCCTCTCACTGTTGTGGCCTCTCCCGTTGCGGAGCACAGGCGCTCCAGACGCGCAGGCTCAGCGGCCATGGCTCACGGGCCCAGCCACTCCGCAACACGTGGGATCCTCCCGGACCAGGGCACAAACCCGCGTCCCCTGCATCAGCAGGCGGACTCCCTCCCAACCACTGCGCCACCAGGGAAGCCTCCATTGCAATTTTAAATAGAATTTTGTGGTATGTGTATTAGTAAGGAGGGAATTTAAAAAAATGATTCTATAGAGTATTTGGCAGAATAGCTATGCACTATAACCTTTTGTATCATAAGATCAAATCATTATTTTATAGAGTCTAGGACATTTAAGAAACTAATATACGACAATGGCATTGGCTAGATTTAGTAATAAAATATAGACTATTTTATACATTATGGTGGCATACATGATTTTCCTTGTAGAAATGAATAAAAATGAAACCCCCATCTTACAGAGGAAATAAAAATAAATTCCAGCTGTATTAAATATTATAGTTTAATTTTTTTATTCTTACAAGAAAATCTAAAGACCTACATGTAAAATTCAAATGTTGTGAATACTTTGTTAACCAATGTAAGAATCTATGAGATATAAAATTAAAGCAATACATGCTTGAATATACATTTGTTAAAAACAGTATAGTATTTTCTTCTGAGGTAGCTTTACTCCTTAGGCCTCTTTTTATTTTGGTCTGTGAGGTCTTATTCACCTGGGGGTACTGGCTTCTCAGGTTATGTGAATTTTTCAGAGCCGAAAGACAAACTTGGAGAGGAGTGCTGAACAAGTTCAGTGTGAAGAGCTCAGGCTCCATAAAACCATAGTTAATCACTGCACCAAGCAACACTTCTGGTCTGGTTTTCAACTTTAGATCCTCAGGAGAAGACTATAATCCACCATTCCTGAAGGATGGGAAAGGGAGGGATGGAGGCTGATAAGTATATACAATAGTTTCCCCTTATCTTTGGTATCCTGTTTCATGGTTTCAGTTACCCATGGCCAACCAGAATTTGAAAATATTAAATGTAAAATTCCAGAAATAAGCAATTCATAAATTTTAAATTGCACACCATTCTGAGTAGCTCAATGAGATCTCACACCATCCTTCTCCATCCATCCCTGGGGCACAAGTCATTCCTTTGTCCAGTGTATCCCACCTGTTAATCACTTAGCTATCTCAGTTAGATTGACTGTTGAGGTATTGCAGTGCTTGTGTTCAAGTAACTCAATTATTTTACTTACTAATAGCCCCAAAGCACAAAAGTAGTGATGACGGCAATTCAGATATGTCAAAGAGAAGTCATAAAGTGCTTCCTTAAAGTGAGAAGGTGAAAGTTCTTGACATAGTAAGGAAACAAAGGAAAATTATATGTCAAGGTTGCTAATATCTATGATAACAATGAATCTTCTTTTTTTAATATTAATTTTTATTGGAGTATGGTTGCTTTACAATATTGTGTTAAGGAATGAAACTTTTATTTGTAAAATTCTGAATAACGAAGAAGAAATTTGTGCTAGATTTGCTGTCACACCTCAAAGTGCAAAAGTTATGAACATAGTGTTCTATAAGTGCTTAGTTAAGAGAGAAAGGCATTGGGCTTCCCTGGTGGCGCAGTAGTTGAGAGTTCTGCCTGCCAATGCAGGGGACACGGGTTCAAGCCCTGGTCTGGGAGGATCCCACATGCCGCGGAGCAGCTGGGCCCGTGGGCCACGACTACTGAGCCTGCGCGTCTGGAGCCTGTGCTCCGCAACAAGAGAGGCCGCGATAGTGAGAGGCCCACGCACCGCGATGAAGAGTGGCCCCCACCTGCCGCAACTAGAGAAAGCCCTCACACAGAAACGAAGACCCAACACAGTCATAAATAAATAAATAAAATTAAAAAAAAAAGAGAGAAAGGCATTAAATTTGTACAATAAGATATTTTGAGAGAGAGAGCACATTCACCTAACTCATTACAGCATATTGTTATATCTTCTATTTTATATTAGTTATAGTGATTAATATATTACTGTGCCTAATTTATAAATTAAAATATGTATCATAATTATGTCCTAGGAATAAACTTAAGCAAGAAGGTAGAAGACCTGTACTCTGAAAACTATAAAACATTGATGATAGAAATTAAAGATGATATAAAGAAATGGAAAGAAATCACATGCTCTTGGATTGGAAGAATTAATACCTTTAAAATGGACATATGGGCAAAAGCAATCTATAGATGTAATGCAATCCTTATCAAAACACTCATGGAATTTTTCACAGACTAGGAAAAATAACCCTAAAATTCATAAGGAACCACACAAAAATCCCAAATTGCCAAAGCAATCTTGAAAAAAAAAAGAAAACTAGAGGTATCACCCTCCCAGACCTCAAACTATACCACAAAGCTGCATAATCAATTAATCTGTGACAAAGAAGGCAAGAATATACATTTGGAGAAAAGACTGTCTCTTCAATAAGTAGTTCTGGAAAAACCGGACAGCTACATGTAAAACAATGAGATTAGAACAGGTTTTCACACCATATACAGAAATAAATTCAAAATGGATTATAGACCTAAATGTAAAACATGAAACCCTAAAACTTCTAGAAAAGAACATAGGTGGAACACTCTTTCACATAAGTTGCAGCAATAGTGTTTGGATCTGTCTCTTAAGGCAAAATAAATAAAAGCAAAAATAAACAAATGGGACCTAATTAAACTTAAAAGCTTTGGCACAGCAAAGGAAACCATCAATAAAATGAAACAACCTAGAGAATGAAAGAAAATATTTGCAAATGATATGACCCATAAGGGGTTAATAACCAAAATACATAAACAACTCATACAACTTAATATCAAAAAGCTAACAACCTGATTTAAAAATGAGCAGAAGACCTGAATAGACATTTTTCCAAAGAAGACATACAGATGGCCAACAGGCATATGATGCTCAACATTGCTAATTATTAGAGAAATGCAAATCAAAACGACAATAAATTATCACCTCACACTGGTCAGAATGGCTATCATCAAAAAGTCCACCTGGGCTTCCCTGGTGGCGCAGTGGTTGAGAGTCCACCTGCCAATGCAGGGGACATGGGTTCGTGCCCCAGTCTGGAAATATCCCACATGCCATGGAGCAGCTAGGCCCGTGAGCCATGGCCACTGAGCCTGCGCGTCCGGAGCCTGTGCTCCACAATGGGAGAGGCCACAACAGTGAGAGACCCGTGTACAGCAAAAAAAAAAAAAAAAAAAAGTCTACCAATAACAAACTATGGAAAGGATATGGAGAAAAGGAAACACTCCTACACATTATTGGGAATGTAAATTGGTGCAACCACTATGGAAAACAGTATGGCGTGTCCTTAATAAACTAAAAATAGAACTACATATGATCCAGCAATTCAATTCTGGGTATATATTTAGAAAAAAAACAAAATCACTAATTTGAAAAGATATATGCACCCCAATGTTCATTGCAGCATTATTTACAAGAGCCAAGTTATGAAAGCAATTCAAGTGTCCATCAAAAGAAGAATGAATAAAGATGTGATATGTGTATATGTATATATATAATGGAATATTACTCAGCCATAAAAAGTATAATACTGTTATTTGTAGCAAGTGGGTGGACATAGAGAATATTATGCTTAGTGAAATAAGTGAGACAGAGAAAGACAAATACTGTATGGTCACTTATATGTGGAATCTAAAAATTAAATAGATGAATATATATAGCAAAACAGAAACACACTCACAGATATGGAAAACAGTAATTCTTTTAAAGTGGTAAGAAAACTTTTAAAGACTCAATGAAACAGCAAGGGAAATGTATAAATAGACCCTTCATAGATGATCAAATTAAAATGATAAACCACCATATGAAAATATGCTAAAATTTACTAAAAGTTAATGAACTACAAATTAAGCTGACAGTGAGATATCATATTACCCCCTTCCAATATAAAATAGTAGCAGAATTTATCTTTGGCAGAGCTGTAGGATGTTTTGTATTTTAATATCTCACTGAGAAACTGACCAGTTAAGTATCAATTTATAAGTGTATATATATACAAAAATATTTATTGCAGCTTTATTTTTAAGGACCAAAAACTGAAAATAAAGTGACTATTATTCCAAGATAACAGTGTGTAAAATGAAATTAATATAAGTTCAGATAAATAGTAACAAATTTTTCTGATTATGTTTTATGTTTTTCATTAACTATAATATATTTAATTCTTAAATCTGTCTGGAATCTGCTATGTTTGTTATTAGTTGATATTTTTTCTCCAGTACTGATTCATGAAATCAACTTGATTGCATATACTAAATTCTTAGCTCTAACATCTGATAGGAAATGCCTCCAGATCTTTTACTAATGTGGACTTTCTAAACATAAAAAAGTGGAAGAAATAATAAAGAACATTTTGAATTTTAATAATTAAAAATATATAAGTTCTACAAGTCAGAAATCACTATGAACTAAAAGCCAAAGGAAAAAAAATAATAAATTGAACATCAACATATTTTAATATTATATATCTTTATTGGTCATATATATAATCAATTTGCTGTTCACTTACAAATTTGTTTACTCAAACTATTTATTAAACAATCCCTATGTGTCAGTCATTGTTCTAAAATTTGAGAATACAGTAGTGAACAAAGATAAAAGACTCCTTTCTCAAAATATAGTGATGGGGCCCAGTAAATAAATGAATATATATAATATATACATCAGAACTTGATAAATATTATAAAAAATAAAACATAGAAATGTAATAAGGAGTGATGTGAGATAATTATGGTGGGGAGAAGAAGAGATTGCCATGTTAAGCATAATGGTCAGAGAAGGCCATACTGTATAGGTGACATTTTGAGCAAATTTCTGAAGGAAGAGAACTTTTTATGTCCTATGCCTATTTTCCTATTGGTATAACCCTAATTTATCAAGACTCAGTATATTAAAGGTCTATTAGGAATATTTACTATTATTATGCATGCAATTATAATTATAATTTTATATCATTATTTACAGTGAAATGTCAATTGGTTATTAAAATACTTTATTGAATATTTCATCATATGGAAGATGTTCAAAGTATAAGTTGTTAAGAAAAATTATTCCCAAATTGGAAATAAGTAAATAAAAGTGAGAAGCATGTCCTTTCAATTTCGATCAGGGAAACAGGCCCACCCAAAGATTTACAGAATGAATTCTGTTCACTTGTTTACTATTTATTAAAGGTACCACACTTATTGAAGTTGTAGACTTGTACAGATGCAAATAAATTCTCTCTGGGAGGAAAAGATAACTCCAAATGGTAGGGTTTATTTTCCTGTAGAACTTCAAACAGTATTATATCATATCCTGACATTCTTAATGCCATAACATTTCTCTATAAAACTGCCTAAAAATACCTGGTTCCTCAAATACTCTTTGAACCAGTTTTAACATCTTACAAGTTCCCTCATTAATTAATGAATTGAAAATTTTTTTTTGACATATTTTCAGTTTATATTTTCATGAGAGCCATGATTTTACATTTTGAAAAACTATAAGACAATATAAAAATTTTTAAGTCACTTTCACTTCTCAGTCACATAACAGATTACTAAGTGATTTTTTTGAGACTTTATGGATTTCAATCTCACACAGTATACAGTGCTTTGTCCACTACAATTTTTCCAGGAGTTCATGCTAAGGTAAATTGCCAGCTTGACATATGAGTCTTTCTTTCAGATATTTATATTTTATTATATTTAAAATAATTGTACTTCTATTTAATTTTATGAATAGTATCTCAGTATATGCACAGATGAATTCCATTAATTGGTGAGAAGTTACTATTTATATAAAGCACATTCCTGTATTTAGACTTATCTGATTATCACAAAAATGCCATGAAATAGGTTGTGTGTATAATATTGTCTTTATTTTATAAATTTTATAAATTTATAACTTGAAAAATGAGGTGATTAATGATTTGGCTAATGTAACACACCTAGAAAGTCATAGGACTTGACATTTCATGCCCAGAAATAGGAATTACTGACCCTAAATTGAATGTTATTTCCAATAATGCTAGAAAACATGATTGTATTATTCGTCCAAATGCCAATGAAAGAATTGTACAACTAGCATAACTAGTTAAATAGTTTATTAAATTTCTATTGAGACCATTAAATAAACTTGCCAGGGTGCTTATCCAGATAATGTTTTTTTTTTCCCTTTGCATTGTCTGACAAAAATGAAGAGATTTCCTTCCTCTATTCCCTGCAGACTTTCAATTGAGAAATGACTTTTGCCTGGAAGACAAGTTGCCTGGGAAGGTAATCTTCTGAAGCCAAAAACTTTGCTGAAGGCACTGAAGGAGTGAGGCTTCAGCCTTATTTTTTATTAAATAACTTTTTATTATAAATGCAGTGCTACTAGTCCTCTGTACCTAAAAACTCCCTAAGCTGATATTGGATATCTGAATTTGCCAATGGTCTGTGTTCTTCAGACAAGAACATCATGTATTTGTAATGACATTATTATAGATAAAGTCATTTAAGGTAGGTAATTATTATAAGTATTATGGCTTCACATTTAACTTCTTATGTAAAGATACAATAATTTCAACTAAAAAATAACAATTCTTCACACAGAAAAAAAAAGCTTCACTTATTTTATATCCATTAAAAGGTCAGAAATCTCACAGATAAAACTTCTGAAATTATAGAATATTTTACAAAAATTCGTTGGCATTGTCTTAATTAATGATTCTTAAAGCTTATGAGTCATCTTATGACACAATCTCAGTAGAATTAATAATTCATTTTTAAAAAAGGAAAAAATGCAACTCAAATTTATTTTATCTGATTGGTTAAGCAGATTAAATTATAATTTTTATTCCCATTTTCATAATACATGATTTAAATTATCATAAATTAATGCATTAAATTACAGAAAATAATGCTGCTAATTATTATTTTATTGCTTCAAGTGTTTGGCAAGTTTGACCATCACCTAATGATATCAAGCTCATTAAATCTGTCATGCTTTTGATAGACAAGAAGAGCAACTCCAATTTTAAACTTAGATACAGAAAGTTCATTAGCCCTTCATTCAGATGATCTAGGAGGAGCAAAACTCTGAAAAAAAATGCAAATTCAAGACTTAAAAGTGATTGTTATGCCTCATATCAAACTTTCTTCTCAGCAAGTGAATTGGTGACTGGTCATAATGACCTTTTTAATATGACAACTTGAAAGAGTTCATACCTTATCAATCAACTTCATAGTTGGTTCCCAAGTGTCTGACCAACAGAGATTTTGAGAAAACTGAGGCATCTTCTTCAGGTGCAAAGAATATTAGTCTGGCTTGTGAATTAATGACTTGCAATCAATTCTAAAAAATACATCTTACATTTAATTAACCATTTCAGGAAGAATAGAATGTTACATGTCTTTGCATACAGAGCCTTCCACTTACTCACAGACTTTGGTCTAAAGCAAGTATGTGTTGAAGGAAAGGGAAATGTTTTTATCTAAATTCCATCCCTCAGTTTCATCATTTGTGTAATGAAGATAATAACACTAATTAACATGTGTAAAATATGTAAAACTGTGCCTAGTACAGAATAAGCATTCAGTAAATGCAAGTCTATTATTATACATTGCAATCCAGAATAACAAAGCAGTTGTAGGGTATCCCAAAACTTGTATGACTAAACCAGAAAAACATATCCTATTGTTATATTCAACTAATTGAGTACCAAAATATTCAATACTGGCTACAATTTAAATCAGTTATGGGAAATATATAGCATGTTTGCCACAATTTGTCACCTTCCCAACTACCCACCCCAAATACCTGGATGCTCATAGATTCTTTTCTATTCAGCAAAGATAGGATTTCCAGTTATTCTCTGAACCTAGTGTACCACTGCTATCTATTTAGATGTGGCACACAAAGTGAAATCTATTTGCCATCTCTGGCTTACCCGATTGCATGGTAAGTATGGAAAATGAAACACAAAAGGGAAGGTAAATGGCTAGCTAGCAAATACTAATGATCCATTAATAATGGATATTATTAATTCATTAATAATAAATACACTATGACTCCCATACATACACTAATATAAATATTTTAAAGCTTATGGGGAGAAGAAAGCTTAAGATTGAACAAGAGGAGAAAAAAGAGAAGATAAAAGAGAAAAAAAATAACAAATAAGTTACTGAGGGGTGTCAAACAGTAGCCACGAAAAATCTCCTGGAACAGAATATGTCATTCCCTTGTGATGTTCTAAGGATTGTTCTAATTGGATTGAGATGAAGTGTCTAGAAGTAAATATTTCAAAGGAATTCACATTTTATTACCTAGCAAAAATATTCTATTTTCTTATGATATTTTTGTCTTATCATTGGAATGAGTATATGTCTCTTTTATGTTGGTTTATTTTTGTTTTATAATTCATGTCAGTATTCTGAGTTCTAGTTCATCACTGCAGGCTAAAACATGAATCAAAATGATCTTTGACATAATTGGCTTAACATTCAATGTAATGTGCAGGAATATTGTATTCAATGACCTTTTTATTATCTTAAAATTTATACATTATAAAATATAAAATATTTAAATTTTGTCCCTACCAAATTATGCAAATATTTTAGTGTATTAATTCACCTATTAGCAAATTTTTAGCTTTCTCTTGTCTCCTGCATGTTTCACAGACATTATTCTAAAGTTTTATAAATTAGAGAATGAAAAGTATAGAAAATATTAGAGGATTAATCATGGCATATTGAGGAAAACATCTATTTCATATTTTTGAGTCAGAGAATTATAGTGATTTTGAGTAGTAGAGGCTTTAACCTTTATTATGTGGTTTATATTTCCAGTGGCAACATGATTTTTTTAAGAGAACCATTTTTGTTTTTTTTTCTTTTAGAAAAGACTGATTATACTTTGTTTTAAATATAAACTAAATAATGTTAGAACTAAAAGTCAGCTCAGAAATCATCTGATGCAACTCCCTCATTTTATAGAAAGTTATAGACATTTTCTAATATAATAAAGACAAGTCCCTGTGGAAAATACAAAGTGATGTGTTGGAAAGAGCATGGGCATTAAAGTTAAACAGACCTGGGTAATAATCTAAGCTCTGGCACTTAAAAACTCAATGATTTGGTCAAGTTATTAACTTCTTTTAACAATGTAACTATGAACTAGGCATAAAAATGTCCATTTAAAGAGTGGTTGTGAGATTTATATGACATTTTGTGAAAAGCATCTTATAAATAAATGGAAAAATAAATCTTCCTTCCTGTTCTTTTGAAATTAGATTTTGGAAGGAAATAGAATCTAGGACATACCACTCATGACAATGAGAAAATTTTAATTTATTTTCACCATGGTTGTGAGGAATACAGTTCTTTCATGTTTGTTTGGCATTAAAATGAAATGGCCATCCCTGCCTAAGTACAATTTTCATGAAATTAAACAAATTTTTATTAAATATATACTGTGAACCTAACACTCTGTGGGGCAACTGTGGAAAGGAAGAAATAAATAATAGCATTCAAGAAACCTATAAACTGCATAAGATTATGAATATAAAAATCTTGACTCCCAAGCTAGAGTTTATGCAATATATATTTTTAATTTAGTTCAATATGCAATAAAATTAAAAACTTGTTTCTAATGTCTATGTCATATATATACATGTGTATATGTATACTTAAATAAAACTTGTGTGCATATTATATATTTGCATATATACATCCATATTATATAATTTCTTCTTTGCATATGTATCCAAATCTATTTAAATGTATACATTTTTAGTATCATTTTATTAAGCTTCCTAAATCTTTTTTCATAGTGATTTTAGTGTATGACTAGTTCAATGTGCTTTTAAATAATAAAGTTTAGATTATCAGTCCCTTGGCATACTATTGTCTGTCCGTGGCTCTCTTTTCACAGTTCAGACAACCTTTTCAAAAGCATTTGCATGTTAGAAAGTGTGCGAGTATATTGTCGTTGGAACATTTTTGATTGTGTGCTCAATAATTTGTAGGCCTACAATAAGTCCCCTATGTGCGAACCCTCAAGTTGCAAACTTTCAAAGATGCAAACATGCCCTTGTATGCCAGCTGACTGTACTGTAAGATTAAAAATGTTTTCTTGGGCTTCCCTGGTGGTGCAGTGGTTGAGAGTCTGCCTGCCGATGCAGGGGACATGGGTTCGTGCCCCGGTCTGGGAGGATCCCACATGCTGAGGAGCAGCTGGGCCCGTGAGCCATGGTTGCTGAGCCTGCATGTCTGGAGCCTATACTCCACAAAGGGAGAGGGCAAAAAAGAGAGAGGGCCTTTTAACCCAAAAAAAAAAAAAAAAAAAAAATTATTTTTGTTTTTTTATGTATAATTTGTGTTAAGTATTATAAACCTATTACAGTTCAGTACTATATAGCTGATTGTGTTAGTTGCGTACCAAGGCTAACTTTGTTGGACTCATGAACAAATTGGACTTACAAATGTGCTTTCCAAATGGAACTCGTTCATATGTAGGGGATTTACTGTAATTTAATATCACATATATTATATGAGAATTTTAACTCGAATTATGACCTTTGTCAAATCACTCAAACATCAATTACTTATTACAAAAAGTTAGTTAGAGGGTCAGAATAGATTGGCAAAACCACAAGCAGTCAAAGAAAAAAACAGAGAAATAAGACTTTATCAAAATAAAAACCTCTTTTACTGCAAATGACTCCATCAATAAAGTGAAAGGACAACCCACAGAATAGGAGAAGGACAACCCACAGAACAGGAGAAAATATTTACTATATATATATATATATATATATTTATTTATTTTATAAGGGTCTAGTTTAAAAAATATATACCAAGCTCTAATAACTCAACAATAAAAAGACAAATAACCCAGTTAAAAATGAGCAAAGTATTTAAATAAATATATCTCCAAATAAGATTTAAAGTGGCCAGTAAGACCCTCATCTCCCCAAATGGTCAACATTATTAGTCTTTAGAAAAATGTAAATCAAAAACACAATGCAATACCACTTCACAGCCACAAGGACTGTTGTAATTAAAAATACAGAAAATAACAAGTGTTGGAAAGGATGTGGATAAATTGGAATGCTCGTACATTGATGATGGGAATGTCAAATTTTGTACCTGCTTTGGAAAACAGTTTGGGAGTTTCTTAAAATGTTAATCCTAGAGTTACGATATGGCCCAGCAATTCTACTCCTATGTATGTACCCAAGAGAGTTAAAACATATTCCCACACAAAAACTTATACATGAATGTTTATAGCAGCATTATTTATAATATTCAAAAAGTGGAAACAACCCAAATGTCCATTAACTAATGAATGGACAAACTATTAATGGAAACAGAGTTTCTTCTTGCGGTGACAAAAATATTCTGTAATTAGATAGTGATGATGGCTTTACAACTTTGTGAATATACCAATATCCATTAAATTGTACACCTTAAAAGAGTAACCTATATGGTCTAATAATTATATCTAAGTTAATAAAAAAATATGCTGGTGGTTTTCAAAATCTCTTTTAGCAACAAAACCTGCCCATTTTTAATAACATCTTATACAAGCATCCAATATATGCATGAACAAACAAAAGTTAAGCTATTTCTTTGAAGTAGAAAATGGAGGATTCAAAGCTATCTCATTTGGCTTCCCTCTAATCCTCTAGGGCATTCTTAAACAATTACATAAAATCTTGGAGTCCACAGAGTTTGAAAATTATTGGGCTAAATGTATTTTGAAGTTTCTTTCATCTCTCAAAATCTGTTTATATAAATATAATCTAGTTGGATAATTTTAAATTAGTTGACAGATCACTTCAAATCCAAAGTTTAATTCAACTGTTCAGCAACTGGCTAATATAGTCAAAATTTCTAATCACTTTGTACATGAAAAAAATAACATTGGAAAAAGCACAGTTTTATCTAACATTGTTAGTGTGAACAATTCAGTCTATACTAACCTTACCACTTCATGAAGCAGTCAGCAGGAATTACTGTTTTCTTTTTTTTTTAAATATATCTTTAAATTCTACCAAAATCTTGGAAAACTATATATGGAAAACTAGGTAAAAATATTTGTGAATTACATTATGATAATGGAGTTGTAACTAGAATTTATTAAAAACAATTTATTAAGACAATAATACAACTTAAAAAATGGGCAAAAGATTTGAAGAAGTTTTTCATGACAGAAGTTATACAGATGGCCAATAAACACAATATAATACTACACACCCAACAGAATGGCTAAAATATAAAAAGTTTGATAATGCTAAGTGCTGATGAAGATGTGAAACAACTGTAACTTATACACTACTGGTCAGAGTATAAAAAGGTACAACTAATTTGGAAAATAGCTCTGTGGTTTCTTTAAAGTGAACTTAAAGATTCTACCATACAACCCAGAATATCCAGTCAAAGGGAAAAGAAAACATAAGCCCACAATAAGTCTTGTAAAGAAATCTCATGGTATCTTTATTAGTAATACCCAGAAACTGAAAACAACCCAAATGCCCATTCACAGGTGAATATATAATCAAACACTGGTAATTATACAGTGAAATATTGCTCAGTAATAAAAAAAATGAACTACTAATGATAAAAACACGTGGATGAATCTCAAAAGCAGATTAAAGAAATTAAACTAGGTACAAAGCATACACAGTGACAGACTTTCTCCTTTACTTAACTCTGGCTCCTATGAACCTTCCTATCAAGTGGGCCTCAACCTTGGCCTATAAAAACTGCAGACAATTAGCACAAAAATTTTCATCCACCCCAACCCTAAGAGACTTTAATAGACTCTAGCATGGCTCAAGGCTGCCAAAAGAATTTACTATTTGTTCTAGCCAGCACCTGATAATAGGCCCCTCACCTCCCTTTCTTATAGCATTTACTAAAAAAGGCTGAAAACTCTGAATCCTTCCTCTACTTCTTCTACTCTCCCACAACTCAGAAGTATCTTTTCAGAGGACTAGAAAGCCATTTCTTTGAAGTGTAATCATCAGGGAGGATACAGCCTCAGTCTCCCAGTCTTTGTGGGAGAGTAGAAGCCTCACTTTGATAAATGCCAATTAGCAGACACACATGGCCTAATCACGTTGACACTGATTAACTTTCTTCTTCATTTTGTAATTTTTCATTTTCCTGATTGCAGAAGTTCTCACTTTCTCCCCCTCCCTTCTCCCTCATTCTCCCTTTAAAACTGGAATCACCACAGCAAATCAAAGTTGAGCTCAATTTACATAAACTTTCTTCCCTATTGTAGTACTTTCTGAGAAAAATCTGTATTTATTGCCTTTAACTAATGTTTAGCTTTTTTTTCTCTCTGACAGTAGTAAATAATTATCTTTAAATGGTGTTCTAAAAAGGAAGAATTTGAGGGACAAAAACAGATCAGTCGTTGACAGAGAATGGAAGATAAGATGAGGATTCATTGCAAACAGGCATGAGGAATTGTTTGAAGTGACAGATATGTTCTGAATCTTAATTGTT
This sequence comes from Aethalodelphis obliquidens, assembly GCF_003676395.1. Classification (NCBI taxonomy): domain Eukaryota; kingdom Metazoa; phylum Chordata; class Mammalia; order Artiodactyla; family Delphinidae; genus Aethalodelphis; species Aethalodelphis obliquidens. The sequence continues at coordinate 3,425,017 of NW_020837998.1, read as the reverse complement.
TGTGGTAATGGTTAGACAAGGGTATACATTTGTCAAAACTCATCCAACTATAAACTTATAAAGGATAAATATTATAGTATATAAATTACTGTTCAATAAAAATTATTTTGTCACATATATTATATAAACACATACAAAATGGGGCAATTCATGATTTTATGTGGTATATACTATCTATAACTGTACAGTTTTATCAATAAACCTGCAATTTTTGCCAACCTTATTAGAAAAAACTAAGCAATGCTTCCCCAAAATTTTGCTTGACCTTCCAACAATGTAGTGATATACCAGAAATTAAACCATTGTATCAAGAAAAAATGAATTATTTCAAAGATTAAGATGTAATAATAAGATAGAATATTCCTATATTTATAGTCTACCCTGATTTTGCAATATAAAATTATTTTGAAGCTGAATGAAAAGGTAAAGTAAGATAAACAAAGCTAAAGGTTACTCAGGAGTAAGGTCAGCAGATAAAACAAGTGCCAGAAAAAAAATTGTTCAATTCTAGAAGTTAAGTATTATTCAGCAATGAGATTTCTAGCAATACAAGTGAAAAAATGTAAATTAAAATATACCTAAGATTTAAAAAAATTTTAAAAGTCTGGTGCATAAGGAAAGCACAACTATTCCTGAAACTAAAAACAGTTAATTATTCTCTATATTCTTTGGAAAAAAATACACTTTGAAATTTAGTTAAAAAAACATTTTACCAGTAAGTACCATGATAAATTTGTTAGGCCAATTTCTCGTAACATTCCACAATAGAGACTAGTTGCAAAGTGTCAAAGCCTTAAAAAAAAAGAATTATAATGGGAATTATCTGGCTAACTCTGAGAAAAAAGAAAACAACAAACAACAGCAACAACAACAACAAAATGAAACTATGAAAAAAAATGGATGAACTGTACACCTTCAGTCAATCCTCTCCAAATACTGTTTCTTTCAATTGAGCTTTTGAGAAGTATAAAGGGAGAGTAAGTTTAGGTTCTATCTCTGTCAGGAGTCTGTAGTACCTGTAGTGCAGCTACCTTTCTGTGACAGTTACATGCAGAGCTATATGATTTCCCAGCATCTCAAGTGAAAGATTTTAATTTTCTGTCATGGAAGTTAAGGAGTTTTACAAGGATACCAATCTAAATAAGGTCATCTTGTCTACATGAGGACAGCTGAGGACTCCTATGGGCAGAGCCACAAGTCTCTTTAGTAAACAAATAAATGATCCAGGCCCTGAATTATATATCATGAGCAAAATAGTTGATCAGTTTTGATGTGGAGTTTTTTCTGTGTTCTCATCCTTATGTTTATTCTCCAAACAATTGTTCAATCAGCACATGTTTAATGAGCACATGCTACATGCCAGGCAGTACTGTAGGAGCTGAGAATTTTTTTTAATTCTGATTTTATTACTGATAGTATAGGGGGAGAGACAGAAAAAATATGTATTACAATGCTTGGAACATATTAAGCATTATATAAATATAAACTGTTATTTTTAATTTTAAAAAGTTAAAATTTTAAAAACACTCAATAAGATGAAATGTCGAGTTCAGAAATGAGTCAGATATTGTAAGGAACAGCACCAAAGATGGAGGAGAGCTTAAACAAGCTCTATTTGGGAACGCTCCTGGGCGAGGTTCACTGGTCCGAGAGAAAGGGGCCAGAGAAGTCGCGCCCGGGCAAGGGTTTGGGCAGAACTTATAGGGGAAGAAGGGAAAGGGCTGTGGTGAATCTGGGAAGGCGCAGGGTAGTCCTTATTTGGTGGTCTCTTCGGGTATCGTGGCAATGTCTGGTGCCGGTTGCATCAGTCTTGGGACCGTTAGTCCCACCCCTCGAAAGGTGGGAAGGCTGGGTTGGGTGGAAAGTCCCCAGGTCAGTTCCTGGAACTGGGTGGGTGGGAGCTCCAGGTCAATTCCAAGAACTGGGTGTGTGGAACGTTCTGGGCTGATGCAACCTGTGAGTCTGATTGCGTTCCCCTGCCCCGGGCCAGTTGGCCTTACAGATATTATGTTTTTAAATACTTGATAAAAGACTTGAACACAAAGAGGTAAAATTAAAGTTAAATAGATTGTTTAAAATACAAATACATGTGATTTAAAATTAAAAATGCAATAAAAGTGCTAAAAGTAAAACATAGGTATGCATATATATAGCTTTGTGTATATACATACACATATAATATATACATAATACATATTATATTAGAAGCTAATAATTAGATTAAATTAGATAAATGGAAGAATGATTTTAAGAGACAAACCATCAAATAACCTCAAGAACAACAAATTCAATGTATATAATTCTGTAAAAATATCATTAGAAACTACTGGTTTCAACTCTAATGTGTTGCCATGCCTCTCCTTACAGTAAGATAAAAGCTAAACAAACTGAAATAAATAGCTTTTCCCAGATCCATCAGAGAACTGAGGTTGCGGGGCAAACTGCTACCCTGAAATTTGTACAGATAGGCAGACCCATAGAGTCACAGCTGAGATCTGCTTATCTAGAGACGAAGCTGTTGGAGCCACAAACTGCTCTGAACACATAAATGGTAATTCTAACACATTGCTGGAGGCTTAGTGTGACTTAGAGTGAGAGGGAGAAACTTCTGGGTGCCACTGGCCGAAGGGGAAACCCCACAATTTCATGGGTTTTTACCTCCAAAAACCTGAGCTCTTCAGGTTCTCACAGTGAAGAGCCAAGAAATATCCCCTCTTGGCTCTGGCATGGTGGAAGAGAAGAATAATAATCGTCAAATGCACCCACAGTCTTCTCCATTACCAAAGCCTACTCTCCAGGGGGAAAGAATGACAAAGCAATTTTCCAGAGCCTTGGGGGAAGGGAATTCCTCTCACTTGAGTCCCCTTTTGCATTCTTTTTTCATCTGAAGAAGCAAGAGAGATCTACACAAAGGGAAACATGTATGAAGGTTACAGTCTAGAGACACAAGCCCACAAATGGTTAAGATTTAAATGGAAGATTAAAGAATAATCACTGTCCTCCATATTTCACCATCACACTAAAAGGGCTTCAGATTAATTACAGTGGATTATAGCTGAAAGAAGCAAAAGGTACAGACTCTAAAGTGTTCTTAGGGAAGCAATGACAAAAGGGGAGACAAAATTGAGCACATCAAAGGAATTTGAAGCTTCTGGCACTTAAACTATAGCAAAAATTAAATAAAGCCCAATTCCTGTCCAGTTTAACTTAAATCCTCTCATCAGACACCAATTTATCTTAGTCCCTGTTGATTGATATATTACGGTCAGTTTTCAGCAAAAAATTACAAATCACAACAGAAGGCAAGAAAAAACACAGTTTGAAAAGACAAAGCAGGAATCAGAGCCAGACACAGCAATGACATACATATTACAATTATCAGACAGGTAACTTAAATAACTATGTTTAATATGTTAAGAGCTACAATGAAAAAAAGTATACAACATACAAGATACAACATACAAGTAAAGATGGGTAAAGTCAGCAGATGTTTGAAAACAATAATAAAGCACTGAAAGGGGGACTTCCCTGGCAGTCCATAGTTAAGATTCCACACTTCCTCTGCAGGGGGCACACGTTTGATCCCTGGTGGGGGAACTAACACATGTCAAGAGGTGTGGCCAAAAAGTAAAAAAAAAAAAAAGAGAGAGCCGAAGAAATTTCTAAAGAACAAAAACACAGAAATGGAAATGAAGAATGTCTTCAACATATTCGTGAATAGAATGAACGTGGCTGGGTAAATAATGAGTGAGATTGAAAATAGTTCAATAAGAATTTACCAAAATAAGTCAATAAGAATTTACCAACATAAAAACTAAAAACAAAACAAAATGGTAAAATCGAAATAATATCCAAGAATTTTAGGTTAATTTGAAAAGACTTAGCATATGCATATTTGGAATGCCAGAAGGAGAATATACAAAGAATGGAACAGAAGACATAGTTGAAGTAATAATGACTGGGAATTTTCCAAAATTAATGACAAACATCAAACCAGATTCAAGAATATCAGACTTTAGAGGGGGAAGATGGTGGAAGAGTAAGATGTGGAGATCACCTTCCTCCTCACAGATACATCAGAAATACATTTACACGTGGAACAGCTCCTAGAGAACACCTACTGAACGCTGGCAGAAGACGTCAGACCTCCCAAAAGGCAAGAAATTTCCCATGTACCTGGGTAGGGCAAAAGAAAAAAGAATAAACAGAGGAAAAAGAATAGGGACGGGACCAGCACCAGTGGGAGGGAGCCGTGAAGGAGGAAAGGTTTCCACACACTAGGAAGCCCCTTCGCGGGCGCAGACTGCCAGAGGTGGAGGGGGTGAGCTGCGGAGCAGAGTGCAGCAACAGGGGTGTGGAGGGCAAAGCGGAGAGATTCCTGCACAGAGGATCAGTGCTGACCAGGACTCAGCAGCCCGAGAAAATTGTCTGCTCACCCGCCTGGGCGGGTGGGCCTGGGAACTGAGGCTCGGGATTCGGTGGGAGCGCAGGGAGAGGAATGGCTGAGTGAACACAGCCTGAAGGGGTTAGTGCACCATGGCTAGCCGGGAGGAAGTCCGGGAAAAAGTCTGCACCTGCCGAAGAGGCAAGAGACTTTTTCTTCCCTCTTTGTTTCCTGGTGCGCGAGGAGAGGGGATTAAGAGCGCTGCTTAAAGGAGCTCCAGAGACGGGCGCGAGCCATGCCTAACAGCGCGGACTGCAGAGACGGGCATGAGACGCTAAGGCTGCTGTTGCTGCCACCAAGAAGGCTGTGGGCCAGCATAGGTCACTCTCCACACTTCCCTTCCGGGGAGCCTGTGCAGCCCGCCACTGCCAGGGTCCTGGGATCCATGGACAATATCCCCTGGAGAACGCACGACGAACCTCAGACTGGTGCAACGTCATGCCAGCCTCTGCCACCGCAGGCTCGCCTCGCATTCCATACCCCTCCCTCCCCCAGGCCTGAGTGAGCCAGAGCCCCCGAATCAGCGGCTCCTTAAACCCCGTCCTGTCTGAGCGAAGAACAGAAGCCCGCCAGCGACATACATGCAGAGGAGGATCCAAATCCAAAGCTGAACCTTGGGAGCTGTGCAAACAAAGAGGAGAAAGGAAAATCCCATCCAGCAGCCTCAGGAGCAGTGGATAAAACCTCCACAATCAACTTGATGTAACCTGCATCTGTGGAATACCTGCATATACAATTAATCATCCCAAATTGAGGAGGTGGACTTTGAGAGCAAGATTTATTATTTTTTCCCCTTTTCCAATTTTTGTGAGTGTGTATGTGTATGCTTCTGTGTGAGATTATATCTGTATAGCTTTGCTTTCACCATTTGTCCTATGGTTCTATCCGTCCGTTTATTTAAATTTTTTTCTTAATAATTTTTTATTTTAATAACTTTATTTTATTTTACCTGATGGTATATTATTTTCTCTTATCCCCTTTCTTTCTTTCTTTCTACATTATCTCCCTTTTATTCTGAGCCATGTGGATGAAAGGTTCTTGGTGCTGCTGCCAGGAGTCAGTGCTGTGCCTATGAGGTGGGAGAGTCAACTTCAGGACACTGGTCCACAAGAGACCTCCCAGCTCCACATAATATCAAATGACAAAAATCTCCCAGAGATCTACATCTCAACACCAACACCCAGCTTCACTCAAGGGCCAGTAGGCTACAGTGCTGGACACCTTATGCCAAACAACTAGCAAGACAGGAACACAACCCCATCCATTAGCAGAGAGGCTGCCTAAAATCATAATAAGTCCACAGACACCCCAAAACACACCACCAGACGTGGACCTGACCACCAGAAAGACAAGATCCAGGCTCATACACCAGAACACAGGCACTAGTCTCCTCCATCAGGAAACCTACACAACACACAAAACCAACTTTAGCCACTGGGGACAGACACCAAAAACAATATGAACCACAAACCCGCAGCCTGCAAAAAGGAGACCCCAAACACAGTAAGATAAGCAAAATGAGAAGACAGAAAAACACACAGCAGATGAAGGAGCAAGATAAAAACCCACCACACCTAACAAATGAAGTGGAAATAGGTAGTCTACCTGAAAAAGAATTCGGAATAATGGTAGTAAAGATGATCCAAAATCTTGGAAATAGAATGGACAAAATGCAAGAAACATTTAACAAGGACCTAGAAGAACTAAAGATGAAACAATCAATGATGAACAACACAAAAAATGAAATTAAAAATACTAAAGAAGGGATCAATAACAAAATAACTGAGGCAGGAGAACGGATAAGTTACCTGGATGATAAAATAGTGGAAATAACTACAAATAACTACTGCACAGCAGAATAAAGAAAAAAGAATGAAAAGAACTGATTACAGTCTCAGAGACCTCTGGGACAGCATTAAACACACCAACATTCGAATTATAGGAGGTCCAGAAGAAGAGAAAACAAAATGGACTGAGACAATATTTGAAGAGATTATAGTTGAAAACTTCCCTAATATGGGAAAGGAAACAGGTAATCAAGTCCACAAAGCACAGAGAGTCCCATACAGGATAAATCCAAGGAGAAATACACCAAGACACATATTAATCAAAGTGTCAAAAATTAAATACAAAGGAAACATATTAAAAGCAGCAAGGGAAAAACAACAAATAACACACAAGGTAATCCACAATAGGTTAACAGGTGATCTTTCATCAGAAACCCTGCAAGCCAGAAGAGACTGGCAGGACAATTAAAAGTGATGAAGGAGAAAAACCTAAAACCAAGATTATACTACCCAGCAAGGATCTCTTTCAGATTTTATGGATAAATAAAAAGCTTTACAGACAAGCAAAAGCTGAGAGAGTTCAGCACCACCAAACCAGCTTTACAACAAATGCTAAAGGATCTTCCCTAGGCAAGAAACACAAGAGAAGGAAAAGACCTATAATAACAAACTCAAAACAATTAAGAAAATGGGAATAGGAACATACCTATGGAAAATTACCTTAAATGTAAATGGATTAAATGATCCCACCAAAAGACACAGACTGGCTGAATGGGTACAGAAAGAGGACCCATATATATGCTGCCTACAAGAGACCCACTTCAGAACAAGAGACATACAGACTGAAAGTGAGGGGATGAGAAAACCTATTCCATGCCAAAGGAAATCAAAAGAAATCTGGGGTAGCAATTCTCATATCACATAATATAGACTTTAAAAGAAAGACTATTACAAGAGACAAAGAAGGACACTACATAATGATCAAGGGATCGATCCAAGAAGAAGATATAACAATTGTAAATATTTATGCACCCAACAGAGGAGCACCTCAATACATAAGGCAAATACTAACAGCCATAAAAGGGGAAATCGACAGCAAAACATTCATAGTAGGGGATTTTAACACCCCACTTTCATGAATGGACAGATCATCCAAAATGAAAATAAATAAGGAAACACAAGCTTTAAATGATACATTAAACAAGATGGACTTAATTGATATTTATAGGACACTCCATCCAAAAACAACAGAATACACATTTTTCTCAAGTGCCCATGGAACATTCTCCAGGATAGATCATATCTTGAGTCACAAATCAAGCCTTGGTAAATTTAAGAAAATTGAAATTGTATCAAGTATCTTTTCTGACCACAATGCCATGAGACTAGATATCAATTACAGGAAAAGATCTGTAAAAAATACAAACATATGGAGGCGAAACAATGCACTACTTAATAACGAAGTGATCACTGAAGAAATCAAAGAGGAAATTAAAAAAATACCTAGAAAAAGAAAACAATGGAGACATGACGACACAAAACCTATGGGATGCAGCAAAAGCAGTTCTAAGAGGGAAGTTTATAGCATTACAAGCCCACCTTAAGTAACTGGAAACATCTTGAATAAACAGCCTAACCTTGCACATAAAGCAATTAGAGAAAGAAGAACAAAAAAAAAAAAACCCAAAATTAGCAGAAGGAAAGAAATCATAAAAATCAGATCAGAAATAAATGAAAAAGAAATGAAGGAAATGATAGTAAAGATGAATAAAACTAAAAGATGGTTCTTTGAGAAGGTAAACAAAATTGATAAACCATTAGCCAGACTCATCAAGAAAAAAAAGGTAAAAACTCAAATCAATAGAATTAGAAATGAAAAAGGAGAAATAACAACTGACACTGCAGAAATACAAAAGATCATGAGAGATTGCTACAAGCAACTCTATGCCACTAAAATGGACAACGTCGGGCTTCCCTGGTGGCGCAGTGGTTGGGAGTCCGCCTGCCGATGCAGGGGACACGGGTTCGTGCCCCGGTCCGGGAAGATCCCACGTGCCGCGGAGCGGCTGGGCCCGTGAGCCATGGCCGCTGAGCCTGCGCATCTGGAGCCTGTGCTCCGCAACGGGAGAGGCCACAACAGTGAGGCCCACGTACTGCAAAAAAAAAAAAAAAAAAAAAAAAAAAAAAAAAATGGACAACGTGGAAGAAATGGACAAATTCTTAGAAATGCACAACCTGACAAGACTAAATCTGGAAGAAACAGAAAATATGAACAGACCAATCACAAGCACTGAAATTGCAACTGTGATTAAAAATCTTCCAACAAACCAAAGCCCAGGACCAGATGGCTTCACAGGCGAATTCTATCAAACACTTAGAGAAGAGCTAACATCTATCCTTCTCAAACTCTTCCAAAATATAGCAGAGGGAGGAACACTTCCAAATTCCTTCTACGAGGCCACCATCACCTTGATACCAAAACCAGACAAGGATGTCACAAAGTAAGAAAACTACAGACCAATATCACTGATGAACATAGATGCAAAAATCCTCAACATAATACCAGCAAACAGAATCCAACAGCACATTAAAAGGATCAAACACCATGATCAAGTGGGGTTTATTCCAGGAATGCAAGGATTCTTCAATATATGGCAAATCAATCAATGTGATAAACCATATTAAAAAATTGAAGGAGAAAAATGATATGATCATCTCAATAGATGCAGAGAAAGCTTTTGACAAAATTCAACACCAATTTATGATAAAAAGACTTCAGAAAGTAGGCGTAGAGGGAACTTTTCTCAACAAAATAAAGTCCATATATGACAAACCCACCGCCAATATCATTCTCAATGGTGAAAAACTGAAAGCATTTCCACTAAGATCAGGAACAAGACAAGGTTCCCCACTCTTACCACTCTTATTCAACATAGTTTTGGAAGTTTAGCCACAGCAACCAGAGAAGAAAAGGAAATAAAAGGAATCCAAATTGGAAAAGAAGAATTAAAGCTGTCACTGTTGGCAGATGACATGATACTATACATAGAGAATCCTAAAGATGCTACCAGAAAACTACTAGACCTAATCAATGAATTTGGTAAAGTTGCAGGGTACAAAATTAATGCACAGAAATCTCTTGCATTCCTATACACTAATAATAAAAAAGCTGGAAGTGAAATCAAGAAAACACCCCCATTTACCATTGCAAAATAAAGAATAAAATATCTAGGAATAAACTTACCTAAGGAAACAAAAAACCTGTAGGCAGAAAATTATGAGACACTGATGAACGAAATTAAAGATGAGACAAATAGATGGAGAGATATACCATGTTCTTGGATTGGAATAATCCACATTGTGAAAATGACTCTACTACCCAAACCAATCTGCCGATTCAATTCAATCACTATCAAACTACCACTGGCATTTTTCACAAAACTAGAACAAAAAATTTCACAATTTGTATGGAAACACAAAAGACCCCGAATAGCCAAAGCCATCTTGAGAATGAAAAATGGAGCAGGAGGAATCAGGTTCCCTGTCTTCGGATCATACTACAAAGCTACAGTAATCAAGACAGTATGGTTCTGGCACAAATACAGAAAGATAAATCAATGGAACGGGATAGAAAGCCCAGAGATAAAGCCACGCACATATGGTCACCTTATTTTTGATAAAGGTGGCAGGAATGTACAGTGGAGAAAGGACAGCCTCTTCAATAAGTGGTGCTGGGCAAACTGGACAGGTACATGTAAAAGTATGTGATTAGATCACTCCCTAACACCATACACAAAAATAAGCTCAAAATGGATTAAAGACCTAAATGTAAGGCCAGAAACTATCAAACTCTTAGAGGAAAACATAGGCAGAACCCTCTATGACATAAATCACAGCAAGATCCTTTTTGACCCACCTCCTAGAGAAATGGAAATAAAAGCAAAAATAAACAAATGGGACCTAATGAAACTTCAAAGCTTTTGCACAGCAAAGGAAACCATAAACAAGACCAAAAGACAACCCTCAGAATGGGAGAAAATATTTGCAAATGAAGCAACTGACAAAGGATTAATCTCCAAAATTTACAAGCAGCTCATGCAGCTCAATAACAAAGGACAAAAAACCCAATCCAAAAATGGGCAGAAGACCTAAATAGACATTTCTCCAAAGAAGATATACAGACTGCCAACAAACACATGAAAGAATACTCAACATCTTTAATCATTAGAGAAAAGCAAATCAAAACTACAGTGAGATATCCTCTCACACCGGTCAGAATGGCCATCCTCAAAAAATCTAGAAACAATAAATGCTGGAGAGGGTGTGGAGGAAAGGGAACACTCTTGCACTGCTGGTGGGAATGTGAATTGTTACAGCCACTATGGAGAATAGTATGGAGGTTCCTTAAAAACTACAAATAGAACTACCATATGACCCAGCAATCCCACTACTGGGCATATACCCTGAGAATACTCTAATTCAAAAATAGTCATGTACCAAAATATTGATTGCAGCTCTATTTACAATAGCCAGGAGATGTAAACAACCTAAGTGTCCCTCATTGGATGAATGGATAAAGAAGATGTGGCACATATATACAATGGAATATTACTCAGACATAAAATGAAACGAAATTGAGCTATTTGTAATGAGGTGGATGTACCTAGAGTCTGTCATACAGAATGAAGTAAGTCAGAAAGAGAAAGACAAATACCGTATGCTAATACATATATATGGAATTTAAGAAAAAATAATGTCATGAGTAACCTAGGGTTAAGACAGGAATAAAGACATAGACCTACTAGAGAATGGAATGAGGGTATGGGGAGGGGGAAGGGTAAGCTGTGACAAAGTGAGAGAGTGGCATGGACGTATATACAGTACATAACATAAAATAGATAGCTAGTGGGAAGAAGCTGCATAGCACAGAGAGATTAGCTCAGTGCTTTGTGACCACCTAGAGGGGTTGGATAGGGATGGTGGGAGGGAGGGAGATGCAAGAGGGAAGAGATATGGGAACATATGTATATGTAGAACTTATTCACTTTGTTATAAAGCGGAAACTAACACACCATTGTAAAGCAATTATACTCCAATGAACATGTAAAAAAAATAGAATATCAGAGATGAATCTCAAGAAGAATATATACCAAAATATTTGCACCCAAGCATATTTTATTCAAACTCCAGAAAATAAAAAACAAAGAAAAATCTTGAATAAAAACCAGTGGAATTGAGGGAGGAAACACCTTATCTAAATGAATGCAAAGATAAGTATTATTAGATCATATTTCTTGACAGCAACTTTATTTATAATTGCACAAAAATGTGAAAAAATAAAGCAAAACTAAAAACCCTAGAAACATTCCAAATGTCCTTAAATAGGTGATGGATAAACTGCGGTACACCTATACAATGGAATACCAATCAATAATAAAATTAAACTATCAAGCCACATAAAGGCATGAATAAATTCTAAATGCATATTGCTAAATGAAAAATTGAAATCTAAAAATGCTATATTATTCAATTATATCATAATTTAGAAAATGTAAAACTATAGAGACAGGAAACAGATCGGTTGTTTCCAGGTATTTGTTAGGAGGAAGGTAGACCACAGGTAAATAGGTAAACCGCAGGGAATATTTTAAGACAGTGAAATTCTTCATAGAGATACTTGTGGTAGGCTGAATAATGACCCTCAGTGGATGTCCATGTCCAAATCTCCATAACCTGTAAATGTTACTTTTTATGGTAACAGAATTTAAGATCTTGTTATAGGTAGACCATTATGAACTATCTTGGTGGGCCCAAAGAAATCACAAGAGCCCTCATAAGGGAGAATGTAATGTGAAGACAGAAGCAGAGAGAGATTTCAAGATGTTCTGTTAACTGGTTTTAAAAATGGAGGAAGGAGCCACAAACCATGAAATGATAAATACAGATCTAAGTGGTGGAAAAAGCAAGGAAAGAATTCTCTCCTAGAACCTCTGGACAGATTGTGGCTGCACTGACATCTTGATTTTAACCCCGTGAAACCCAATGTAGACTTCTGATCTCCAGAACTATAATAAACATGTTGAGTACTTTTTGGGTTTAATTTACTCTGTCAATCTCTGTTTTGTTTTTTTTTCTTTGAAATTATACTTTAGTCTTCAGAAATTTTAGGTTTACAGAAAAATTGAGCAGATAGTGAATAGAATTGCCATATGAATATTTATGCCAATTTACACTATTGTTAAGCATCTTATTTTAGTATGAAACATTTGATAAAATTAAGGAGTCAATTTTTTTTTTTTTTTTTTTTTTGCTGTATGCAGGCTTCTTACTGTTGTGGCCTCTCCCGTTGCAGAGCACAGGCTCCGGATGCGCAGGCTCAGCGGCCATGGCTCACGGGCCCAGTCACTCTGCAGCATGTGGGATCTTCCCGTACTGGGGCATGAACCCGTGTCCCCTGCATCAGCAGACAGACTCTCAACCACTGCGTCACCAGGGAAGCCCAAGGAGCCAATTTTGATTAATTATTATGAACTGTAGTTTATTTAGGTTTTCTTAGTTTTTACCTAATATCTTTTTTGTGTGTTACAGGTGTTAAAAAGTAAACTGAGGCACATTACATTTTTCAAGAAGCTATTTGAACAAACATTGATTTGAATTGGGCAGTATCAAACCAAAAGTGGTTAGGAGTGCTCTACTGAGAGTAGCTGGGGATAAGTATTTATAAAAAAGACGCAGGAATAAAGCAAGGATATTATTTGATTGGCTATAGCTTAAACAGTCGCCTATTTGAGAAAGAATAGTTGGTGTTGTGACTGGCTATTCTTAAGTTTCATTTCTTCAGGTTCAAGTGCGCTGAGTCTGGCTTAGGTTTTGGTGTGCTTACATAAGCTACCAAGGCATGAAAGCCACCTCAGTCTGGCCTCCTTTACTATAATGAGGTACCACTTCACACTGGTCAGAATGGCCATCATTAAAAGTTTACAAATGACAAATTCTGGATACACTGTGAAGAAAAGGAAACCGTCTTACACATTACATTGGTGGGAATGTAAGTTGGTGCAACCACTGTGGAAAACAGTATGGAGGTTCCTTCACTCTTATTATTTCTAGTAGCTTTATTTACATATATTGTTTACACTTTTAAATCCTTAAGGAAAGCATCTCTTTTGTCCCTTTCCTGTTTTCCAATTTCTGTCCTCCTCTAACCTTGAAAGAACCTAATTATAGGAATGAGATCACTAGGCAATTTAACCTAACTCCTGACTTATGCTCTCCTGAATGCACACCATGCCTTACCTAACATTTTGGCTCTCTTCCCAGATAAAAAGAGTGATAATGAAAAATTATTGGTTAAAGAATGACTAACTCTCTATCCCCAACTGTGCCCTTAGCAGTCCTGTAGGCAGATCATGTGGGCAAGATAACATCTGAAGAGAGAGTCAGCCAGTCTGCAAGCAATGGAGAATAATGCAGAACCCAACCTCCTGCCTTGATGATTCACTGAGATTCTTCCCTCCCTCTTTTTCCCTTTAAAAATTGTCATGACTGAGCAGAATCTTCAGAGTTTGTCTTGGGACATAAGTCCACCCTCTCCCTATATTGCTAGCTTTTCGGATTATAGCATCTTTCCTTTCCACTTACAATTGCCTCTTGATTGTTGGCTTTTGAGTGGCAAGCAGGCAAACCTGAGTTCAGTAACATTAGTAATCTTAATTTTCCAGAGGAAACTAGGATGTAGAGAATTGTGAGCTCTGTCATAAACCAGCATTCTGTAGTAGATGAATAAATTTACAAATATATCATTTCACAATTTCTAGAGGTATATGCTTCCTCATAGCACAGTTTGTCTATGTGGCAAAAAGAATATGTTTATTAGGAGACAGAAATATTTTTAGTCTCTAAAAACTAGAAGCCCAAAGTATATAAACTTAAACTTACTTTTAGTAACTAATGTTTCAATATTTTATCTTATTTATAAATGAGCTAGATATTCAATGAAAACCTGTCATTTAACTTAATTTCATACAAATTTAGGATTTACCTTAAATCTTTCCAAAAAAAATTTTAGATACTACTTCTCAGCTGCCATATATAAATATGTAATTAAATTAAAGTTTGTCATAATAATGACTCAATTTGATTAAAATCATATCCATAAGTTTTATAATATTAAACATTTAGTAGATATAATTTTAGCTTATTTGACTAGTATGCCCTAGTAGAATAAAAATGTATGTCTGTATTATATTTAATGGTGAAACTTTGAAGACATACTTGTTTTTATTAAACTAACAATATTCAACTAATTTTATGTACCAAAGGTTTATCCAAAGCACATGAACTTGAAAAGCATTTGGGTCGGTTCCTGTATTTCTGAGAGCTTTAGGAAAAGTTATATGTTCATTTTTAAACCAACTTAGAATAGTGTACTTTTAAGGGATTTTATAAATTAACCATCAAAATCATCCATAGGTAAAAAAAAATATCATTTACATACACACACACACACACACACACATATAAACATACAAGGCATGCAAACACAGATCTAATGTTTTTCATTTTATGATTTTAGCCATGAGTCAAGTATGAATACAGTAATCCTTGAGAAGATAGCTTGGGTGGTAGAAGAGTTGTAACTCAAAGGGGGAAGGGAAAGGGTGCAGGCTTTTTGAAGTAACTGCTGTAAGAGGGAGTTGAGGAGTGTATATTTATATTAGGATTGGGCTGGGACAAGCAACAAGTTCTCCTGGCAGCATTGAACTTTGTCAAATGGGCATTTTTAAACGGGCATTTTAGGGGACATTTAAACAAAAACATTATTTCTGTTGAGAGTCTGCAGGTTTTGTTATTGAGAAGAGGGCATAGGAGCCTGAACGAAGAGCCTGAGGCCTAGGGCAATCACTATTTTTTTTTTAAGTGTATGACAGTCCCTTTTCCAATGTCCTGACTTTTCACACTATCTGCAATTATCTTGAGATAAAAAGGGAGGCTTTGGAATTGGTAAGAAAGATGGGTAAACCTTGGGTTATTTATAGCGCCACATTTCTGATTTTGCAAAGATTTAATTTGTAAGACAAGGGTAGTTGTTTTTAATTCTTTAAAGAATTGGGTGGTAGCCTCATTAGTAACATTAAGGGGCTAACCCATTCATCCAACTACATTTTATTGAATTTTTTTTCTTTATGTTATAGAGATTTCCAACCAAGGTGGAAATCAAAAGATTCCTATTTTCTGGGGATTCTGGATTTAAAGCAGTGTGACTTCGAAATGTTTGTATAAATTGTTCAACAAAGGCTTTAGAATGTATTTGTTCCTTCTGAGTACACTTTAGCCCAATTAACCTTCAGAGGAAAGCCTTCTACAATAGCTCCTATCAGGCCTTGAATATGGCCTTAAACTGGGCCATTTTATAATCATTTGCAGAAGGGCCTGGGAGAGGGTCTGGCCATTTGCATCTTGGTGAGGAAA
This sequence comes from Aethalodelphis obliquidens, assembly GCF_003676395.1. Taxonomy (NCBI): domain Eukaryota; kingdom Metazoa; phylum Chordata; class Mammalia; order Artiodactyla; family Delphinidae; genus Aethalodelphis; species Aethalodelphis obliquidens. Next base: position 3,409,315 of record NW_020837998.1, on the reverse strand, counting down.
TTGTTCTCCAGGGAGCTTTGTTGCATGACTACTATATAATCATGGGTGGGAGGGTTTATGGTGTGTTTGAATTTTAACTTTTGTTCTAAATCTGACTTCTCCTCTTTAATTTTGTTAAAGGAGTCTTTCAGGCTAGCCATGAAAGTTTTGGTGTCCTTCTTTCAGTTTGATTCTTCCATAGGTACCAATAGGACATTTGTTCAGGGTGAGAGCTCTCTAAAAATCATTTTAGATATAAATACTTTTCTAAATCAAAAGATATATCATCTTGCCACTGATGACTTAGGATCTCTAAAGTTATACCTCTTCTAAATGTGACTCAAATCAATTAATTACTTAATCATGATGCAAAAAAGTATCTCCCTAAAGGGTGAAACCCAGAAGATGCAGCCTCCATAATTCAAAGTCACTCCCAAAGATGGTCAAAGAGAAGAAAGCAAAGATCCTTGTTGTCATAGGTGGTAAGAATGGTATTTGTGAACACTTGTGTCTCTGGTCTCACACAAAAGTGAGATTCCTCAAATCACGGGCCTACCACTCCATGAGATGAGGCAGGTGATACTGAGATGAAGATGGGACTTTTCAGCACTAGCAACGCAAGGAGGAAAGAGATTACAAGGATTTTTATGGGCTGTGACCCTTAATTTAGACGTACACAAACTCCCTGAGATCTGGCAACAGTTGGTAAGATGTCAGCTGCAAATGTTGTGCCCAGTCTACCCACATTTCTGCCTAGCCAACTACAAATTCTCAGACCCCCAACCTCACGTTTGGCCACCCCTGAGTGCAGGCCCAACAGTCTCTGTCCTCTGCAGGTAGAAAATCAGAGAGATAATACTTTCACTGGCTCCAAGCCAAGCTCTCAGGAAGAAAACAAGACAAGGCACAATAGCTATCTCTGGGAGGGAAAGGATCTAAAACAAGAATACACAAACCAAGACTCAAAATACCCCAAAAAACTAGTTCCTACAAGTGTTTTCTCCTGCTAATTTAAATCTTGGGAAAAAATACAGTGAGGGTATCTTGGCAACCTCACTCAACTGGACTTCAAGTAGAGATCTGGGAGCCTGACTGGTAAGGAAGTTTCCCTTTGCCAGCTTGTTCATAGGTACCAAAATCTCAGTTTCAGCTTCTGGTGGGAGCAGGGAGTCCCAATCAACCCTCCTTGTCACCAAAATTGTTGGAAGAAAAAAGTTTTTCACTACCAGTGTAAATCTGAATTGTTGGGGACCTGTGGATAATTGACAATAGATAGCTTTACAGGAGAAAAGACAAGGTCTATCTACACATGCATATGCATACATGGGGACTACTCTGTGATGCGTAACTCATTAAAATAGCCAGAGATAAAGGCTTATAAACTAAATTTAATAAAATGGGGTGGGGTGGTGACAAGGCTTCAGAGGGACAGTATGGAAGGTTCTATCGGGATTATTTTTAATACTAATGGGAATGAGCAGTCCCTGTGGCAGCTGACTTCATGAAATCTCCTTTGGTGGGGGGTTAAGGCAACTATATTTTTGAGTCTCTGCTTTAGTCAGATAAGGGAAATTAAGACAAGATTTCATTCTTCATCTTCTTTATCTCAAATGTTTTTACTTTAATAATCTTTATGCCAACTCTGGGGATCCAAATGGTGCCCCTCCAATAAATAAATTAAAAGAATGTAACTACAACTACCAAAATATATGACTATTTTAAAGTCTACAAACACAACATCAGATTTCTTTTTTGGCATAGGAAGAAGAAATCAGAACGCTGTCCCCTAACTGAAAATACTCTTAGAATCTTCTTGTTTAAGAAACAAATGCTTCATGTTCCCCTGGTAGCGCAGTGGTTGAGAGTCTGCCTGTTGATGCAGGGGACACGGGTTCATGCCCTGGTCCGGGAAGATCCCACATGCCGCAGAGCCTGTGCGTCCAGAGCTGTGCCCCAAAGGGGGAGGAAAAAAAAGAGAAAGGCCCGTGAAAAAACAAAAAAAAAAAAAAAAAAAAAAAGAAAGCAAATGCTTCTACCTCTTCATATATACAGAGAAGATCCTTTTTCTTCTATACCAAGATCTTTCTTATTTTCTTATTAACCTCTTAAATTGACTGGTTGAGAGTAGAAAAATACATTTCTGTCCAAGATATTTCCAAGATACTCCAGCTTCAGGCTTAGTAAACCATATCTGGCTCCACAGTCCTGACAAAAGTTGCAATAGTACACAATACTTGTAGCTAGCAACAAAATACAAGTTGTACTGTAGCAAACTCAATCCAGTGTCTGTTTAGAACTCCTCCAGTTCCAGGTAAAGAGAAGATTTGCACATAATTCTCATCATTGTTCAATCTAGGTTGCTTTCTGATCTCACATTTTGGTGAACATATCTTCCAAAAGTAAAACATAAATATTAGGCATAGGGTAATCTATATAGTATCTAAATAAGGTATTCTTATTGGGAGAGGGAAGACTTAGATAAATCTAAAGTGAGATATTTTTCTAACAGTTCTTTTAATTTACAATATAAAATGCAACAGGACATCTAATTATGATTCAAATGTATTTGGACTACTTCTTAGGACTTATTCAAGAAAAATTATGACTTATCTTACATGCAACTAACAGACAAATTTAAATGCATTTTTTTTCCAAAATAAAGGAGTAGTTTGACCCTAAAGATGATTTTAAGTCTTTACCCTAAGGGAGGGAAAAAAAACCCGAGAATGAAACTTTTAAAATGTTGGTTTTTTGCTTTAAATAAAGGACAAAAACAATGTGAAAGTTCTACTCCAGGCATTCCACTATATCTAAATAGCATAAACTTTAAAAATTCAATATTACCCCAGTCTTCTGGATATTGTTAGTGAAGGAATGTAGGTTACAAATTACGTAGATGTAGCTTAACTCTAAAAGTTAGACTGAGCCAGCCATAATATAATTGATTTGTCCAAGTACCTTTGAAAAATGTGTCTAAAGCTTCTATAGACTAATGGTGAAATTGAGATCAAGGATCAGTAGGTGCAAGAGTATGCAATTTTCTCTCCATTTTTTCCAAATTATTCCCCCAAATTAAGTTATCTAATTTATACTCCTTTAACCTTTTGCCCCATAACTCTTTAGGGAACAGTCAGGCACATCCTTACTTCTCTTTGTTGAATAGCATATGATCTTTTATTTTTCCTAATACTACTCCTTTAAACATTTATACTGCCCATATTTTATTTATTTTTTATACATCTTTATTGGAGTATAATTGCATCACAATGTTGTGTTAGCTTCTGCCGTACGACAAAGTGAATCAGCTATATGCACACACATATCCCCATATACCCTCCCTCTTGAGCCTCCCTATCCCACCCCTCTACATGGTCACAAAGCACCGAGCTGATCTCTTAGTGCTATGAAGCAGCTTCCCACCAGCTATCCAGTTTACATTTGTTAGTGTATGTATGTCAATGTTACTCTCTCACTACCCTTCCCCACTGTGTCCTCAAGTCCATTCTCAATGTCTGCATCTTTATTCCTGGCATACCACTAGGTTCATCAGTACCATTTTTCTAGATTCTATTTATATGCTTTAGCATACATTATTTGTTTATCTCTTTCTGACTTACTTCACTCTGTATGACAGACACTAGGTCCATCCACCTCACTGCAAATAACGTAATTTTGTTCCTTTTTATGGCTGAGTAGTATTCTATTGTATACATATGCCACATCTTATACTGCCCTTATTTTAAGAATTGGGGATCAGGTGATTAAAAATCTATGTTTCATCATTTTATAGACATCACTTCTATCTTCTTACATTTTCTCTCTGATAAAGTAAAAAAAAAAAAAAAGAAGGAAAGTGGCAAATAGAAACACAACTTTTGTGATATATAAGTACTTTTGGTATATATGTTAATGGGATACTTGAAAGTCAGTGTGTAAAATGAGATGAAGTAGAAGTGATAGAAATGTGCAGTGGAACATCACAGAGTTCACTTAGGTCAATTTTCTTTAATTTTTTAAATTAATGATCAATGTGATGGAATAAAACAATGGTTCAAAACAAGTTTTCATAAGATATTAATATTGGAGGCATCCTAAGGAAAAACCAGTGAATAAAGGAAAAGAATACTGTAACAATCTGTAGGTTGCAAAGTAAGACAAAAACTAATAAAAAAAATCACCTCAAAAGGTAAATCTAATCTATGAGAGAAAATTAAAAACTCAGATATGCATTTCAGGCACTTAAGCACTCTTATTTAGAGTAAACAAAAACAAAGCAGGTGTTGCAGTTCCAGCAGACATTAATCAATCTTTAACTAATAGATTCAATGTAAAAACATTTTACTCTTGCTCTTTTGTACCCACCACACCATCTTCTAGAAGAAGAGGTCAGACATGGTGAAATAGGAGAGGAAGAGGTCAAGTCTCCTATTCTTAATCCAGACAGTTATTATTATTTAGAATCTTGTAATTTAACTATTTTCCAGTTTGGGAAAAGACTAAATGAAACCCTTAGGGTATAGTGAAGGAAGGTGTGGTAATATAGATAGTATTTATTCAAAGGAATCAAAAATATTTCAACTCTATCATACATAGGGAAAACAATATTCAATAAATTAATAAAGGCTTCCTTTTTATTACATTTAAGATTTACTCTTTTAGAAACTTTCAAATATGCAATACAGTATTATTAACTATAGTCACCATGTTGTACACCATGTCACCATGACATTTATTTTATAACTGGAAGATCTTACTTTTTGACCGCCTTCACCCATTTTGCTCATCCCCCACCTCTGGCAACCACCAATCGGTTCTCTTTTTCTATAACCTTGGCTTTTGTTGATTTTTCCTTTTGTTGTTTTTCCTTTTGGTGTCATGTCCAAGAAATTCATTGCCAAGATCAATATTAAGGAGTTTCTTTCTTAAGTTTTCTTTTAGGAGTTTTATGGTATCAGGACTTATGTTTAAGTTTTTGATCCCTTTTAAATTAATTTTTCAGTGTGATGTGATATAGGCATCAAATTTTATTGTTTTGCATGTGTTTCTCTGGTTTTCCCTGCACCATTTGTTGAAGAGACTATCCTTTCCCTGTTGAGTATTCCTGGCACCCTTATTGAATATTTGCTGACCGTATATGCTGAGATTTAATTCTGGGCTCTCTATTCTGTTTCCTCAATATATGTGTCTGTTTTATGCCAGTATTATACTGTTTCAATTACTATAACTTTGTAATATACCTTGAAATCAAGGAGCATGATGCATTTGGCTTTGTTCATTTTCAAGATTGCTTTGTCTATTTGGCATCTCTGTGGTTCCATACAAACTTTATGATTGTCCTATTTCTATAAAAATTGCTATGGAAATATTGGTAGGGATTGCATTGAATCAGTAGAGGGCTTTTGGTAATATGGACATTTGAAAAATATTAATTCTTTCAATCCATAAGCATGGAATATCTTTCCATTTATTTGTTTCTTTTTCAAATCCTTCCATCAGTGTCTTATAGTTTTCAGTGCAGAGGTCTTCACATTCTTGGTTAAATTTATTCCTGGGAATTTTATTAATTTTGATGAAATTGTAAATGGAATTAAAAAAAAACTATTTATGATAGTTTCTTATTAGTATATAGAAATGCAACAGATTTTTGCATATTGTTTTTGTATTCTTCCATATTTAATAAATTAGTAAAATTCTTTATTTAAAAAAAATCCAAAATATTTGAACTCACTATTTTAAAAAGAATAATGAAAAATGCACTGGCTGAAAGAAATATTTTTTTAAATTTCTACATTCATATTTCTGTGATTGATTTAACAATGTGCCAGTATATTTTAAAATGTGGTCAATTAAATAAAAACATTTTAATTGATTCTGATGTTTACTGTTAAATAGACAGTTTATTCTCAAACTTTTTTGAATTATAGCTCTCACTTATAATTTACTCATAATTTATTTGAAATTTCACAATCTCTTTCTCTTTCTCTTTCTATACTAGTGATGAAAAATCTGAAGTAGAAATTAAGGAAACACTCTCATTTACCATTGCAACAAAAAGAAAAACATACCTAGGAATAAACCTACCTAAGGAGACAAAAGAACTGTACGCAGAAAACTATAAGACACTGATGAAAGAAAATAAAGATGATACCAACAGATGGAGAGATATACCATGTCTTGGATTGGAAGAATCAATATTGTGAAAATGACTCTACTACCCAAAGCAATCTACAGATTCAATGCAATCCCTATCAAATTACAAATGACATTGTTTACAGAACTAGAACAAATCATCTTACATTTGTATGGAGACATGAAAGACCCCGAATAGCCAAAGCAGTCTTGAGGGAAAAAAATGGAGCTGGAGGAATCAGACTCCCTGACTTCAGACTATACTACAAAGCTACAGTAATCAAGACAATATGGTACTGGCACAAAAACAGAAATATAGATCAAAAGAACAAGATAGAAAGCCCAGAAATAAAGCCACACCCCTATGGTCAACTAATCTATGACAAAGGAGGCAATGATATACAATGCAGAAAAGACAGTCTCTTCGATAAGTGGTGCCTGGAAAACTGGATAGCTACATGTAAAAGAATGAAATTAGAACACTCCCTAACACCATACACAAAATTAAACTCAAAATGGATTAGAGACCTAAATGTAAGATCAGACACTATAAAACTCTTAGAGGAAAACTTAGGAAGAACACTCTTTGACATAAATCACAGCAAGATCTTTTTTGATCCACCTCCTATAGTAATGGAAATAAAAACAAAAGTAAAGAAATGGGACCTAATGAAACTTCAAAGCTTTTTCACAGCAAAGTAAACCATAAATAAGATGAAAAGACAACCCTCAAAAAGGGAGAAAATATTTGCAAATGAATCAATGGACAAAGGATTAATCTCCAAAATATATAAATAGCTTATGCAGCTCAACATTAAAAAAAACAAACAACTCAATCCAAAAATGGACAGAAGACCTAAATAGACATTTCTCCAAAGAAGACATACAGATGGCCAAGAAGCACATGAAAAGCTGCTCAGCATCACTAATTATTAGAGAAATGCAAATCAAAACTACACTGAGGTATCATCTCACACCAGTTAGAGTGGGCCTCATCAGAAAATCTGAAAACAAATGCTGGAGAGGGTATGGAGAACAGGGAACACTCTTGCCCTGTTGGTGGGAATGTAAATTGATACAGCCACTATGGAGAACAGTATGGAGGTTCCTTAGAACACTGAAAATAGAATTACCATATGATCCAGCAATCCCACTACTGGGCATATACCCAGAGAATACCATAATTCAGAAAGACACATGTACCCCAATGTTCATTGCAGCACTATTTACAATAGCCAGGACAGGGAATCAATGTAAGTATCCATCAATAGATGAATGGATAAAGAAGATGTGGCATATATATACAATGGAATATTACTCAGCCATAAAAAGAAACGAAATTGAGTTATTGGTAGGGAGGTGGATGGACCTAGAGTCTATCACACAGAGTGAAGTAAGTCAGAAAGAGAAAAACAAATACTGTATTCTAACAAATATATATGGAATCTAAGGGGAAAAAAAGTCATGAAGAACCTAGGGGCAAGATGAGAATAAAGACACAGACCTACTAGAGAATGGACTTGAAGATATGAGGAGGGGGAAGGGTAAGCTGGGACAAAGTGAGAGAGTGGCATGGACATATGTACACTACTAAATATAAAATAGATAGCTAGTGGGAAGCAGCCGCATAGCACAGGGAGGTCAGCTCTCTGCTTTGTTACCACCTAGAGTGGTGGGATAGGGAAGGAGGGAGACGTAAGAGGGAAGAGATATGGGGATATATGTATATGTATAACTGATTCACTTTGTTATAAAGCAGAAACTAACACACCATTGTAAAGCAATTATACTCCAATAAAGATATTTAAAAAAGGAAATTTTCAGTAGAGAGCCACATGTGGTAAATATTTCAGTCCTTGAAAGCTATATGGTCTGTGGCAGCTGATCAACACTGACTTTATAGTGCAGAAGTAGCTGTAGAAAATATAAACAAACAAATGGAAATGACTATATTCAAATAAAATTTTATTTACAAAAGCACAGACCATGAAACTATGGGCTGCATCTCGCCCATGGGTCCACATGCTGGACCCTGCTATAGGAAATAGTCACTCCTGAGCTTATGAGCAATTCTGATGTTTCATTTGCCACCTCATTTTCTTATGTTTTTTGTAAACAGAGTATAATTCAAGCCCTCCCACAGAAAACAGACCCCAGTCAACTGCCCCAATTGACTTCTCAATCAGCAGTCAGCTTCAACATGGCACCTATGTGAGTGAACTACCTTGAAGTAAATCTTCTAGAACTTAAAGTGGAAATCAGGTGTTTTCATATCAAATTCTAAAACATGTGTCATTAGTTTTGAGGCCAGATGCTGGGAGGGAACGAGAAAGAACTGTAAGACACTCTTAGTAAAAACAGGAAAAACTTCAAGAATACTGTTGATAAAAGCATAAAGAATATTATTTTTATTATATTATAAAATTGTTATTCAATGCTAGTTAAAAGACAACCCCTATTGTTTACCGGCAGAAAATTTGGCAGCAATGTTTCTTGTGTTTACAAGGAATTCTAAAGTATCCCTAATGAATTGGCAATGTTGGCTAAAAAAAAATCAAGCAGAATGTGGGAAGTGTTAACTGGATTCTCTTAGCTGGGGGTAATGTATGGATAGAAACATATAAGGTAAAAAAAAGGAAAAATTCTATTTTTAAGTAAAGTTTAGAAACAATATAACTGAGCCAGCTTTAAAAACAAGCTATATCTCATTCCCATTCACTTCAGAAAGCAAAAAGGACTCTCAAAGTCAGAAGGACTGACAGGCTAGAACACTGTATTTGACATTTCTAAATAAATACAGAAGAAAGCTTATCCCTAACTGAGTTGAGTGTCCTGAAGTGAAACTCACACTGAGTAGGAGATAGTTGAGATTTCTGGTTCAATTATTTATGTCTGACAGTAGTGCTGTCAAGTGTGACAGGGGGTGATAACAAATGATGTTTCTGTAACCAAAGACTTTCGACTCTCTTCAAGCTTGGGTTGTAACAGAGAAGTTAGCAGCCAGGAGAGGAAGAAACAACTTATTTGGGATAATATATTAGATGATTTAAAATGTTTACACACTTCAGTATTCTGTGTATTGCATCTTGCATTGGTTTCCTTTTTCTGAATAAAAATAAATGTCCTAAATCTACATATGTTTGTCTAAAAGTCTAGGAAACCAAGCAAACACCTGGGAAATGATTATTATTATGTTGCTAATGTTATTATAGCAATTACTATAAGATACTTTTTTTATTAAAGTATAGTTGATTTACAATATTATATTAGTTTCAGGTGTACAATATAGTGATTCAGTATTTTTCCAGATTATACTCTATTATAAGTTATTCTAAGATAATGGCTATAATTCTCTATGCTATACAATATATCCTTCTTGCTTATCTATTTTATACATAGTAATTTGTTAAACCCATACCCATAATTTGTCCCTCGCCCCCCCTTTGATTACCAAAAATTTGTTTCCTATATCTGTGAGTCTGTTTTTGTTTTGCATATACATTCATTTGTGTTCTTTTTTAGATTCCACATATAAGTGATGGCATACAGTATTTGTCTTTCTCTGTCTGACGTATTTCACTAAGCATAATATTCTCCAGGTCCATCCACATTGCTGCAAATGGCAAAATTTAATTCTTTTTTATGGCTGAGTAATATCCCATTGTGTGTGTGTGTGTATATATATATATATATATATATATATATATATATATATACCACATCTTCTTTATCCATTCATTTGTCGATGGGCACTTGGTTTGCTTCCATGTCTTGGCTATTGTAAATAGTGCTACTATGAACACTGAAGTGCATATATCTTTTTGAATTAGTGTTTTCATTTTTTCTTGATATATTCCCAGAAGTGGAATTGCTGGATCATATGATAGTTCTATTTTTTTGTTTTTTGAGGAATCTACATACTGTTTTCCACAGTGGCTGCACCAATTTATATTCCCACCAACAGTGTACAAGGGTTTTCTTTTCTCCATCTTCTCTCCAACATTTATTATTTGTAGACTTTTTGGTGATAGCCATCCTGACATGTTTGAGGTGATATCTCATTGTTGTTTTGATTTGCATTTTCCTAATAATTAGTGATGTTGAACACTTTTTCATGTGTCTGTTAACCATTTGTATGTCTTCTATAGAAAAATGTCTAAACAGGTCTTCTTCCCATTTTTTTTTTGATTTGGTTGTTTTTGTTGTTTTTATATTAAGGTGTATTAGTTGTTTATACATTTTTGATATTAACCCCTTGTTGGTCACATAATTTGCAAATATTTTCTCCCATTCCATAGGTTGTCTTTTCATTTTGTCAATGGTTTTCTTTGCTATGCAAAAGGTACTCTCCCAATATTATACACACATGAACTTATTTAATCATGGCTACAGCCCTCTATAACAAGTGATTATTGAAAAGGTAGAATAATTGATGTCTTAGAATAGCCCAAATAGATGTGTAAAACAGTGTGAACCGAATGAGCCTAGAATGTGAAAATTAATATGCCACGATAAAACAAAGTAATTCATAACAATTGTAAGAAAAAGATAAAAATGTAAAGCATGCTATAAATATTGCACTCTCGAGGGCACCTGTTTCACAGCAGATAAAGGACTGTGTGATCTCTGATAAGCATGAAGATAGGCAGAGATGTGATGCCTAGAAAAAATATAGGCTAACAGCGATTTATTTAAAATTTATATGGCTATATCAGAAAAACTTTTCAAAGTTTCTGATTGTCTTTCTTTTCTGATAATTTATAGCTAAAACAGTTATAATTAGATAACTAACTTCACAGAAAGCCAAAATGTATACTTTCTCATTTTCTAGTTCAATTAGTTTCCATTTTTCAGCTTTCCTCTCTACTGTCCAAATATTGAAGACTCTTCTAAGTGTTTCTATAAATTATCTAAATATAAATTATATTATAACAGACTATCTTTTTAGCCTTAAAGAATTTTTTTATACTTACAGGAGGATAACATGGAGAAACAACACAAAGAATGCTCAATACAATGGACACTGAAGAAAATTGGTCAAACATAAGATTTAGGTACATCACAAAAGGAAAAAATAAAAGATATTGCTTTCTCTCCATCATTGATTCATCTTGCTCTTTTCAATACAAAATATTTTCTTATATGAATAAAGTGAGCACGTATAACATCAAACACACACATATAACTTTTCCCTAAAAGATTTTTTCAGCATTTGGCAACAGTTATTTGAGACAAATGATATGAAAGCTGTAAGCTATTTTGAATATAATTAGACATATAATAGTAAAGTGAGATTCACTTGTAAATAACACTGTAAAATAATGAGTCTAAACAAACATTAAAGTATGTTAAAATTAATTTACATACATGCTAATATTGTAGACATAAGTTTTAATGTTTATTGTGGAAATCAAAACATGTTCTTAATGATTTTGACATACACTAATTTCTAAGAAGCTAAATGTCCTCTGAAAGGATAATTTTTAAAATGGGAACAAATGTGAAATCAGAATGCTTGATGAATTATATTTAATATAGTGCTATTAAATTATAAGCCAAAGTCTTGTCAGGAAAGAATCATTATTTTCAAAATTATGTTAAAACTCAAAAAATGACAATTGAAAATAAATATTAGAATGTATTTAGTTTAGAAATAAAAGTAACATTCAAATGCTTGAATATTTAAGGTTAATTATCTATTGCTCACTGTCACAAAATAATATGCTGTGTGGTTGGGATTTCCAGAATGGTGGATTAGGGAGCTGTGAAAATCCACTCCTCCATAAAGCAGTGAAAACACAGGCTAAAATTGTCAAAATCAAATTGTATTGAACTCTGTAAATTAGCCAAAAGTTTGCAACTATCGAGAATCATTTATTCAAGAAAATGAATGAATCTTGTAATAAACAACAAGCTTTCTTGCAATGTAACTTTTCCTATTCTCCTGTCCTTTTCCCCAGTTCTACAGCAGCCTGGAACACCAACAGCCTTGTTACTTCAGTAGCTGGGGAAACAGCAGACTAACAGCCAGTTGAGGCAGCAGAACAGGTTTGGAGCTCATCAGAAAGCTTCATCCTCAAAGAATTGTCACTATTTAAATTGTTTGCAAGCTTCCTGAAGAAGTCCCATTCACAGATATCATTGTATTTAACCTAATCCCGAGCTCACTCTGATTATTTTCATCAGAAAATAATCAGTGGCACTTTAATTTTTCAGCTGCCTAAGGTGGTGATGCCATTTGAAGAGTCTGGCCAAAAATTTTAAAAATATCTAAAGAATGATATGTCCATAGGGGGCTTTAAATATCTCTCATGCAACCAGGAAGTAACTGTTAAGGTAGAGCTGTAAACTAACTTGAGCATTAAAGGTGTGCTCCAACACATATACAGAGTCCCTTGGCAAAAGGTGGGAGATGTATTAGTTCATGCCATTTAAACAAATATCTGCCCAATAATTAGCTGACCACTAAGTAACTGAACAAAGGTTTCAGTGGCCATACCTAACACATAATACAGACTTTACAGAAATAGTCCAGGAAAGTGACTATACAACAGACTCTTGAAAGTGTCAGGGGCACTGACCATCCATGTAGCTAGAAATCTACATATAACTTATGGTTGACCCTCCATATGTGTGGTTCTTCCACATGTGCAGTCCCTCTGTTTCTGTGGTTCTGCATCTGTGGATCATGTAGTACTGTAGTATTTACTACTGAAAAAAAATTGTGTATAAGTGAAACTATGCAGTTCAAACCCATGTTGTTCAAGAGTCAACAGTACAAACAGAGGCAACAACAAACCCTAGAGATGAGGAGAATCTGATTTCCAGATTTGTCACATTTTATTATATAAAATGCTGAGTTTTCAAAAACAAAAATTACAAGAGACACAGGGAAACAGGGAAGTATGGCTCTACACAAGACCAAGAAGCAAAAAAAAAAAAAAAAAAAAAAGTCAATAGGAACTGTCTTTTAGGAAATCTATATGCTGGACTTACTAGACAAAGACTTTAAATCTTCCATTATAAATATGTTGGAAATGCTAAGGGAAACCATGTCTAAAGAATTAAAAGATGCTCAAGGTTATTAATCATTAGAGAAATATAAAACAAAACAACAATGAGATATCACTTCACAACCAGTAGGGACTCTATAATAAAAAGACAGAAAATAAGAAGTGTTAGTGAGGATGTGGAAGAATTGGAACTTTCATACATTGCTGGTGGAAATATAAGATGTTGCAGCTATTTTAGAAAACAGTTTGGCGGTTTCTAAAAATGTTAAACATGGAATTCTCATGTGACCAGATAATTATACTTCTAGTCATGTACTAAAAAGAAATAAAAACTTAGTCCACACAAAAACTTGTACATGAGGGGGACCTTGAAGATGGCAGAAGAGTAAGACGCGGAGATCACCTTCCTCCCCACAGATACACCAGAAATACATCTACACGTGGAACAACTCCTACAGAAAACCTACTGAAGGCTGGCAGAAGACCTCAGACCTCCCAAAAGGCAAGAAACTCCCCACGTACCGGGGTAGGGCAAAAGAAGAAAACAGAGACAAAAGAATAGGGACAGCACCTGCACCAGTGGGAGGGAGCTGTGAAGGAGGAAAAGTTTCCACACACTAGGAGGCCCCTTCGCGGGTGGAGACTGTGGGAGGCAGAGTGGGGAGCTTTGGAGCCACGGAGGAGTGCACAGCAACAGGGGTGCGGAGGGCAAAGTGGGGAGATTCCTGCACAGAGGATCGGTGCTGACCGGCACTCACCAGCCCGAGAGACTTGTCTGCTCACCCGCCGGAGCGGGCGGGGCTGCGAGCTGAGGCTCGGGTTTCGGTCGGAGAGCAGGGAGAGGACTGGGGTTGGTGGCTTGAACATAGCCTGAAGGGGTTAGTGCACCACGGCTAGCCGGGAGGGAGTCCGGAGAAAAGTCTGCACCTGCCAAAGAGGCAAGAGACTTTTTCTTCATTCTTTGTTTCCTGGTGCGCGATGAGAGGGGTTTAAGAGGGTTGCTTAAAGGAACTCCAGAGACAGGCATGAGCCGCGGCTAAAAGAGTGAACCCCAGAGATGGGCGCGAGCTGTGACTAAAAGCACGGACCCCAGGGACGGGCGGGAGACACTAAGGCTGCTGCTGCCGCCACCAAGGGGCCTGTGTGCAAGCACAGGTCACTATCCACACCCCTCTTCCACGGATCCTGTGCAGCCTGCCACTGCCAGGTTCCCGGGATCCAGGGACAACTTCCCCGGGAGAACGCATGGCGGGCCTCAGGCTGGTGCAACGTCATGTCGGCTGCTGCTGCCGCAGGCCCGCCCCGCATGCAGTGCACCTCCCTGCCCCCGGCCTGAGTGCGCCAGAACCCCCGAATCAGCGGCTGTTTTAACCCTGTCCTGTCTGAGCAAAAAACAGACACCCTCCAGCGACCTACACGCAGAGGCAGGGCCAAATCCAAAGCTGAGCCCATGTGAGCTGTGAGAACAAAAAAGAGAAAGGGAAATCTCTCCCAGCAGCCTCAGAAACAGCGGATTAAAGCTCCACAGTCAACCTGATGTACCCTGCATCCGTGGAATACATGAATAGACAACGAGTCATCCTAAATTGAGGAGGTGGGCTTCGAGAGCAAGATCTATGATTTTTTCCCCTTTTCCTCTTTTTGTGAATGTGTATGTGTATGCTTCTGTGTGAGATCTTGTCTGTATACTTTTGCTTCCACCAATTGTCCTAGGGATCTATCCGTCCATGGTTTTTAAAAAAAAATTTTTTTCTTAATAATTAATTTTAATAACTTTATTATACTTTACCTTCTTTCTTTCTTTCTTTCTTTCTTTCTTTCTTTCTTTCTTTCTTTC
>NW_020837998.1:3380654-3394347 GCF_003676395.1 Aethalodelphis obliquidens | reverse complement strand
TTCTTTCTTTCTTTCTTTCTTTCTTTCTTTCTTTCTTTCTTTCTTTCTTTCTTTCTTTCTTTCTTTCTTTCCTTCCTTCCTTCCTTCCTTCCTTCCCTCCTTTAGACAACGTATCATCCCAAATTGAGGAGGTGGTCGCTGAGAGCAAGATTTATGATTTTTTCCCCTTTACCTCTTTTTGTGAGGGTGTATGTGTATGCTTCTGTGTAAGATTTTGTCTGCATAGCTTTGCTTACAACATTTCTCCTAAGGTTCTATCTGACCCCCCTTTTTTTTCTAAATAATTATTTTTTAAATCAATAACTTTATTATACTTTATTTTATTTTACTGTATCTTCTTTCTTTCTTTTTTCCTTCCTTTCCTCCTTCCTTCCTTCCTCCCTCCGTCCCTCCCTCCTTTATTTCCTTCTTGCCTTCTTTCCTTCTTTGCTTCTTTCTTTCTTTCTTTCTTACTTTCTTTCTTCCTTCCTTCCCTCCTTCCCTCATTTCCTTCTTTCTTTCTTCATACCTCTACTAATTCTCTCTACTTTTTCTCCCTTTTATTCTGAGCCATGTGGATGAAAGGCTTTTGGTGCTCCAGCCAGGAGTCAGGGCTCTGCCTCTGAGGTGGGAGAGCCAACTTCAGAACACTGGTCAACAAGAGACCTCCCAGCTCCACATAATATCAAATGGTGAAAATCTCCCAGAGACCTCCATCTTAACACCAGCACCCAGCTTCACTCAACGACCAGCAAGCTACAGTGCTGGACAACCTATGCCAAATAACTAGAAAAACAGGAACACAACCCCACCCATTAGCAGAGAGGCTGTCTAAAATCATAATAAGGCCACAGACACCCCAAAATACACCGCCAGATGAGTACCTGCCCACTAGAAAGACAAGACCCAGCCTCATCCACCACAACACAGGCACTAGTCCCCTCCACCAGGAAGCCTACACAACCCACTGAACCAACCTTAGCCACTGGAGACAGACATGAAAAACAGTGGAAACTACGAAACTGCAGCCTGCAAAAAGGAGACCCCAAACACAGTAAGATAAGCAAAATGAGAAGACAGAAAAACACACAGCAGATAAAGGAGCAAGATAAAAATGCACCAGACCTAACAAATGAAGAGGAAATAGGCAGTCTTCCTGAAAAAGAATTCAGAATAATGATAGTAAGGATGATCCAAAATCTTGGAAATAGAATGGACAAAATGCAAGAAAGAGTTAACAAAGACCAAGAAGAAATAAAGTTGAAACAAGCAACGATGAACAACACAATAAATGAATTAAAAGTACTCTAGATGGGATCAATAGCAGAATAACTGAGGCAGAAGAACGGATAAGTGACCTGGAAGATAAAATAGTGGAAATAACTACTGCTGAGCAGAATAAAGAAAAAAGAATGCAAAGAACTGAGGACAGTCTCAGAGACCTCTGGGACAATATTAAACGCACCAACATTCGAATTATAGGGGTTACAGAAGAAGAAGAGAAAAAGAAAGGGACTGAGAAAATATTTGAAGAGATTATAGTTGAAAACTTCCCTAATATGGGAAAGGAAATAGTTAATCAAGTCCAGGAAGCACAGAGAGTCCCATACAGGATAAATGCAAGGAGAAATACTCCAAGATAGATATCAATCAAACTGTCAAAAATTAAATACAAAGGAAGCATATTAAAAGCAGCAAGGGAAAAACAATAAATAACACACAAGGAATCCCCATAAGGTTAACAGCTTATCTCTCAGCAGAAACCCTACAAACCAGAAGGGAGTGGCAGGACATACTGAAAGTGATGAAGGAGATAAACCTGCAGCCAAGACTACTCTACGCAGCAAGGATCTCATTCAGATTTGATGGAGAAATTAAAAACTTTACAGACAAGCAAAAGCTGAGAGAGTTCAGCACCACCAAACCAGCTTTACAACAAATGCTAAAGGAACAAGACCTTTATATATGCTGTCTACAAGAGACTCACTTCAGACCTAGAGACACAAACAGACCGAAAGTAAGGGGATGGAAAAAGATATTCCATGCAAATGGAAACCAAAAGAAAGCTGGAGTAGCAATTCTCATATCAGACAAAATAGACTTTAAAATAAGGACTATTAGAAGAGACAAAGAAGGACACTACATAATGATCAAGGGATCGATCCAAGAAGAAGATATAACAATTGTAAATATTTATGCACCCAACATAGGAGCACCTCAGTACATAAGGCAAATACTAACAGCCATAAAAGGGGAAATCAACAGTAACACATTCATAGTAGGGGACTTTAACATCCCACTTTCACCCATGGAGACATCATCCAAAATGAAAATAAATAAGGAAACACAAGCTTTAAATGATACATTAAACAAGATGGACTTAATTGATATTTATAGGACACTCCATCCAAAACAACAGAATACACATTTTTCTCAAGTGCTCAAGGAACATTCTCCAGAATAGATCATATCTTGGGTCACAAATCAAGCTTTGGTAAATTTAAGAAAATTGAAATTGTATCAAGTATATTTTCCGACCACAATGCTATGAGATTAAATATCAATTACAGGAAAAAATCTGTAAAAAATACAAACACATGGAGGCTAAACAATACACTACATAATATTGAAGTGATCACTGAAGAAATCAAAGAGGAAATAAAAACCTAGAAACAAAAGACAATGGAGACACAACGACCCAAAACCTATGGGATGCAGGAAAAGCAGTTCTATGGGGGAAGTTTATAGCAATACAAGCCCACCTTAAGAAGCAGGAAACATCTTGAATAAACAACCTAACCTTGCACCTCAAGCAATTAGAGAAAGAAGAACAAAAAAATCCAAAGCTAGCAGAAGGAAATAAATCATAAAAATCAGATCAGAAATAAATGAAAAAGAAATGAAGGAAACAATCACAAAGATCAATAAAACTAAAAGCTGGTTCTTTGAGAAGATAAACAAAATAGATAAACTACTAGCCAGACTCATCAAGAAAAAACGGGAGAAGACTCAAATCAATAGAATTAGAAATTAAAAAGGAGAAGTAACAACTGACACTGCAGAAATAAAAAAAGATCATGAGAGATTACTACAAGCAACTCTATGCCAATAAATTGGACAATCTGGAAGAAATGCACAAATTCTTAGAAATGCACAACCTGCCAATACTGAATCAGGAAGAAATAAAATATATGAACAGACCAATCACAAGCACTGCAATTGAAAGTGTGATTAAAAATCTTCCAACAAACAAAAGCCCAGGACCAGATGGCTTCACAGGCGAATTCTATCAAACATTTAGAGAAGAGCTGACACCTACCCTTCTCAAACTCTTTCAAAATATAACAGAGGGAGGAATACTCCCAAATTGCTTCTACAAGGCCACCATCACCTTGATACCAAAACCAGACAAGGATGTCACAAAGTAAGAAAACTACAGGCCAATATCACTGATGAACATAGATGCAGAAATCCTGACAAAATACTAGCAAACAGAATCCATTAAAAGGATCATACACCATAATCAAGTGGGGTTTATTCCAGGAATGCAAGGATTCTTCAATATATTCAAATCAATCAATGTGATACAGCATATTAACAAATTGAAGCAGAAAAACGATATGATCATCTCAATAGATGCAAAGAAAGCTTTTGACGAAATTCAACACCCATGTATGATAAAAAGACTTCAGAAAGTAGGCATAGAGGGAACTTTCCTCAACATAATAAAGGCCATATATGACAAGCCCACAGCCAACATCATCCTCAATGGTCAAAAACTGAAAACATTTCCACTAAGATCAGGAACAAGACAAGGTTGCCCACTCTCACCACTCCAATTCAACATAGTTTTGGAAGTTTTAGCCCCAACAATCAGAGAAGAAAAGGAAATAAAATGAATCCAAATCAGAAAAGAAGAAGTAAAGCTGTCACTGTCTGCAGATGACATGATACTATACATAGAGAATCCTAAAGATGCTACCAGAAAACTACTAGAACTAATCAATGAATCTGGTAAAGTAGCAGGATGCAAAATTAATGAACAGAAATCTCTGGTATTCCTATATACTAATGATGAAAAATCTGAAAGTGAAATCAAGAAAACACTCCCATTTACAACTGCAACAAAAAGAATAAAATATCTAGGAATAAACCTACCTAAGGAGACAAAAGACCTGTATGCAGAAAATTATAAGACACTGATGAAAGAAATTAAAGATGATAAAAATAGATGGAGAGATATACCATGTTCTTGGATTGGAAGCATCAACATTGTGAAAATGACTCTACCACCCAAAGCAATGTATAGATTCAATGCAATCCCTATCAAACTACCACTGGCATTTTTCACAGAACTAGAACAAAAAATTTCACAATTTGTATGGAAACACAAAAGACCCCGAATAGCCAAAGCCATCTTGAGAACGATAATAGGAGATGGAGGAATCTGGCTCCCTGACTTCAGAATATACTACAAAGCTACAGCACTCAAGACGGTATGATACTGGGACAAAAACAGAAAGATAGATAAATGGAACAGGATAGAAAGCCCAGAGATAAACCCACGCACATACGGACACCTTATCTTTGATAAAGGTGGCAGGAATGTACAGTGGAGAAAAGACAGCCTCTTCAATAAGTGGTGCTGAGAAAACAGGACAGTTACATGTAAAAGTATGAGATTAGATCACTCCCTAACACCATACACAAAAATAAGCTCAAAATGTATTAAAGACCTAAA
The DNA here is from genome assembly GCF_003676395.1 of Aethalodelphis obliquidens. Taxonomy (NCBI): domain Eukaryota; kingdom Metazoa; phylum Chordata; class Mammalia; order Artiodactyla; family Delphinidae; genus Aethalodelphis; species Aethalodelphis obliquidens. Next base: position 3,389,627 of record NW_020837998.1, on the reverse strand, counting down.
TGTAAAGCCAGAAACTATAAAAGTCTTATAGGAAAACATAAGTAGAACACTCTATGACATAAACCACAGCAAGATCCTTTCTGACCCACCTCCTAGAGAAATGGAAATAAAAACAAAAATAAACAAATGGGACCTAATGAAACTTCAAAGCTTTTGCACAGCAAAGGAAACAATAAACAAGACCACAAGACAACACTCAGAATGGGAGAAAATATTTGCAAATGAAGCAACTGACAAAGGATTAATCTCCAAAATTTACAAGCAGCTCATGCAGCTCAATAGCAAAAAAACAAACAACCCAGTCCTAAAATGGGCAGAAGACCTAAATAGACATTTCTCCAAAGAAGATATACAGACTGCCAACAAACAGATGAAAGAATACTCAACATCATTAATCATCAGAGAAATGCAAATCAAAACTATAGTGAGATATCATCTCACACCAGTCAGAATGGCCATCATGAAAAAAACCTAGAAACAATAAATGCTGGAGAGGGTGTGGAGAAAAAGGAACATTCTTGCACTTCTGGTGGGAATGTGAATTGGTACAGCCACTATGGAGAACAGTATGGAGGTTCCTTAAAAAACTACAAATAGAACTACCGTATGACCCAGCAATCCCACTACTGGGCATATACCCCGAGAAAACCAAAATTCAAAAAGAGTCATGTACCAAAATGTTCATTGCAGCTCTGTTTACAATAGCCTGGAGATGGAAACAACCTAAATGCCCATCATCAGATGAATGGATAAAGAAGATGTGGCACATATATACAATGGAATATTACTCAGCCATAAAAGGAAACGAATTTGAGCTATTTATAATGAGGTGGATAGACCTAGAGTCTGTCATACAGAGTGAAGTAAGTCAGAAAGAAAAAGACAAATACCGTATGCTAACACATATATATGGAATTTAAGAAAAAAAAAAGTGTCATGAAGAACCTAGGGGTAAGACAGGAATAAAGACCCAGACCTACTGGAGAACGGACTTGAGGATATGGGGAGGGGGAAGGGTGAGCTGTGACAGGGCGAGAGAGAGAGTCATGGACATATACACACTAACAAACGTAAGGTAGATAGCTAGTGGGAAGCAGCCGCATGGCGCAGGGATATCGGCTCGGTGCTTTGTGACAGCCTGGAGGGGTGGGATAGGGAGGGTGGGAGGGAGGGAGATGCAAGAGGGAAGAGGTATGTGAACATATGTATATGTATAACTGATTCACTTTGTTATGAAGCAGAAAGTAACACACCATTGTAAAGCAATTATACCCCAAAAAAGATGTTAAAAAAAAAAGAAAGTTGTACATGAATGTTCAGAGCAGCATTATTTCTAATAGCCAAAAAATAGAAACAACCTAAATGTTCATCAACTGATAAATTGGATAGGCAAAAATGGTACATCCATACAGTGGAATATTATTCAACCACGAAAAAGAATGAAATAATAATGCATGAGGCAAGATGAATGAACGTTGAAGACATTATGCTAAGTAAAATAAGTCAATTACAAACTGCCATATAATGTATGTTTCTGTTTATATTAAATGTTCAGAATAGGTAAATACATAGAGACAGAAAGTTGATTAGTATTTTCCAGGGGATTGGGGAAGGAGGGAATGCAGAGTGACTGCTAATAAGTATAAGCTTTCTTATTTATTTATTTATTTATTTTTAACATCTTTATTGGAGTATAATTGCTTTACAATGGTGTGTTACTTTCTGCTGTATAACAAAGTGAATCATCTTTTGCAGTGATGAAAATATTGGGAAATTAGTGGTGACAGCTGCTCACCTTTGTGAATATACTAAAATCTAAAAGTGACCTGTATACATTAAAATGGTGATTTTTATGATAAGCAAATTATATTTCAAAAAACTGTTAATAATAATAATAATATGATTTGTTTTAGAAATCTTCAATGGTAACTTAAACTTGATGGTTTCATCTATTTCTGGATCTACTTTACTTGTAAAATCTAGTGCCATTTGTGTGGTTGAGTGTGAGCGAAATGACAAAGGGAAGAATTGTTGAAAACAGTTGGTGGGGAAAAAAGCCAAGTGAGTGACAACATAAATTTTGGCAAATAATTAGGGAGGAATTTTAAAGTTATTTCACATTTTAATGCATGTAAGCCTTACAAAATGTACTAATTTTTTCATAGACATTCTGTAAGCAGGGCACAAATAATCTTATAATGTCAGGTCTTTAGAATGAAACATATTATTCAAATATTTAACAATTTTTATAGATTTCAAAAGTTTATTTTTCATTATAAAGGAACAAGAGAATGAAGGGACTTATAAAATCTTTTCAGGGATATACTAGAGTCACCAAATGATATTTGTTTATTTCTGAACAGTTTTCACACCTACTTCAATTTTATTGCCTATTCCAACTATGAAAACAACCGATACAGAAAAACAAATACTTATAAATATATGACAACGTGTGCTAATTGCTCTCTATGGCTATCTTTCAATATGCTGTATATATATATATATATATATATATATATATATATATATATAATTTGATTGTTTTAGTTGACAAACCCACAGGAATAGTTAAAATGTGAGATCTTTGGGAGGATTTAGATAGCACGGTTTGTTTTCTTTTATTCTCTAAGTGAATTTCTTATTAAAAAAATAAAAAGTCAAGAGCCTTTGTGATGTGGTAGAAAAGAAGAGCCTTTGGTATCAGACAATCCTGTGTTCAAATCTTAATTAGCTCTGCCATTCATAAGCTATGTCACTTTGGGAAAACTGATTAATATTTCTGAGATTTTGTTTCCTCATCTGTAAAATTTAGAGATTAATACATCATAATAATGCCATAGTAACTAAGATTTATTAAGTATTCATTACGTTCCTGGTTCTTCATTGGATTCTTTACATATATATCCAGCTTGACATTCAAAATATTTATCAGAGGAGGTGGGCAAAAATTAATCAAGGTTGGGTCCGACTACAGTGCTATTTCAGGGTCCTGTGGGCTCTCTGCCCTAGCAGACATTGATCCATTTGATATTAAATTGTAGGGAAGTAGAGGGTAGAGGGGCAAGGGGACATTTGTGTAAAGATGAGGGGGTTTAAAAGCAGTTATTCACAAACTGTTAAGTTTTTCTTTCTCTTTCTTTCTTTCCTTCTTTTTTTTCAAGTGTAAGCCAAATGAATATTAGCCCTAAATGTACTACATCATTTAATCCTCACAAAAAACATAGTTGGTTGCTATTATAAGAATTTTATATAAAGAAAAACTAAAATTCAGAAACATAGTTTGTCACCTGGCCAGTAAATGTTTAAGCCAGGATTTGAATCAATGTGAGTTGTATTAGTCCTTAAATAAAGTTTTGGCTTTCAAAATAGTACAAGTTTTTAACATTCAGCTTACCATTTAACTGCCACTCCATGATTTTCTAATTAAACTTGCCAAATGAGATTTTTGAGGCAATATATTAAAGTGAATTATGACAGATTCTGTATTCAAACAAATTGGATTAGAATCTTGGTTCACTACTACCACTTGTATAATTTTGGAATAGTTATTTACTACTTTTGATCCTCTATTTTCCCATCAGTAAAATGTAGATAATTAACATATCTACCTCATATAATTTTTAGACTTAAATAAGATATATACAAACTGTTTACAGTACTGCTTGCAATTTAATTACAGTTCAATAACTTTAGTGACTAATGTTATTAGTAGGTATTCAATGCCTTTCTGTACTTGGAATCTTATCTTTACTGCATAGCCAAATAGACCTTTAAAACGTTTTAGTTTTGAAATTGACCTATTATAATAACTGATGATTGAATGAGACTGCATACACTCCATATGATCTAACTTACCTATACTCCATATAGTCAAGCACCGTATCTAGTTTACTTCTGAATTTAAAAACATAGTGCAAGGCATAGTGTTTCAGATAATAAACCTGAATAACGAGTGAGTGAATGAAATAATGAAACCCAGTTGTTTGAGGATGCCACTTGCCAGCAGATAGCTCCAAAGACCTGTGAAAATTCTTTAAAAAGTGGAAAGTAAAATTTAAAAATTCTGTGAGAAGCTCTCAAGATTTTCTTTTTTTTTTTGCTCTCAAACTTTTTAAAAACTCATCTAAGACAAATCAAAACATACAAGAATACAAAGAATTAGTCACAATACAAGAATACAAAGAATTAGTCACAGGTGTTTAAAAGCAATTATCTTTTCTGTGATCCTTGTAGTTTACTGACTGCTACAACTACTTTAAAAAAGAACAAACATTTACATTTGAAACTAAAATTCAGGCAGTTTTAATGTTTTCAAAATCAAACTGCATTTCAAATCAAATGCAAATATATATTCAAAAATAGATTGCTTCTATTTGCTGTATTCTTACTCATAAATACTCAGCTTCTGGAGAAAGAATACCGTATGAGGCAGTGTGATATGGCTTCTTTAAGGAAAAACGAAACACTGACAATAGGGATATGAAGAAAAATGGTTAGATTCTCCTCTAGATAGAAAGTATTTTATATTTACAACTGAGGAAATCTGGTTGTGGGAAGAACAAATGATTAAATAAATATATATGTGTATACACTCTCTCACACACACACGTATATATATATGACCTTTGTCAGTTTTAATACAATGATAAATAGCTGTAAAGACTATTAAAAATAATTGATAATAGTTACCTAATATTTTAAGAAATTTTTATTTTTGTGAGTCTCTGGTTTTTATTATTTTCTACTTTTCTTCTTCTATGATGTCATTAAGATGCTTTATAAAATTGCCCTCCTGTGGATGGGGCACATGAAGTTTGACACAGGTCACTACTCTTGTTCATATTTTCTAAATTGGAAATGTGATTTTTAACATTAATTAAATTAGTATTTTTAATTAAATTAGTATTTAATCTTCATGGCTTCTTTGATGAGACTTGGTCTATTGTTTTGAAGATGAAATTGATAATCCTGGTTTATATTTATTAACAATTACATAGGCTAGCTTTACATCCTATTTTCTAAACCTGAAAATGAATTCTAGACACCTCAGTATGTTGGCTCAATCAAAATGACAAAAGAAACACTAAAATATAACTGTTTATACTTATGAAAAAAGAAAGGCACAATCTTTTAATTTCTAACTGGAAAATTAAAAACATATTCTTTAGGAATATATAGATAGGTGGTAAAATTATAAAGAAGAGCAAAAATATAATCCCTAAAACTAGGGTAACAGTGATGGAAAGATGGAATTGTGATTGGTGAGAGGCACAAGGTGGGCTAGTGAGGTGCTGGATTTATTCTATTTCTTCATCTAGGTGTCCATTTGAATTAATCATAAAACTACACATAAATTATTTAATAAAAATTAATAAAATTTTCTGTGTGAGTTCTCTGCTTCATAATTCTTAAATTAACAAGATCATACTAACAATAACTCATCTAAAGAAGTGTTCTGACTCCAAACATGTTAGCAAAGTACAATATTAATGCAATAATTATGTCTTATTTCAAAACTAGAAATTTGTTGGGATTGGGGGAATGTGGGAAAGGGAAGGAAATGCTCTCCTTGCAGTCAGTTTTAAATATCTGTTATAGAAAAATTTTAACATATACCTAAATAAATAGAATAGTCTAATGGAACCCTATAAATCAAGCACCCAGCTTCAAAAATTTTCTACTGATGGCTAATCTTCTTTATTCATACACTACCCATTTCACTCCTTCTCACATAATTTTGTAAGCAATTTGAGAAAGAAGAACAAAACCCCAAATTTAGCAGAAGGAAAGAAAACACAAAAATCAGATCAGAAATAAATGAAAATGAAATGAAGGAAACAATAGCAAAGATCAATAAAACTAAAAGCTGGTTCTTTGAGAAGATGAACAAAATTGATAAACCGTTAAGCAGACTCATCAAGAAAAAAGGGAGAAGACTCAAATCAATAGAATTAGAAATGGAAAAGGAGAAGTAAGTACTGACACTGCAGAATACAAAATATCATGAGAGATTACTACAAGCAACTCTATGCCAATAAAATGCACAACCTGGAAGAAATGCACAAATTCTTAGAAATGCACAACCTGCAAAGACTGAATCAGGAAGAAATAGAATATATGAACAGACCAATCACAAGCACTGAAATTGCAACTGTGATGAAAAATCTTCCAACAAACAAAAGCCCAGGACCAGATGGCTTCGCAGGTGAATTCTATCAAACATTTAGAGAAGAGGTAACACCTATCCTTCTCAAATTCTTCTAAAATATAGCAGAGGGAGGAACACTCCCAAACTCATTCTATGAGGCCACAATCACCCTGATACCAAAACCAGACAAGGATGTCACAAAGAAAGAAAACTACAGGCCTATATCACTGATGAACATAGATGCAAAAATCCTCAACAAAATACTAGCAAACAGAATCCAACAGCACATTTAAATGATCATACACCATGATCAAGTGATGTTTATTCCAGGAATGCAAGGATTCTTCAATATATGCAAATCAATCAGTGTGATACACCATATTAACAAATTGAAGGAGAAAAACCATATGGTCATCTCAATAGATGCAGAGAAAGCTTTTGACAAAATTCAACACCCATTTATGATAAAAACCCTGCAGAAAGTAGGCATAGAGGGAACTTTCCTCAACATAATAAAGTCCATATATGACAAACCCACAGCCAACATCATCCTCAATGGTGAAAAAGTGAAAGCATTTCCACTAAGTTCATGAACAAGATAAGGTTGCCCACTCTCACTACTCTTATTAAACATAGTTTTGGAAGTTTTAGCCACAGCAATCAGAGAAGAAAAGGAAATAAAAGGAATCCAAATTGGAAAAGAAGAAGTAAAGCTGTCACTGTTTGCAGATGACATGATACTATACGTACAGAATCCTAAAGATGCTACCAGAAAACTACTAGAGCTAATCAATGAATTTGGTAAAGTAGCGGGATACAAAATTAATGCACAGAAATCTCTGGCATTCCTACACACTAATGATGAAAAATATGAAAGTGAAATCAAGAAAACACTCACATTTACCAATGCAACAAAAATAATAAAAAATCTAGGAATAAACCTACCTAAGGAGACAAAAGACCTGTATGAAGAAAATAATGACACTGAAGAATGAAACTAAAGATGATACAAATAGATGGAGAGATATACCATGCCCTTGGATTGGAAGAATCAACATTGTGAAAATGACTCTACTACCCAAATCAATCTAGAGATTCAGTGCAATCCCTATCAAACTACCACTGGCATTTTTCACAGAAATAGAACAAAAACTTTCACAGTTTGTATGGAAACACAAAAGATCCCGAATAGCCAAAGCCATCTTGAGAACGATAATAGGAGCTGGAGAAATCAGGCTCTCTGACTTCAGACTATACTACAAAGCTACAGTAAACAAGACAATATGGTACTGGCACTAAAACAGAATGATAGATCAATGGAACAGGATAGAAAGCCCAGAGATAAACCCACGCACATATGGTCACCTTATCTTTGATAAAAGAGACAGGAATGTACAGTGGAAAAGGACAGCCTCTTCAATAAGTGGAGCTGGGAAACTGGCCGGGTACATGTAAAAGTATGAGATTAGATCATTCCTGAACACCATATGCAAATTTAAGCTCAAAATGGATTAAAGACCTATTGTAAGGCCAGAAACTATCAAACTCTTAGAGGAAAACATAGGCAGAACACTCTATGACATAAATCAAAGCAAGAACCTTTCTGACCCACCTCCTAGAGTAATGGAAATAAAAACAAAAATAAACAAATGGGACCTAATGAAACTTCAAAGCTTTTGCACAGCAAAGGAAACCATAAACAAGACCAAAAGACAACCCTCAGAATGGGAGAAAATATTTGCAAATGAAGCAACCGACAAAGGATTAATCTCCAAAATTTACAAGCAGCTCATGCAGCTCAATAACAAGAAAACAAACAACCCAATCCAAAAATGGGCAGAAGACCTAAATAGACATTTCTCCAAAGAAGATATACAGACTGCCAACAAACACATGAAAGAATGCTCAACATCATTAATCATTAGAGAAATGCAAATCAAAACTACAATGAGATATCATCTCACACCAGTCAGAATGGCCATCATCAAAAAATCTAGAAACAATAAATGCTGGAGAGGGTGTGGAGAAAAGGGAACCCTCTTGCACTGCTGGTGGGAATGTGAATTGGTTCAGCCACTATGGAGAACAGTATGGAGGTTCCTTAAAAAACTACAAATAGAACTACCATATGACCCAGCAATCCCACTACTGGGCATATACCCTGAGGAAACCAAAATTCAAAAAGAGTCATGTACCAAAATGTTCATTGCAGCTCTATTTACAATAGCCCGGAGATGGAAACAACCTAAGTGCCCATCATCAGATGAATGGACAAAGAAGATGTGGCACATATATACAATGGAATATTACTCAGCCATAAAAAGAAACGAAATTGAGCTATTTGTAATGAGGTGGATAGACCTAGAGTCTGTCATACAGAGTGAAGTAAGTCAGAAAGAAAAAGACAAATACCGTATGCTAACACATATATATGGAATTTAAGAAAAAAATGTCATGAAGAACCTAGGGGTAAAGCAGGAATAAAGATGCAGACCTCTTAGAGAACGGACTTGAGGTTATGGGGAGGGGGAAGGGTGAGCTGTGACAGGGCGAGAGAGAGTCATGGGCATATACACACTAACAAACGCAGTAAGGTAGATAGCTAGTGGGAAGTAGCCGCATGGCACAGGGATATTGGCTCGGTGCTTTGTGACAGCCTGGAGGGGTGGGATGGGGAGGGTGGGAGGGAGGGAGACGCAACAGGGAAGACATATGGGAACATATGTTTATGTATGACTGATTCACTTTGTTATAAAGCAGAAACTAACACACCATTGTAAAGCAATTATACCCCAATAAAGATGTTAAAAAAAAAAAAAAAAAAA
>NW_020837998.1:3250125-3380554 GCF_003676395.1 Aethalodelphis obliquidens | reverse complement strand
AAAAAAAAAAAAAAAAAAAAAACACCAACATTTGAATTACTGAGGTCCTAGAAGAAGAAGAGAAAAAGAAAGGGTCTGAGAAAATATTTGAAGAAATTATAATTGAAAACTTCCTTAACATGGGAAAGGAAATAGTCAATCAAGCCCAGGAAGCACAGAGAGTCCCATACAGGAAAAATCCATGGAGAAACACGCCAAGACATGTATTAATCAAACTATCAAAAATTAAATACAAAGAAAAAATATTAAAAGCAGCAAGAGAAAAGCAAAAAAAAACAATATACAAGGGAATCCACATAAGGTTAACAGCTGATCTTTCAGCAGAACCTCTGCAAGACAGAAGGGAGTGGTAGGATATTTATAGTGATGAAAGGGAAAAAAGCAACAACCAAGATTACTCTGCCCAGCAAGGATCTCATTCAGATTTTTTTAACATCTTTATTGGAGTATAATTGCTTTACAACTGATGTGTTAGTTTCTGCTTTATGACAGTGAATCAGCTATACATATACATATATCTCCATATCCCCTCCCTCTTGCATCTCCCTCCCACATTCCCTCTTCCACCCCACTAGGTGGTCACAAAGCACTGAGATGATCACCCAGTACTATGTGGCTGCTTCCCACTAGCTATCTATTTTACATTAAGTAGTGTATCTATAAGTCCATGCCAGTCTCTCACTTCGTCCCAGCTTACCCTTCCCTCTCCCCATGTCCTCAAGTCCATTCTCTATGTCTGCGTCTTAATTCCTGACCTGCCCCTGGGTTCTTCAGAACCTTTTTTGTTTGTTTTTTGATTCCATATACATGTGTTAGTGTATGGTATTTGTTTATCTCTTTCTGACTTCACTCTGTATGACAGACTTTAGGTCCATCTACCTAACTACAAATAACACAATTTCATTTCCTTTTATGGCTGAGTAATATTCATTGTATATATGTGCCCCATCTTCTTTATCTATTCATCTGTCGATGGACACTTAGGTTTCTTCCATGTCCTAGCTACTGTAAATAGAGCTGCAATGAACATTGTGGTACATGACTCTTTTGAATTATGGTTTACTCAGGGTATATGCCCAGTACTGGGATTGCTGGGTCATATGGTAGTTCTCGTTTTAGTTTCTAAGGAACTTCCATACTGCTCTCCATAGTGGCTGTAACAATTTACATTCCCACCAACAGTCCAGGAGTGTTCCCTTTTCTCCACACTCTCTCCAGCATTTAGTGTTTGTAGATTTTTTGATGATGGCCATTCTGACAGTTGTGAGGTGATACCTCATTGTAGTTTTGATTTGCATTTCTCTAATGATTAGTGATGTTGAGAATTCTTTCATGCATATGTTGGCAATCTGTGTATATTCTTTGGTAAAATGTCTATTTAGGTCTTCTGCCCATTTTTGGATTGAGTTGTTTGTTTTTTTGATATTGAGCTGCATGAACTTCTTGTAAATTTTGGAGATTAATCCTTTGTCAGTTGCTTCATTTGAAAATATTTTCTCCCACTCTGACGGTTGTCTTCTCAGCTTGTTTATGGTTTCCTTTGCTGTGCAAAACTTTTAAGTTTCATTAGGTCCCATTTGTGTTTTTTGTTTGGTTGTTTTTATTTCCATTTCTCTAGGAGGTGAGTCAAAAAGGATCTCACTGTGATGTATGTCATAGAGTGTGTGGCCTATGTTTTCCTCTAAGAGTTTTTTAGTGTCTGGCATTACATTTAGGTCTTTAATCCATTTTGAGTTTATTTTTGTGTATGATGTTAGGGAGAGTTCTAATAACATTCTTTTACATGTAGCTGTCCAGTTTTCCCAGCACCATATATTGAAGAGGCTGTTTTTTCTCCATTGTATATTCTTGCTTCCTTTATCAAAAATATGTGCATGGGTTTATCTCTGGGCTTTCTACCCTGTTCCATTGATCTATATTCCTGTTCTTCTGCCAGGAGCATACTGTCTTGATTATTATATCTTTGTAATATAGTCTGAAGTCAGGGAGTCTGATTCCTCCAGCTCTATTTTTCTTTCCCAGAATTTCTTTGGCTATTCGGATCTTTTGTGTTTCCATATAAATTGTGAAATTTTTGTTCTAGATTTGTGAAAAATGCCATTGGTAGTTTGATAAGGATTGCATTGAAACTTTAGATTGCTTTGAGTAGTATAGTCATGTTCACAATTTGATTCTTCCAATCCAAGGACATGGTATATCTCTCCATCTGTTTGTATCATCTTTAATTTCTTTCACCAGTGTCTTACAGTTTTGGGCATACAGGACTTTTGTCTCCTTAGGTAGGTTTTTTCCTTGGTATTTTATTGTTTTTGTTACACTGGTAAGTGGAGTTTTTCCTTAATTTCTCTTTCAGATTTTTCATCATTAGTGTATAGGAATGCAAGAGATTTCTGTGGATTAATTTTGTGTCCTGGTACTTTAGCAAATTCATTGACTAGCTCTAGTAGTTTGTTGGTAGCATCTTTAGGATTCTCTATGTATAGTATCATGTCATCTGCAAACAGTGACAGCTTTTCTTCTTCTTTTCCAATTTGGATTCCTTTTATCTCTTTTTCTCCACTGATTGCTGTGGTTAAAAGTACCAAAACTATGTTGATTAATAGTTGTGAGATTGGGCAACTTTGTCTTTTTTTCTCATGTTAGTGGAAATGGTTTCACTTTTAACCACTGAGAATGATGTTGGCTGTGCGTTTGTCATATATGGCCTTTATCATGGAGAGTTAAGTTCCCTCTATGCCTATTTTCTGGAGGGTTTTTCCATAAATGAGTGTTGAGTTTTGTCAAAATTTTTTCTACCTCTACTGAGATGATCATATGGTTTTTATCCTTCAGTTTGTTAATGTGGTCTATCACATTGATGGATTTCAGCATATTGAAGAATCCTTGCATCCTGGGATAAACCCCACTAGATCCTGGTACATGATCCTTTTAATGTGCTGTTGGATTCTGTTTGCTGGTATTTTGTTGAGGGTTTTTGCATCTATATTCATCAGTGATATTGGCCTGTAGTTTTCTTTCTTTGTGACATCTTTGTTTGGTTTTGCTATCAGGGTGATGGTGGTGTCATAGAATGGGTTTGGGAATGTTCCTCCCTCTGCTATATTATGGAAGAGTTTGAGAAGAATAGGTGTTAGCTCTTCTCTGAAAGTTTTATAGAATTCTCCAGTGAAGCCATCTGTCCTGTGCTTTTGTTGGAAGATTTTTTTTTATCACAGTCTCAATTTCAGTGCTTGTGATTGGTCGGTTTATATTTTCTATTTCTTCCTGGTTCAGTCTTGGAAGGTTTTGCTTATCTAAGGATATTTCCATTTCTTCTAGGTTGTCCAATGTATTGGCATATAGTTTCTTGTAGTAATCTCTCTTGATCCTTTTTATTTCTGCAGTGTCAGTTGTTACTTCTTTTTCATTTATAATTCTATTCATTTGAGTCTTTTCCTGTTTTTTACTTCATGAGTCTGGCTAGTGGTTTATCAGTTTTCTTTATATTCTCACAGAACCAGCATTTAGATATATTGATCTTTGCTATTGTTTCCTTCATTTATTTTTCATTTATTTCTGATCTGATATTTATGATTTTTTTCCTTCTACTAATCTTGGTTTTTATTTATTTATTTTTTTGGTTCTTCTTTCTCTAATGGTTTTAGCTATAAGGTTGCATTGTTTATTTGGGATATTTCTTGTTTCTTCAGGTAGGATTGAATTGCTATAACCTTCCCTCTTAGAATTGCTTTTACTGCATCCCATAGGTTTTGGGTCTTCGTGTTTTCATTGTCATTTGCTTCTAGGTATTTTTTGATTTACTCTTTGATTGTTTCAGTGATCTCTTTGTTATTTGATAGTGAGCTGTTTAGGCTCCATGTGTTTGTATTTTTTATAGATATTTTTCTGTAATTTATATGTAGTCTCTTAACATTGTGGTCATAATAGATACTTGACATCATTTCAGTTTTCTTAAATTTACCAAGGCTTGATTTGTGACCCAAGATATGATCTATCCTGGAGAGTGTTCCATGAACACTTGAGAAGAAAGTGTATTCTGTGGTTTTGGGATAGAATTTCCTATAAATATCAATTAAGTCCATCTTGCTTAATGTATCATTTAAAGCTTGTGTTTCCTTATTTATTTTCATTTTGGATGATCTGTCCAATGGTGAAAGTGGGGTGTTAAAGTCCCCTACTATTTTTGTGTTACTGTTGATTTCACCTTTTATGGCTGTTAGCATTTGCCTTACGTACTGAGGTGCTCTTATGTTGGATGCATAAATATTTAAAGTTGTTATATCTTCTTGGATTGATTCCTTGAACGTTAGGTACTGTCCTTCCTTGTCTCTTGTAATTTTTTTAATTTTAATGTCTATTTTGTCTGGTATGAGTATTGCTACTCCAGCTATCTTTAATTTCCATTTAAGTGGAATGTCTATTTCGATCCCTTCACTTTCGGTCTGTACGTGTCCTTAGGTCTGAAATGTGTTTCTTGTAGACAGCATATATATGGGTCTTGTTATTGTCTCCATTCAACTAATCTATTTTTTTTGCTTGAAGCATTTAATCCATTTACATTTAAGGTAATTATTGATATGTATGATCCTATTACAATTATCTTAATGTTTGGATGTGTTATTGTAAGTCTTTTCCAACTCTTCTGTTTCTTGTCTAGAGAAGTTCCTTTAGCATTTATTGTAATGCTGGTTTGGTGGTGTTGAATTCTCTTAGCTTTTGCTTGTCTGTAAAGTTTTTAATTTGTCCCTGAAAACTGAATGAGATCCTTGCTGGGTAGAGTAATCTTGGTTGTAGTTTTTTCCCTTTCATCACTTTAAATATGTCCTGCCACTCCCTTCTGGCCTGCAGAGTTGCTGATGAAAGATCAGCTGTTAACATTATGTGGATTCCCTTGTATGTTCTTTGTTGTTTTTCCCTTGCTGCTTTTAATATTTTCTCTTGTACTTAGTTTTTGATAGCATGATTAATATGAGTCTTGTCGTGTTTCTCCTTGGAGTTATCCTGTATGGGACTCTCTGCACTTCCTGGACTAGGCAAACTATTTTTTTCCCATATTAAGGAAGTTTTCAACTATAATCTCTTCAAATATTTTCTCCATACCTTTCTTTTTCTCTTCTTCTACTGGGACTGCTATAATTCATATGTTGGTGCATTTAATGTTGTCCCAGAGGTCTGTAAGACTGTCCTCAATTATTTTTATTCTTTTTTCTTTATTCTGCACTGCAGTAGTTATTTCCATCATTTTATCTTCCAGGTCACTTCTCTGTTCTTCTGCCTCAGTTATTCTGCTATTGATTTCTTCTAGAGAATTTTTAATTTCATTTATTGTGTTGTTCATCACTGTTTGTTTGCTTTTTAGTTCTTCTAGGTCCTTGTTAATTGTTTCTTGTATTTTCTCCATTCTATTTACAAGATTTTGGATCATCTTCCTATCATTATTTTGAATACTTTTCCAGGTAGACTGCCTATTTCCTCTTCATTTATTTGGTCTGGTGGGTTTTTACCTTGCTCCTTCACCTGATGTGTTTTTCTATGTCTTCTCATTTTGCTTAAGTTATTGTGTTTGGGGTCTCATTTTCACAGGCTGCAGGTTCATAGTTCCTGTTGTTTTAGGTGTCTGCCCCAGTGGCTAAAGTTATTTCAGTGAGTTGTGTAGGCTTCCTAGTGAAGGGGACTTGTGCATGTGTTCTGGTGAATGAGGCTGGATATTGTATTCTTGGTGCACAAGACCACATTTGGTGGTGTGTTTTGGGGTGTCTGTGACCTTCTTATGATTTAGCAGCCTCTCTGCTAGGTGGGTTTGTGTTCCTCTCTTGCTAGATGTTTGGCATAGGGTGTCCAGCACTGTAGCTTGCTGTTCACTGAGTGGAGCTGAGTCTTAATGTTGAGACGGAGATCTCTGGGAGAGCTTTTCCCATTTGCTATTACGTGGAGCAAGGATGTCTCTGGTGGACCAACGTCCTGAACTCAGCTCTCCCACCTCAGAGACACAGGCCTGACTCCCGGCTGCAGAACCAAGAATCTTTTGGGAAGTCTGAGGGGTTCTGCCAGCATCCAGTAGGTGTTCTGTAGGAGTTTTTCCACATATAGATGTATTTCTGATGTATTTGTGGGGAGGAAGTTGATCTCCATATCTTACTCTTCAGTCATCTTGAAGATCTCTCCTCACTCAGATTTGACAGAGAAATTAAAACCTTTACAGATAAGCAAAATTTAAAAGAATTCAGCACAACCAAACCAGCTTTACAACTAATGCTAAGGGAATTTCTCTAGGCAGGAAATACAAGCGAAGGAAAAGATGTAAAAACAAACACATAACAATTAAGAAAATGGTAATATGAACATAGATATTGATAATTATCTTAAATGTAAATGGATTAAATGCTCCAACCAAAATACATAGACTGGCTGAATGGATACTAAAACAAGACCTGTATATATGCATTCTATTAGAGACCACTTCAGAGCTAGGGACACATACAGACTGAAAGTGATGGGATGGAAAGTTATTCCATGAAAATGGAAATCAAAAGAAAGAGTAGATATTCTCATATCAGAAAATATAGACTTTCAAATAAAGTTTATTACAAGAGACAAAGAAGGACACTACATAATGATCAAAGGATCAATACAAGAAGAAAATATAACAGTTGTAAATATTTATGCACCCAACAGAGGAGCACTTCAATACTTAAGGCAAATGTTAACAGCCAAAGAAAAGGAAATTGAAAGTAAACAATCATAGTAGTGGACTTTATCACTCAACTTTCACCAATGGACAAATGATCCAAAATGAAAATAAATAAGGAAACCCAAGCTTTAAAGGACATTAAACTAGATGGAGTTAATGATATTTATAAGACATTCCATCAAAAAACAACAGAATACACTTTCTTCTCAAGTGCCCATGGAAGATTCTCCAGGATAGATTGTAATGTGGGCCACAAACAAGCCTCAGTCAATTGAAGAAAATTGAAACATTATCAGGTATCTTTTCCAACCACAACACTATGAGACTAGATATCAATTACAGGAAAAAATCTATAAAAAATACAAATATTTGGAGACTAAACAATTCACTATCATAACCAAGAGAGCACTGAAGAAATCAAATAGGAAATCAAAAATACCTAGAAGCAAATGATAATGAAAACACTATGATCCAAAACCTATGGAATGCAACAAAAGTAGTTCTGAGAGGGAAGTTTATAGCAATACAATCCTACCTCAAGAAAGAACAAACAGATCAAATAAACAAAGTAAACCTACATTTAAAGAAATTAGAGGAAAAAGAACAAAAAAAACCCAAAGTTAGCAGAAGGGAACAAATCTTGAAGATCAGATGAGAAATTAATGAAAATAAATGAAGGAAACAATAGCAAAGATCAATAATTCCAAAAGCTTGTCCTTAGAGAAGATAAACAAAATTGATAAACCACTAGCCAGACTCACCAAGAAAAAAGGGAGAAGACAAATCAATAGCATTAGAAATGTAAAAGGGGAAGTAACAATGACACCGCAGAAATACAAAGAATCCTGAGGGATTACTACAAGTAACTCTATTCCAATAAAATAGAAAACCTGGAAGAAATGGACAGAGTCTTAGAAAGGCACAACCTTCCGAGACTGAAATAGGAAGTATGAACACACCAATCACAAGCCCTGAAATTGAGACTGTGATTAAAAATCTTCCAACAAACAGAAGCCCAGGACAGATGGCTTCACAGGCGAATTCTATATAACATTTAAAGAAGAGCTAACACCTATCCTTCTCAAACCCTTCCATAATATAGCAGAGGGAGGAACACTCCCAAACTCATTCTAAGAGGCCACCATAACACTGATACCACAACCAGACAAAAATGTCACAAAAAAAGAAAACTGCATGCCAATACCATTGATGAACATAGATGCAATAATCCTCAACAAAATACTAGCAAACAGAATCCAACACCACACTGAAAGGATCACACACCATGATCAATTGAGGTTTATCCCAGGAATGCAATATACGCAAAGCAATCAATGTGATTCACCATATTAACAAACTGAAAGATAAAAACTATATGATAATCTCAATAGATGCATAAAAATCTTTTGACAAAATCAACACCAAGTTATGATAAAAACTCTCCAGAAAATAGGCAGAGAGGGAACTTACCTCAACATAATAAAGGCCATATATGAAAATCCAACAGCCAACATCATTCTCAATGGTGAAAAACTGAAACTATTTCCACTAAGATAAGGAAAAAGACAAGGATGACCACTCTCAGCACTATTATTCAACATAGTTTTGGAAGTTTTAGCCATAGCAATCAGAGAGGAAAAGGAAATAAAACGAATCCAAATTGGAAAAGAAGAAATAAAGCTGTCACTGTTTTCAGATGACATGGTACTATACATAGAGAATCCTAAAGATGCTACCAGAAAACTACTAGAGCTAGTCAATGAATTTCGTAAAGTAGCATGATACAAAATTAATGCACAGAAATCTCTTGCATTCCTATACATTAATGACGAAATATCTGAAAGAGAAATTAAGGAAACATTCACATTTACTATTGCAACAAAAAGAATATAATATCTAGGTATAAACCTACCTATGGAGGCAAAATCTTATGCAGAAAACTGTAAGACAATGATGAAAGAAACTAAAGATTATGCAAACAGATGGAGAGATATACCATGTTCTTGGATTAGAAGAATCAAACTTGTGAAAATGATTTTACTACCCAATGAAATCTACAGATTCAATGCAATCCCTATCAAAACACCAATTCATTTTTCACAGATCTAGAACAAAATATTTCTCAATTTGTATAGAAATAGAAAGCAACCCGAATAGCCAAAGCAATCCTGAGAAAGAAAAATATAGCTTGAGGAATAAGGCTCCATGTCTTCAGACTATAATACAAAGCTATGGTAATCAAGACTATATCATATGGGCACAGAAACAAAAATATACATCAATGGAAGTGGATAGAAAGCCCAGAGATAAACCAACGCACATATAGTCACCTTATCTTTGGTAAATGAGACAAGAACATACAATAGAGAAAAAAGACAGCTTCTTCAATAAGTGATGCTAGGAAAACAATAGAGCTACATGTATAAGAATGAAATTAGAACACTTCATAACACCTTACATGGAAATCAACTCACAATGAGTTAAAGACCTCAGTGTAAGGCCAGACACTATAAAGCTCTTAGAGGAAAACATAGGAAGAACAGTCTTTGACATAAATCACAGCAAGGTCCTTTGTGACCCACTTCCTAGAGAAATGGTAAAAGAAACAAAAATAAACAAATGGGACCTAATGAAACTTAAAAGATTTGGCACAGCAAAGGAAACCATAAACAAGATGAGAGAACCCTCAGAATAGGAGAAAGTATTTGCAAATGAAACAACTGACAATGGATTTGTCTCCAAAATATACAAGCAAATCATGCAGCTCAATATCAAAAATCAAATAACCCAATCCGAAAATGGGCAGAAGATCTAAATAGATATTTCTCCCAAGAAGCTATACATATTGTCGACAAACATATTAATAGATGGTTAACAACTGACTAATCATTAGAACAATGCAAATCAAAACTCCAATGGAACAGATTTCATTTATCACCTCACATCCATCAGAATGGCCATCATCAAAAAAATCTGCAAGCAGTAAATGCTGGAGAGGGTGTGGAGAAAATTGAACCCTCTTGCACTATTGGTGGGAATGTAAATTGATATAGCCACTATGGAGAACAGTATGGAGGTTCCTTAAAAAAATAGAAATAGAACTACCATATGAACCAGCAATCCCACTAGTGGGTATATACCCTGAGAAAACCATAATTCAAAAAGAGACATGTACCACAATGTTCACTGCAGCACTATTTACACTAGCCAGGACATGGAAGCAACCTAAGTGTCCATTGACAGGTGAATGGATAAAGAAGATGTGGTACATATATATATAATGGAATATTACTCAGCCATAAAAAGAAATGAAATGAAATGAAATTGAGTATTTGTAGTAAGGTGGATGGACCTAGAGTCTATCATACAGAGTGAAGTAAGTCAGAAGGAGGAAAACAAGTACAGTATGCTAACACATATATATGGAATCTAAGGGAAAAAAATGGTTCTGATGAACATAGGGGCAGGACAGGAATAAAGACACAGACATAGAGAGTGGACTTGAGGACGTGGGGAAGGGGAAGGGTAAGCTGGGAGGAAGTGAGAGAGTAGCATTGCCATATATACACTTCTAAATGTAAAATAGATAGCTAGTGGGAAGCGGCTGCATCGCACAGGGTGATAAGCTTGTGCTTTTTGACCAACTAGAGGGGTGGGATAGGGAGGGTGGGAGGGAGACACAAGAAGGAGGTGATATGTGGATATATGCATACATATAGCTGATTCCCTTTGTTATATAGCAGAAACTAACACAACAGTGTAAAGCAATTATACTCAAATAAATATGTTTTAAAAAAAGTAATATTACTCAGTTGTAATATAAAGTGGGGAAATTTTGGATGCAAATTTAAATTGTATAATTATAGACTAATTTAGTTCTAACTAATTTTATTATAATTCTAACTAATTTAAACATACATCAAAAAGAATAATGATCCCCAAATATTTTTACTTCTAGATTGGTAGTATTGTACTTGAGCCTATATCTCTTGATGTTTTGTATGGTGAGAAAGGGATTTAAATGTCAGGAGAGGATGATGGCTGATTTTAAAATTTGTAAGATCCATTTAAACCTGAGAGCATATGATTATACGATTTCCTGGAAAAACAAAAAACAAAAAAAACAAAAAACAATTCTCACCTATGAACTTGTCTGACATAGGTCCATGACCAGAGCCCCAAGCAGTTGTTTGTTCACCCAGAAATAAATAAAATTATAAGATTTAAAATGCCAACTAGCTCAGCTACTAATAAATAAACAAATAAATAAATAAGACCCTACATAGCTCCCTAGCTTCTTCTGCAATGTGAGGCTACAATGAGAAATCTGTAACCCAGAAGAGGGCCTTCCAGCCACCAGAACTGTGAGAAATAAATGTCTTTTTTGTATAAGCTACCAAGTTAGTTTTATTTTATTTTATATATATATATAATCCAAATAGGCTAAGATAGAAAATTAATACCAAGAAGAATTATAATAAATACCAATGCTATAATAAATAACTAAATATATGGAAATAGATTTGGAACTGGGTAATATGTAGAGGGTAGAAGAACTTTGAGATGCACACTAGAAAAAGCCTTCAAAGCCCTGAATGGACCATTAAAAGTAATTCTGGTGAGAGCTCAGAAAGAGAAGAGAGTTCTAGATAAAGCATCAATCTTCTTAGAGAATATCTAAGTGGTTGTGAACACAATGTTGATAGAAATATGTATTGGAAAGATCATTCTGATGAGCTCTCAGACAGAAATGAAGAACAAGTTATTGGAAACTGGAGGAAAGGTAAACCTTGTTAAAAAGTGGCAAAGTGCTTGGCTGAACAGTGTTCCTCTCCTAGCATTTTGTGGGGAGTAGCACTTATAAGCAATGTAATTGTTAATTGTCTGGAAAATATCTAAGCAAGGTTTTGAACGAGTGGCTTGATTTCTCTTGAATACTAATAGTAAAATGGGAGAAGAGAGACATGATTTAAAGATGGAATCATTGGAGGACATCAAAATGATGGAGTAGGAGGATGCAGAGTTTACCTCTCCCCACAAACACATCAAAAATACATTTACATGTGGAGTAATTCTCACTGATAACAAACTGGAGACTGGCAGAAAGACTCTTCTACAACCATGGTTGCAAAGAAAGATCCCCATGGAGTCAGATAGAAGGGGAGGAGAAGCAATCATGTTGGGACCTGCACCCTTCGGAGGGACCACAGAAAAAAAGGGGGGTATATCATGAGCTTGTAGATATTCCCTGGGCAGTGAGGGGTTCAAACCACATATTGGGCACCCCAGCCTTATGGTCTGACACAAGGAAGATGAGTCCCCTTAGCTGGTTTGAAAACCAGTCGGACTTACAGGAAGGCTGTAAGAAACCTAAACTCCACTTCTGAAGAGCACACACATGCTTGCTTACTCCTGGGAACAAGGTGGGGGAAGAAAACTGAAAGTGCCTAGGGCTCAGGCCATTTTCCTGCAACAATACCAGTGCATTCTCTGCCCCTAGCCAGTGCCCTCCCTGGCCCTTCTAGGTCTCATGCAGCTTCCCACTAGGGATAAGGCTGCTGGTGCCAAGGAAGATGCACACCTGGGGGACACAGAGCTGGGTTGGACCTGGCACTGCATCTGAATGTGGCAAGAGTGAACATTACTGGTGCTCACAGAGGAGGTAGATTGGGAGCTGTCTGGAACTCTTACTGATGTACTGAGACTGTCCCAGAACATGTCCCAGTCCACACTGAATGCCTGCCTCAGCCCCTCTGTCTTCAAAACTGCTCCCCCTCTGGGGTAAAGGTGCCATTACTAGGATGGGGGAGAATGCACACTTGGAGGGAATAAAACCAACTCAGCCCTGACACTCAGGGCTTCTGCTCCAGCACCTTGGGACTTGACCTCACCCCCAACAGGCCAGTGATGGCCATTTAGCATAGGAGAAGCCCTGGCTCACACCAGGCTCTGGCTATAGCACCTCCATCTCCAAGGTGATATCATCGAGGTGATATCTGCCAGCAGATTCTGGGGGAAGAGATGACACAGACCCACTTTTGATCCAGCTCTCCCACAAAAGCCACTAGAAACACAAACTATATAGAGACACTCTCACGCAAGTACACCTCTTCAAGACCAGGATAGGTAACAGTTTCACTTAATTTTATAGAGACAGAGAAAGTTAAAAAAATGAGAAGGCAGAGGAATTTGTTTCAATGAAAGAACAAGAAAAAAAAACCTGAAAAAATAACTAATAAAAGATATAGATAATTTACCAGGTGGAGTTCAAAGCATTAGTAATAAGAATGTTAACTGAACTTGGGAAAAGAATAGATGAACAGAGTGAGAATTTTTGCAAGGAACTAGAAAATATTTTTTAAAAAAACAGAGCTGCAGAATACAATAACTGAAATAAAAACACATTAGAAGGAGTTAACAGCATACTAAATGGTACAGAAGAACACATAAGTGATCAGGAAGTTAGAATAATGGAAAAAACTCAATCAGAACATCAAAAAGAAAAACAAATTTTGAAAAATGAAGACAGTCTAAGGGACATCTGGAAAAACATCAAGCATAGTAACATTTGCGTTATAGAGTCCCAGAAGGAGAAGAGAGACAGAAAAGGGTATAAAATGTACATGATGAAATTTTGGATAAAAATTTCCCCAAAACTGAAGAAGGAAACAGATATTCAGGTACAGAAATCACAGGGAGTCAAACAAGATGAACCCAAACACACCCACACCAAGACAGTCTCTTCAATAAATGGTGCTTAGAAAACTGGACAGCTACATGTAAAAGAATGAAATTAGAATATTTTCTCATACCACATACAAAAATAAACTCAAAATGGATTAAATAACTAAATGTAAGACAAGCAACCATAAAATCCTAGAATAAAACATAGGAAGAACACTCTTTGACATAAATTATAGGCAATATTTATTTGAATCTCTCTCTTAAAGCAAAGGAAACAAAAGCAAAACTAAACAGTTGGGACCTAGTTAAACTTAAGAGGTTTTGTACATAAAAAGAAGCCTTCATAAAACAAAAAGACAACTTAATGAATGGGAGAAAATATTTGCAAGTGATATGACTGATAAGGGGTTAATATCCAAAATATATAAATAACTCATACAACTCAACATGGAACAATCTTATTTTTAAAATGGGGCTTCCCTGGTGGCACAGTGGTTGAGAGTCCGCCTGCTGATGTAGGGGACATGGGTTCATACCCCGGTCCGGGAAGATTTCGCATGCCGCGGAGTGGCTAGGCCTGTGAGCCATGGCCGCTGAGCCTGCGTGTCCAGAGCCTGTATTCCGCAACAGGAGAGGCCATGGCAGTGAGAGGCCTGCGCACAGAAAAAAAAAAAAAAGGGGGCAGAAGACTTGAATAGACATTTTTCCAAACAAGACTTACAGATGGTCAACAGGCACATGAAAAGATGCTCAACTTTGCTAATCTTCGGGGAAATGCAAATCAAAACTACAGTGAGATATTACCTAACACCAGTCAGAATGGCTATCATCAAGAAGACCAAAAATAACAAATTTTGGTGAGGATATGGAGAAAAGGGAACCCTAGTACAGTGTTGGTGGAAATGTATATTGCTGCAGCCACTGTGGAAAACATTATGGAGCTTCCTCAAAAAAATTAAAATAGAACTACCATATGATCCAGCAATTCCACTCCTAGATATATGTCCAGAAAAAATGAACACTAATTTGGAAAGATATATGCACTCCAATGTTCATAGCAGCATTATTTACAATTGTTAAGATATGGAAGCAGCCTAAGTGCCCATCAACAGATGACTAAATAAAGAAGATGTGGTATATATATAAAATAGAATATTGATCAGCCATTAAAAAAAGAAATTTTGCCATTTGCAACAATATAGATGAATTTAGGGGGTATTGTGCTTAGTGAAATAAGTCAGGCAGAGAAAGACAAATACTGTGTTATCACTTATATGTGGAATCTAAAACAAATAAATGAATATGATAAAATAGAAACAAACTTACAGATATAGAGAACAAACTAGTGGTTACCAATGAAAGGGAAGGCAGGGAAGGGAAAGATAGGGGTAGGGCATTAAGAGATACAAACTACTATGTATAAAATAAATAAGTTACGAGATATATTGTGCAGCACAGGAAATATATCCTATATTTTATAATAATTTTAAATGAAGTATAATCTATAAAAATATTGAATCACTATGCTGTACATTTGAAACCAATATAATATTGTAGTCAACCATACTTCAAAAATAATCCACTGAAACATTAAACAAAAAGATACAATTGTTAATCAGAGACGAAGTATAACTTAAAGATTTAGAAAAGCATAAACCTATACATTGTGAAAAGAATAAAAATCCTTGTTCAGGAGAAAACACAAAGAGGGTGGCCAAATATGATAAGGACATAAGTATGAATTGACCACCTCAGCAGAAGCACCTTTTCATCAAAACAATTGGGAGATTAGTCAACCATATAATAAGAAACCAACATCTATTGTCCAAGAAAATGGAGGAATGACCACAAAGTATTTTGAGGATGATATGGCTGCCCTACCCATCACAGGACCAGTATGCGAGGGCCTGGAGTGCTAAATGATTTCAAAGAAAGGGTCTCTGCTGTAGGTGCCTCCTCACAATGTGAGCTCCACTCCCTGAATTCTTGTACCACACCCCTCTGGCCACCTCAGACTGGGTCCAGCTGTGTGTGCTGCATCCAGAAAAGCAAGGGAGTATGTGGTTGCCTCCACTTAGATTTTGTGGGATAGAGCCACCTAGAGACATGAGTGCATAACAAAGGCAGAGGGTCACTTCAGGGGTGAGGCTACAGCATATAGCCCCCACTAGGGCAATGCCCAGCAGAGCCATGGGAACAGGGTTGCCCCTATGACCCAAGACTGGTAGAGCCACTGGGCATTCAATTCCAGCCCCAGAGAGCTTCAGGCAAAACTTTTACCCTTGAGAGCTGTAGCATGCATATATCCAGCAGACCCACAGAGGGAGGGTTTCCCTGAGCCTTGGGGCCCAATCCCCACCACAGTGGGTCTTAAATGTGGGGCATCCAATCAAGGAAGATTGTTCTTGAGCCTTGTTTGCCTGCGAAGTTTCAGACTTACTTTGTATCTCTTACTCCTTTTTCTCTTTTCTATTGGGTTGGCCAAAAATTTTGTTCATGTTTTCCATAAGACGTTACGGAAAACCCTGAACAAACTTTTTGGCCAACCCAGTATTTCTCTATTTAGGAATGATAGTGTGAATCCTTTGCTTGTCCCACATATTAATTTGGAAGCATGTAACATATTTGATTTCACAAGTTCACAGCTGGAGAGCAAGTTACCTTAGAATGAATCATACCTTGAGTCTTACTCTTATCTCATTTAGATAATATTTAGATAAGACTTTGGACTTTAGACTTTTGAGTTGATTCTGGAAATAATTAAGACAATTTAGATGGACTGATTGTATTTTGCATGTGGGAAGGACATGAATTTTGGGGGGCCAGAGACATAATGCTATGGTCTGAATGTTTGTTTTCCCCTGATATTCATATATTAAAATCTTCATCCCTGAGATATTAGGAAGTAGAGGGCCTTTGGAGCTGATTACATTATGAGGGCAAAGTCCACATGATTGGGATTAGTGACCTTATAAACGAGGTCCTACAGAGCTTCCCGTTTCTCTCTGCCATGTGAGGATACAATGACAAGTCTATGACCTGGAAGAGGTGCCTTACGAGACCATATTGGCACCCTGATCTCAGACTTGGCCTCCAGAACTGTGGGAAATAAATTTCTGTTGTTTATTAGCTATCCAGTCTGCGGTGTTTTGTTATAGCAGCTCTAACAGGTAAAGACACTAAGTTTCATTGATTTTCAGTGTATATTGATAGAACATGTTTGCTACAGATGACCTGACAGAGATTGCCTAGAAGTTCTATGTTCCACTTCTCAATTACCAGTATCTGACTGGTCTATCTTACATCAGGAGATTGGGACCTTGATTCCCACTGCCTTCTCAGCAAGAGCTGCAAACACACTTTCTGAAGTGTGCACAGGGATAGGCTCTCCAAGAATGGTGTGTGGGATCAGGATGAAATAATTTCTGAAGCAAATGATTAATATCTTAAATACAGACCAACATTAAAAATAATGCTGGGTAAAAACATTTAGTAATAGGATAAAGGAAATTTCACTCTGCAGCTTGCCTCTGGAAAGTTTGCTGCTGCACCCTCCTTAAATAAAGGAGATGCACTGACACCCAGATTTCAATGAAAAACACTTTTGACCGCTAGCTGAGGGAAACCTTCAGCCAATATCATGAGACCTACACTGTCTTGGTATTAAATATGTATTTATTCTATATAGAAAGCAATTTACTAAAACTCCAAGCCCCACTTACCCCAGACCTATAGCTAGCAGTGTTTCAAAGTAGAGAAAATGTGTTTACTTTCTTCATTTTCTCATTTTTGCTATTCCCTATTAAAAGAGATTCCTATGGAGAGAGTTATTAATGCCCAGCTATCTTCCTTAGCTCCATAGCAAATAAATTTTGCTGTGAAAAATTATCATGTTACTATGTGGCATAATTTATTTTTTCTTGAAATTAGGCACTTACATAACTGTTAATTTTATGGACTCTTCATTTGAAGCAATTGTGGTCAAAGATTGCAATCTGCAATTTATCCACCTCAAAATTTTAACTTACTTTTATTTTATTTCTCCTAGTAAATATTTTTCTTATATGGCAATTGGAGTCATATTTTTATGTTTTTATTATTGATAATGATGGCTACAAATGTGCATATACAAATTCTGTCAGGGATAAATTGATACAATAGCAAAAAATTAATAAATTAAGAAAAACTTTATGTAAGTGAGGTAAGAGTATGAAGATGGGTAGGGAAGAGAGGGATCACTTTGATTTTGTCTTATGATATTAAGGTGTTGCAGCTGAAACAGCAACAGAAATTGAGCTTCTTGTTCACTAGACCAATCTTTCAATAGGAATTCCTTAATAAAGAGCTTTCCAGGGGAAAAGTTTCCCCTGTATTTATCTCATTTTCTTATTTTTTCCTCTTCCTTGTTCCCCACATCTCTGCAAAACAGAATGTGATTATAGTATTTAACCACATGGAGAAAACAAATTGCAGTTGACATTAGACTTATTTTCCTTGCTTTGAAACCAGCTTAGTTTTAATTGCTTTTATACTTTCCCCATGTGAAATGGAACCAAGAAAATAATTGATCTGCTACAAGAGACAATGACCTTGGTTAAGTATGTAATTCATATTATTTAGATGAAGTGGGTCATCAAAAGCACAGCTATTTGTGTTTTTTTTTTAAAAATATATCCTTAGTAATTTTCTCTTAATATCTTTCATTCACCTAAATTCCAAAACAGTTAAACTATGTTGCTCTCTTGGATTAGTTCTACATCCCTAGGATACATATAGCCTGCTTAGGATTACTTTTGCCTCTATTTTTGAGGATACAAAATGCTATGTCTTACTTCTCTCTGAAAGTTTTTTAAATGACAGATGATTTGTTCCTATATCTGCTCTAGTGTATAAATTTTAACTGGTCAGCTTCTTTTATGTTTTCAGCTTTCAATCTTGCTTTTAATGGCACTTCTTTTGAAAAATCTTTTGAAACATTGCAACTTTAGATTGCTTTGTGATTTCATAAGGGTTTGAGGGTGTTTTAATAAGTGCCTTTGCCATAGTCTCTTCAAATCAGTCCATTTCTTGCTCAAGTTTTATTCACAGCAGTAGTCCCAGCACTAGGGATAAGGCCTTTCAGATATCTGTTTCAGACAAGTAGTCAAGCATGATAGAAGAAATAAAGAAAGGAAGGAAGAAATGAACAAAGGGAGGAAGGAAGGAAGGAAGGAAGGAAGGAAGGAAGGAAGGAAAGCAAAGGAGAGAGGAAGGCGGAGAAAGAGAAAGGAGGAGAGAAATACAAAAAGCATGACTTGGTAACCTATTGTATATCTGATGGGATATGAGAAAAGATGGAACACAAGATAAGATAGAGAATTATGAAATTTTTAGGAACAGGAAAAGTAGAGAGATACCAGAAATAGAGATGATTTACAAAGGGAAATTATGCAATTCATTTTATACATTTTGAGTAAATAATTTATCTTAATTGATAAATGTTACTTAAAATATGCATTTAATATAATGCATTACATTTCGAACAACAAATGAAATCCAGATGTCTGCTTTGCAATGGAGCTCACTAATAAAGCAAATTATAGAGAGTTGACCAATAGGACAACATAGTAGTTTCCTGAATTCCCCTCATTCCATGGATGTACTAAATATACTGCTACACCTGCAGCAATTCTCTCTGAAAAGAAAATCCAGAAACTAGCTGGGTGATTCCTGCACATTGGTTGAGTGAGAAAATACCCAGTCTGAAACAGATAGGAAACACTGAAACTCACTCTCATCAGAAACCCCACTCTTGGCATGGCACCATAGAATCAAGAGGGAAATCCCAACACCCAGCTTCTCTCTGAGGAGTATAGAGTTTGGACCACACATCCAGTTCCCCAACATTTAAGACTCCCATCCAAGGAACAGGCCTCCAAAACACCTACCTCTCTAAAAGCCAAGAGTGACCCCCACGAGACCCACAAGACTATAACAAACAAAAAAGCAGTTCTTCACAGGCAGGACACAGCTGTGCCCCAGGAATCAATGCAGAAGGAACAGACAAAAATACTCATCTCCAAGGCTTTTACTGGAAGTGGTCTAACTGCATAATTCTCTAGCTGCTGCCTGAGGTTCAAGCTTCTAATTTAGCACATATGTAGGTGTTGGTTGTAAATCTCCCTGGAGACTGAGAAAGCCAATGGACACTTTCCCAATATCCTCTGTCTGGTCTTCTATAACAATAAAACCAAGTCACCAGCATCTTCCTTGAAGGAGCTTATACACATATCTGTCTCCCCAGTTTTTGCAGATGTCACGAGATGTGTCCCCAGATCAGCTGGTTCTGGTAGCCAACGGGGCTTCTATTTATAAGTCCCACAGGACTGTAGAAAACAAAGAAGCAGTTCTTTTTTTATTATTACTTTTTTATTGAAAACCTCACTGAATTCTAATGGTCCACCTTTACAATAAACAAATACAGTAATAGTAACTCACAGTAAAATAAAATATATTTCTGATAGCCGTTATTTTTCTGTTAGGGACAGTTGTAATGTTTTGTTTTGTTTTTTTGTCACAAGAACAGGAATGTACCTATACAAAGGCTCAAAATAGGCCAACTTTTAAGCAAACGGTGATGATTCATAAAAGACTATGGATATAACATGTAACTAGTTGATACAAATCTAATAGGATTTGTTAAAAATCAGTCACATTTAATAACATACCTGAAGTGTTCTTGTATATATCATGTGAAGAAAAGAAGACTTTATCATTGTCCTAAAAAGTGGGTTAGTTCATAGACAATCTGACAAGTTACCATAAGAAGTTTTTCCTGAGGCATAAGAAAATGCATCATTATTCTTCTTGAACCTTTTCAGTTCAAGATTTTCCACTCAATAAAATAGCTGAGGATCTGAAACTGAGAAAATATATGTGAAGTACAAAATGCTTGTGAAACATTTTTTTTTCATCATCAGATGGTATTAATAAACTCATGACCAAATTGCCTGCTCAGGATGCAATTCTAATGGGAGAAAATTCTCTGTACAGGAGCCTATTTTGTCTTCAATGCTATGCTCATGGTTGCCTAACACAGGCAAACAGTTTTCTCCCAATTTTTTCGTAATTTAATCTTCCTATTAGCAAAAGAGGTAACCAGTCTCCATGGACCAAAGGGGCTAGAGTCATAGGAAGGGGATTTCCTCTTTATATATATATATATATATATATATATATATATATATATATATATATTTTTAGAAGACGTTGGGGGTAGGACTTTATTAATTGATTTATTTACTTATGCTGTGTTGGGTCTTCGTTCTGTGTGAGGGCTTTCTCTAGTTGTGGTAAGCAGGGGCCATTCTTCATCACGGTGCGTGGGCCTCTTACTATCGCGGCCTTTCTTGTTGTGGAGCACAGGCTGCAGACGCGCAGGCTCAGCAGTTGTGGCTCACGGGACGAGTTGCTCCGCGGCATGTGGGATCCTCGCAGACCAGGATTCAAATCCGTGTCCCCTGCATTAGCAGGCAGATTCTCAACCACTGCATCACCAGGGAAGCCCTTAATATATATATATTTTTTATTTTGATGTTTGGAACACTTTTTTTTTTTAACATCATTATTGGGATATAATTGCTTTACAATGCTGTGTTAGTTTTTGCATTATAACAAAGTGAATAATTTATACATATACATATGTTCGCATATCTCTTCCCTCTTGCGTCTCCCTCCCCCCCACCCTCCCTATGCCACCCCTCCAGGCGGTCACAAAGCACCAAGCTGATGTCCGTGCTATGAGGCTGCTTCCCACTAGCTATCTACCTTACGTTTGGTAGTGCATATAAGTCCATGCCTCTCTCTCGCTTTGTCACAGCTCACCGCTCCCCCTCCCCATATCCTCAAGTCTGTTCTCCAGTAGGTCTGTATCTTTATTCCTGTCTTACCCCTAGGTTCTTCATGACATTTTTTTTCTAAAATTCCATATATATGTGTTAGCATATGATATTTGTCTTTCTCTTTCTGACTTACTTCACTCTGTATGACAGACTCTAGGTCTATCCACCTCATTACAAATAGCTCAAATTCGTTTCTTTTTATGACTGACTAATATTCCATTGTATATATGTGGCACATCTTCTTTATTCATTCATCCGATGATGGACACTTAGGTTGTTTCCATCTCTGGGCTATTGTAAATAGAGCTGCAATGAACATTTTGGTACATGACTCTTTTGGAATTATGGTTTTCTCAGGGTATATGTCCAGTAGTGGGATTGCTGGGTCATATGGTAGTTCTATTTGTACTTCTTTAAGGAACCTCCATACTGTTCTCCATAGTGGCTACGCAAATTCACATTCCCACCAGCAGTGCAAGAGGGCTCCCTTTTCTCCACACCCTCTCCAGCATTTATTGTTTCTAGATTTTTTGATGATAGCCATTCTGACTGGAGTGAGAAGATATCTCATTGTAGTTTTGATTTGCATTTCTCTAATGATTAATGATGTTGAGCATTCTTTCATGTGTTTGTTGGCAGTCTGTATATCTTCTTTGGAGAAATGTCTATTTAGGTTTCTGCCCATTTTTGGATTGGGTTGTTTGTTTCTTTGTTATTGAGCTGCATGAGCTGCTTGTAAATTTTGAAGATTAATCCTTTGTCAGTTGTTTCATTTGCAAATATTTTCTCCCAATCTGAGGGTTGTCTTTTGGTCTTGTTTATGGTTTCCTTTGCTGTGCAAAAGCTTTGAAGTTTCATTAGGTCCCATTTGTTTATTTTTGATTTATTTCCATTTCTCTAGGAGGTTGGTCAAAAACGATCTTGCTGTGATTTATGTCATAGAGTGTTCTGCCTATGATTTCCTCTAAGAGTTTGGTAGTTTCTGTCCTTACATTTAGCTCTTTTATCCATTTTGAGCTTACTTTTGTGTATGGTGTTAGGGAGTGATCTAATCTCATACTTTTACATGTACCTATCCAGTTTTCTGAGCAGCAATTATTGAAGAGGCTCTCCTTTCTCCACTGTACATTCCTGCCTCCTTTATCAAAGATAAGGTGACCATATGTGCGTGAGTTTATCTCTGGGCTTTCTATACTGTTCCATTGATCTATCTTTCTGTTTTTGTGCCAGTACCATACTGTCTTGATTACTGTAGTTTTTTAGTATAGTCTGAAGTCAGGGGGCCTAATTCCTCCAGCTCCGTTTTTCATTGTCAAGATTGCTTTGGCTATTCGGGGTCTTTTGTGTTTGCATACAAATTGTGAAATCTTTTGTTCTAGTTCTGTGAAAAATGCCGGTGGTAGTTTGATAGGGATTGCATTGAATCTATATATTGCCTTGGTTAGTAGAGTCATTTTCACAATGTTGATTCTTCCAATCAAATAACATAGTATATCTCTCCATCATTTATATCATCTTTAATTTCTTTCATCAGTATCTTATAATTTTCTGCATACAGGTCTTTTGTCTCCTTAGGTAGGTTTATTCCTAGATATTTTATTCTTTCAGTTGCCATGGTAAATGGGAGTCATTTCTTGATTTCACTTTCAGATTTTTCATCATTAGTGTATAGGAATTCCAGAGTATTCTGTGCATTAACTTTGTATCCTTCTACTTTACCAAATTCATTGATTAGCTCTAGTAGTTTTCTGGTAGCATCTTTAGGATTCTCTATGTATAATATCATGTCACCTGCAAAGAGTGACAGCTTTACTTATTCTTTTTCAATTTGGATTCCTTTTATTTCCTTTTCTTCTCTGATTATTGTGGCTCAGACTTCTAAAACTATGTTGAATAAGATTGGTGAGAGTGGGCGACCTTGTCTTGTTCCTGATCTCCGTGGAAATGCTTTCAGTTTTTCACCATTGAGAATGATGTTGGCTGTGGGTTTGACATATATGCCCTTTATTATGTTGAGGAAAGTTCCTCTATGCCTACTTTCTGGAGGGTTTTTTTTATCATAAATGGGTGTTGAATTTTGTCAAAAGCTTTCTCTGCATCTATTGAGATGATCATATGGTTTTTCTTCTTCAATTTATTAATATGGTTTAACACATTGATTGATTTGCGTGTATTAAAGAATCCTTGCATTCCTGGAATAAACCTCACTTGATCATGGTGTATGATCCTTTTACTGTGCTGTTGGATTCTGTTTGCTGGTATTATGTTGAGGATTTTTGCATCTATGTTCATCAGTGATATTGGTCTGTAGTTTTCTTACTTTGTGACATCCTTGTCTGGTTTTGGTATCAAGGTGATGGTGGCCTCGTAGAATGAATTTGGGAGTGTTCCTCCCTCTGCTATATTTTGGAAGAGGTTGAGAAGGATACATGATAGTTCTTCTCTAAATGTTTGATAGAATTTGCCTGTGAAGCCATCTGGTCCTGGGCTTTTGTTTGTTGGAAGATTTTTAATCACAGTTTCAATTTCAATGCTTGTGATTGATCTGTCATATTTTCTATTTCTTCCTGATTCAGTCTTGGCAGGTTGTGCATTTCTAAGAATTTCTCCATTTCTTTCAGGTTGTCCATTTTATTGGCATAGAGTTGCTTGTAGTAATCTCTCATGATCTTTTGTATTTCTGCAGTGTCAGTTGGTACTTCTCCTTTTTCATTTATAATTCTATTGATTTGAGTCTTTGCCCTTTTTTTCTTGATGAGTCTGGCTAATGGTTTATCTATTTTGTTTATCTTCTCAAAGAACCAGCTTTTAGTTTTACTGATCTTTGCTATTGTTTCCTTCATTTCTTTTTCATTTATTTCTGATCTGATTTTGATGATTTCTTTCCTTCTGCTAAATTTGAGGGTTTTGTTCTTTCTCAAATTGCTTTAGGTGCAAGGTTATGTTGTTTAATCGCGATGTTTCCTGTTTCTTAAGATGGGCTTGTATTGCTAAAAACTTCCCTCTTAGAAGTGCTTTTGCTTCATCCCATAGGTTTTGGGTTGTCGTGTCTCCATTGTCATTTGTTTCTAGGTATTTTTTGATTTCCTCTTTGATTTCTTCAGTGACCACTTCGTTATTAAGTAGTGTATTGTTTAGCGTCCATGTGTTTGTATTTTTTACAGATCTTTTTCTGTAATTGATATCTAGTTTCATAGAGTAGTGGTCGGAAAAGATACTTGATAAAATTTCAATTTTCTTAAATTTACTGAGGCTTGATTTGTGCCCCAAGATATGATCTATCCTGGAGAATGTTCCATGAGCACTTGACATGAAAGTGTATTCTGTTGTTTTTGGATGGAATGTCCTATAAATATCAATTAAGTCCATCTTGTTTAATGTATCATTTAAAGCTTGTGTTTCCTTATTTATTTTCATTTTGGATGATCTGTCCATGGGTGAAAGTGGGGTGTTTAAGTCCCCTACTATGAATATGTTACTGTTGATTTCCCCTTTTATGGCTGTCAGTGTTTGCCTTATGTATTGAGGTGCTCCTATGTTGGGTGCATAAATATTTACAATTGTTATATCTTCTTCTTGGATCGATCCCTTGTTCATTATGTACTGTCCTTCTTTGTCTCTTCTAATAGTCTTTATCTTAAAGTCTATTTTGTCTGATATGAGAATTGCTACTCCAGCTTTCTTTTGGTTTCCAATTGCATGGAATATATTTTTACATCCCCTTACTTTCAGTCTGTATGTGTTCCTAGGTCTGAAGTGGGTTTCTTGTAGACAGCATATATTTGGGTCTTGTTTTTGTATCCATTCAGCCAATCTGTGTCGTTTGGTGGGAGCATTTAGTCCATTCACATTTAAGGTAATTATCGATATGTATGTTCCTATTCCCATTTTCTAAATTGTTTTGGGTTCAATATTGTAGGTCTTTTCCTTGTCTTGTGTTTCTTGCCTAGAGAAGTTCATTTAGCATTTGTTTTAAGCTGTTTTGGTGGTGCTGAACTCTCAGCTTTTGCTTGTCTGTAAAGGTTTTAGTATCTCCATCAAATCTGAATGAGATCCTTGCTGGGTAGAGTAATCTTGGTTGCAGGTTTTCCTCCTTCATCACTTTCAGTATGTCCTGTCACTCCCTTCTGGCTTGCAGAGTTTCTGATGAAAGATCAGCTGTTAACCTTATGGGGATTCCCTTGTGTATTATTTTTTGTTTTTCCCTTGCTGCTTTTAATATGCTTTCTTTGTATTTAATTTTTGAGTTTGATTAATATGTGTCTTGGCATATTTCTCCTTGGATTTATCCTGTATGGGACCCTCTGTGCTTCCAGGATTTGATTACCTATTTCATTTCCCATATATAGGTATTTTTCAACTATAATCTCTTCAAATATTTTCTCAGTCCCTTTCTTTTTCTCTTCTTCTTCTGGAACCCCTATAATTCGAATGTTGGTGCATTTAATGTGCCAGAGCTCCCTGAGACTGTTCTCAGTTCTCTTCTGTGCTTTTAGCCAGTGCTCATGCCTGTCTCTGAAGTTCCTTTAAACAGCGCTCTTAATCCCCTCTCCTCGTGCACCAGGAAACAAAGAGGGAAGAAAAAGTCTCTTGCCTCTTTGGCAGCTCCACACCTTTCCCTGGACACCCTCCAGGCCCGCGTGGTGCACTAACGCCTTAAGGCTGTGTTCACGCCGCCAACCCCAGTCCTCTCCCTGCTCGCAGCCCCACCCGCCCCGGTGGGTGAGCAGACAAGCCTCTAGGGCTGGTGAGTGCAGGTCGGCACCTATCCTCTGTGCGGGAATCTCCCTGCTTTGCCCTCCGTACCCCTGTTGCTGTGCTCTCCTCTGTGGCTCCGAAGCTCCCCAGCTCCGCCACCCACAGTCTCTGCCCGCGAAGGGGCTTCCTAGTGTGTGGAAACTTTTCCTCCTTCAGAGTTCCCTCCCACTGGTGCAGGTCCCGTCCCTACTCTTTTGTCTCTGTTTTTTCTTTCTTTCTTTTGCCCTAACCAGGTACGTGGGGGGTTTCTTGCCTTTTGGGAGGTCTGAGGTCTTCTGCCAGCATTCAGTAGGTGTTCTGTAGGAGTTGTTCCACGTGTAGATATATTTCTGGTGTATCTGTGGGGAGCAAGGTAATCTCCACATCTTACTCTTCTGCCATCTTCCCCTCGTCCCCACCCCCTTGCTGCTTTTAATACGCTTTCTCTGTATTTAATTTTTGACAGTTTGATTAATATGTGTCTTGGCGTATTTCTCCTTGTATTTATCCTGTATGGGACTCTCTGTGCTTCCTGGACTTGATTAACTATTTCCTTTCCCATATTAGGGAAGTTTCCAACAATAATCTCTTCAAATATTTTCTCAGCCCCTTTCTTTTTCTCTTCTTCTCCTGGAACCCCTATAATTCGAATGTTGGTGTGTTTAATGTTGTCACTGAGGTCTCTGAGACTGTCCTCAGTTCTTTGCATTCTTTTTTCTTTATTCTGCTCTGCAGTAGTTATTTCCACTATTTTATCTTCCAGGTCACTTATTCGTTTTTCTGCCTCAGTTATTCTGCTATTGATCCCATCTAGAGTATTTTTCATTTCATTTATTGTGTTGTTCATTGTTGTTTGTTTCATCTTTAGTTCTTCTAGGTCCTTGTTATATGTTTCTTGCATTTTGTCTATTGTATTTCCAAGATTTTGGATCATTTTTACTATCATTATTCTGAATTCTTTTTCAGGTAGACTTCCTATTTCCTCTTCATTTTTAGGTCTGTTGGGTTTTTATCTTGCTCCTTCATCTGTGGTGTGTTTTTCTGTATTCTCATTTTGCTTATCTTACTGTGTTTGGGGTTTCCTTTTTCAGGCTGCAGGTACGTAGTTCCCGTAGTTTTTGGTGTCTGTCCTCAGTGGCTAAGGTTGGTTCAGTGGGTTGTGTAGTCTTCCTGGTGGAGGGGACTAGTGCCTGTGTTCTGGTGGATGAGGCTTTATCTTGTCTCTCTAGTGGGCAGGTTCACGTCTGGTGGTGTGTTTTAGGGGTGTTTGTGGACTTATTGTGATTTTAGTCAGCCTCTCGGCTAATGGGTGGGGTTGTGCTCCTGTTTTGCTAGTTTTATTTGCACACGGTGTCCAGCACTGTAGCTTGCTGGTCGTTGTGTGAAGCTGGGTGCTGGCATTGAGATGGAGATCTCTGGGAGCTTTTCACCATTTGACATTATGTGGAGCTGGGAGGTGTCTTGTTCACCAGTGTCCTGAAGTTGGCTCTCCCACCTCAGAGGCACAGCACTGA
This sequence comes from Aethalodelphis obliquidens, assembly GCF_003676395.1. Lineage (NCBI taxonomy): Eukaryota > Metazoa > Chordata > Mammalia > Artiodactyla > Delphinidae > Aethalodelphis > Aethalodelphis obliquidens. Next base: position 3,353,048 of record NW_020837998.1, on the reverse strand, counting down.
CTCCTGGCTGCAGCACCAAGAGAATTTAATCCACATGGCTCAGAATAAAAGGGAGAAAAAGTAGAGAGAAAGAATTCGTAGAGGAAGCAAGCAAGAAAGAAACAAAGAAAGAAAGGAAGGAAGGAAGGAAGAAAGAAAGAAAGAAGAAAAGAAGGAAAGGAGGAAAGAAAGAAAGAAAGAAAGAAAGGAGGGAGGGAGGGATGGAGGGAGGGATGGCGGGAGGAAGGAAGGAAGGAAGGAAGGAGGGAAGGAAGGAAAAAAGAAAGAAGGAAAGAAGATAAAGTAAAATACAATAGAGTAAAATATAATAAAGTTATTAAATTAAAAAAAAATTATTAAGAAAAATAAGCAGACGGATAGAACCTTAGGAAAAACTGTGGAAACAAAGGTATAAAGACAAAATCTCATACAGAAGCACACATACACACTCACAAAAAGAGGAAAAGGGGAAAAATCATAATTCTTGCTCTCAAAGTCCACCTCCTCAATTTGGGATGATTTATTATCTAATGGAGGGAAGGAAGGAAGGAAGGAAGGAAAGAAAGAAAGAAAGAAAGAAAGAAAGAAAGAAAGAAAGAAAGAAAGAAAGAAAGAAAGAAAGAAAGAAAGAAAGAAAAGAAAGGAAGAAGATAAAGTAAAATAAAGTTATTAAAATTAAAATTAATTATTAAGAAAAAAATTAAAAAACAAAACGGACTGATAGAACCCTAGGACAAATCATGGAAGCAAAGCTATACAGACAAAATCTCACACAGAAGCAACACATACACACTCACAAAAAGAGGAAAAGGGGAAAAAATCCTAAGTCTTGCTCTCAAAGTCCAACTCCTCAATATGGGATGATTCACTGTCTATTCATGTATTCCATAGATGCAGGGTACATCAAGTTGATTGTGGAGCTATAATGCGTTGCTTCTGGGGCTGCTGGGAGAGATTTCCCTTTCACTTCTTTGTTCTCACATCTCCCAGGGGCTCAGATTTGGATTTGGCCTTGCCTCTGCCTGTAGGTCGCTGGAGGGCCTCTGTTTTTCCGATCAGACAGGACGGGGTTAAAGGAGCCGCTGATTCGGGGGCTCTGGCTCACTCAGATCGGGGGAGGGAGGGGCACGGAGTGCGGGGTGAGCCGGCGGCGGCGAGGCTGGCGTGATGTTGCACCAGCCTGTGGCTTGCCATGTGTTCTCCTGGGGTAGTTGTCCCTGGATCCCGGGAACCTGGCAGTGGCGTGCTGCACAGCCTCCCCAGAAGGGTGGTGTGGATAGTGACCTGTGCTCGCACACAGGCTTCTTGGTGGCAGCAGCAGCCTTAGTGTCTCCTGCCCGTCTCTGGGGCCCATACTTTTAGCCGGGGCTCTCGCCCTTCTCTGGAGCTCCTTTAAGCAGCCCTCTTAATCCCCTGTCCTCGCGCACCAGGAAACAAAGAGGGAAGAAAAAGTCTCTTGCCTCTTCGGCAGTTCCAGACCTTTTCCTGGACTTCCTCCCGGCTAGCTGTGGTGCACTAACCCCTTCATGCTGTGTTCACTCCGCCAACCCCTGTCCTCTCCCTTTGCTCCGACCAAAGCCCGAGCCTCAGTTCGCAGCCCCGCCCGCCCCGGTGGGTGAGCAGACAAGCCTCTCGGGCTGGTGAGTGCCAGTCGGCACCGATCCTCTGTGCAGGAATCTTCCCACTTTGCCCTCCACACCCCTCTTGCTGTGCTCCTTTCCAGAGCCCCGAAGCTCCCTCCATCCGCCACACGCAGTCTCTGCCTGCAAAGGGGCTTCCTAGTGTGTGGAAACTTTTCCTCCTTCACAGCTCCCTCCCACTGGTGCAGGTCTCGTCCCTATTCTTTTGTCTCTGTTTTTTGTTTTTTTCTTTTGCCCTACCCAGGTACGTGGGTAGTTTCTTGCCTTTTGGGAGGTCTGACGTCCTCTGCCAGCGTTCAGTAGGTGTTCTGTAGGAGTTCTTCCACGTGTAGATGTATTTCTGGTGTATCTGTGGGGAGGAAGGTGATCTCTGCGTGTTACTCTTCCGACATCTTACCCTCGTCCTGATGTTTGGAACTCTTAAGGCAACATTCTAGAGCCAGGTGTTCTGGACCTGCTGTGACCAAGGGACTGATAAAGAGAAAAAAATCTATTTATTTTTTGTGATTTGATGCACAGATAAAAAAACAACACACAATAACAGAAGTTGGTCCTTAATAAATCACATCCTAGTCTTTTTCAGTGCCTCAGTAAGCAGACCACATATTCAGTTTTCCCACCTCTTGGCCTCTAGCTCTTTTGTAGTTTTAACACTGCAACCCATGATGCAAATATCCAGAAACAGTTAAAAAGACTGTCACATTCCTTTTCTATTCATCTATTTTTGACTGTCTCTTGGTCCCAAGTGTATCTGAATGATTACCTTTCGTCATTCTATGCTATTCCTCATTACGGTATTCTCAATTGTCCCCATGTATTGTGGGCGGGTTGTAAGAGGGAGCTTGGGAAGGGTGTGCCAGTGTGAGGATGTTATGGGTCACTGGGATTTCTCCAAGGATAGTCCCTTCCATGGCTGCAGGAAGTCCTCGCAGAGCCATGGCCAGGATGCTTGGTGGGTATCTGTATGTGGCACCATTGAGCTCTGCATGAATTGCTTGCTGATCTATTATTTATTATTATTATTATTTTAGTATTAGTTGTTTTTTTTGTTGTTTTTTTATACTGCAGGTTCTTATAAGTCATCAATTTTATACACATCAGGGTATACATGTCAATTGCAATCACCAAATTCAGCACACCACCATCCCCAATCCACCTTGGCTTTGCCCCCATGGTGTCCATATGTTTGTTCTCTACATCTGTGTCTCAACTTCTGTCCTAGAAACCAGTTCATCTGTACCATTTCTCTAGGTTCCACATACATGCGTTAATATGCGATATTTGTTTTTCTCTTTCTGACTTCCTTCACTCTGTATGACAGTCTCTAGATCAATCCACATCTCAACAAATGACTAAATTTCTTTCTTTTTTATAGCTGAGTAATATTCCATTGTATATATGTACCACATCTTCTTTATCCATTCATCTGTTGATCAGCATTTAGGTTGCTTCCATGACCAGGCTATTGTAAATAGTGCTGCAATGAACATTGGGGTGCATGTGTCTTTTTCAATTATGGTTTTCTCTGGGTATATGCGCAGTAGTGGGTTTGCTGGATCATATGGTAATTCTATATTTAGTTTTTAAGGCACCTCCATACTGTTTTCCATAGTGGCTGTATCAATTTACATTCCCACCAACAGTGCAAGAGGGTTCCCTTTTCTCCACACCCTCTCCAGAATTTGTTGTTTCTAGATTTTCTGATGATGCCCATCCTAACTGTTGTGAGGTGATACCTCACTGTAGTTTTGATTTGCATTTATCTAATAATTAGTGATGTTGAGCAGCTTTTCATGTGCTTCTTGGCCATCTGTATGTCTTCTTTGGAGAAATGTCTATTTAGGTCTTCTGCCCATTTTTGTATTGGGTTATTTGTTTCATTAATATTTAGCTGCATGAGCTGTTTATATATTTTGGAGATTAATTCTTTGTCCATTGATTTGTTTGCAAATGTTTTCTCCCATTGTGAGGGGTTTTTTTGTCTTGTTTATGGTTTCCTTTGCTGTGCAAAAGCTTTTAAGTTTCATTAGTTCACATTTGTTTATTTTTGCTCTTATTTCCATTACCCTAGGAGGTGGATCTAAAAAGATCTTGCTGTAATTTATGTCAAAGAGTGTTCTTCCTATGTTTTCCTCTAAGAGTTTTATAGTGTCTGGTCTTCCATTTATGTCTAGAATCCATTTTGAGTTTATTTTTGTGTATGATGTCAGGGAGTCTTCTAATTTCATTCTTTTACATGTACCTGTCCAGTTTTCCCAGCACCACTTATTGAAGAGAGTGTCTTTTCTCCATTGTATATCTTTGCCTCCTTTGTCATCTATTTGTTGACCACAGGTGCCTGGGGTTATCTCTGGGCTTTCTGTCTTGTTCCATTGATCTATATTTCTGTTTTTGTGTCAGTACCATATTGTCTTGATTACTGTAGCTTTGTAGTATAGTCTGAAGTCAGGGAGTGTGATTTCCCCCAGCTCCGTTTTTTTCCCTCAAGACTCCTTTGGCTATTCGGGGTCTTTGGTGTCTACATACAAATTTTAATATGATTTGTTCTAGTTCCGTAAAAAATCCCATTGGTAATTTGATAGGGATTGCATTGAATCTGTAGATTGCTTTAGGTAGTATAGTCATTTTCACAATATTGATTCTTCCAATCTAAGAAAATAGTGTATCTCTCCATCTGTTGGTTTCATCTTTAATTTCTTTCATCAGTGTCTTATAATTTTCTGCATACAGGTCTCTTATTTCCCTAGGTAGGTTTATTCCTAGGTATATTATTCTTTTTGTTGCAGTGGTAAATGGGAGTGTTTCCATAATTAGTTTTTCAGATTTTTCATCATTAGTGTATAGGAATGCAAGAGATTTCTGTGCATTAATTTTTTATCCTGAAACATTACCAAATTCATTGATTAACTCTAGTAGTTTTCTGGTGGCATTTCTAGGATTCTCTATGTATAATATCATGTCAACTGCAAACAGTGACATCCTTTTACTTCTTCTTTTAAATTTGTATTCCTTTTATTTCTTTTTATTCTCTGATTGCTGTGGCTAGGACGTCCAAAATTATGTTGAATAATAGTGGTGAGAGTGGACATCCTTGTCTCGTTCCTGATCTTAGAGGAAATGCTTTCAGTTTTTCACCATTGAGAATGATGTTTGCTGTGGGTTTGTCGTATATGGCCTTCATAATGTTGAGGTAGCATCACTCTATGCCTACTTCCTGGAGATTTTTTATCATAAATGGGTGTTGAATGTTGTCAGAAGGTTTTTCTGCATCTATTGAGATGATCATATGGTTTTTATTCCTCAATTTGTTAATATGGTGTATCACATTGATTGATACGTGTATATTGAAGAATCCTTGCATCCCTGGGATAAATTGCACTTGATCATGGTGTATGGTCCTTTTACTGTGTTGTTGGATTCCGTTTGCTAGTATTTTGTTGAGAATTTTTGCATCTATATTCATCAGTGATATTGGTCTGTAATTTTCTTTTTTTGTAGTGTCTTTGTCTGGTCTTGATATCAGTGTGATTATGGCCTCATAGAATGAGTTTGGGAGTGTTCCTTCCTCTGCAATTTTTTTCAAGAGTTTAGAAGGATGGATGTTAGCTCTTCTCTTAATGTTTGATAGAATTCACATGTGAAGCCATCTGGTCCTGGACTGTTGTTTGTTGGAAGATGTTTAATCACAGTTTCAATTTCATTATTTAAGATTGGTCTGTTCATATTTTCTGTTTCTTCCTGGTTTGGTCTTGGAAGGTTATACCTTTCTAAGAATTTGTCCATTTCTTCCAGGTTGTTCATTTTATTGGCATAGAGTTGCTTGTAGTAGTCTCTTAGGATGCTTTGTATTTCTGCAGTGTCTTTTGTAACTTATCCTTTTTCATTTCTAATTTTATTGATTTGAGTCCTCTCCCTCTTTTTCTTGCTGAGTCTGGCTAGTGGTTTATCAATTTTGTTTATCTTCTCAAAGAACCAGCTTTTAGTTTTATTGATCTTTGCTATTGTTTTCTTTGTTTCTATTTCATTTATTTCTGCTCTCAGCTTTATGATTTCTTTCCTTCTGCCAAGTTTGGGTTTTGTTTGTTCTTCTTTCTCTAGTTCCTTTAGGTATAAGGTTTGATTGTTTATTTGAGATTTTTCTTTTTTCTTGAGATAGGCTTGTATGGCTATAAAATTCTCTCTTAGAACTGCTTTTGCTGCATCCCATAGGTTCTGGATCATCGTGTTTTCATTGTCATTTGTCTCTAGGTATTTTTTGTTTTCCTCTGATTTCTTCAGTGACCTCTTGGTTGTTTAGTAACGTATTGTTTAGCCTTCATGTGTTTGTGTTTTTTACGTTTATTCCCTGTAATTCATTTCTATTCTCATAGCATTGTGGTCAGAAAAGATTCTTCATATGATTTCAATTTTTTAAAGTTTACTGAGGCTTGGTTTGTGACCCAGATGTGATCTATCCTGGAGAATGTTCCATGCACACTTGAGAAGAAAGTGTAATCTGCTGTTTTGTATGGAATGTCCTATAAATATCAATTAAATATATCTGGTCTATTGTGTCATTTAAAGTTTCTCTTTCCTTATTTATTTTCACTTTGAATGATCTGTCCATTGGTGTAAGTGAGATGTTAAAGTCCCCCACTATTATTGTGTTACTTTCGATTTCTTCTTTTATAGCTGTTAGCAGTTGTCTTATGTATTGAGGTGCTCCAATGTTGGGTGCATATATATTTATAATTGTTGCATCTTCTTCTTGGACTGATCCATTGATCATTATGTAGTGTCCTTCCTTGTCTCATGTAACATTCTTTTTTTTTACATCTATTTAATCTGATATGAGTATAGCTACTCCAGCTTTCTTTTGATTTCCATTTGCATGGAAATCTTTTTCCATCCCCTCACTTTCAGTTTGTATGTGTCCCTAGGTCTGAAGTGGGTCTCTTGTAGACAGCATACAGATGGGTCTTGATTTTGTATCCATTCAGCAAGCCTGTGTCTTTTGGATGGAGCATTTAATCCATTCACGTTTAAGGTAATTATTGATATGTTTGTTGCTATGACCATTTTGTTAATTGTTTGGGGTTTGTTTTTGTAGATCGTTTTCTTCTCTTGTGTTTCCTGACTAGAGAAGTTCCTTTAGCATTTGTTGTAGAGCTGGTTTGGTGGTGCTGAATTCTCTTAGCTTTTGCTTGTCTGCAAAGCTTTTGATTTCTCCATTGAATCTGAATGAGATCCTTGCTGGGTAGAGTAATCTTGGTTGTACATTCTTCCCTTTCATTACTTTAAGTATATCATGCCACTCCCTTCTGGCTTGTAGAGTTTCTGTTGAGAAATCAGCTGTTAACCTTATGGGAATTCCATTGTATGTTATTTTTTGTTTTTCCCTTGCTGCTTTCAATAATTTTTCTTTGTCTTTAATTTCTACCAGTTTGATTACTATTGTCTCAGCATGTTTCTCCTTGGGTTTATCCTGTATGGGATTTGCTGCGCTTCCTGGATTTGGGTGGCTATTTCCTTTCCTTTGTTAGGGACGTTTTCAACTATAATCTCTTCAAATATTTTCTCTGGTCCTTTTTCTCTCTCTTCTCCTTCTGGGACCCCTATAATGTAAATGTTGTTGTGTTTAATGTTTTCCCAGAGGTCTCTTAGGCTGTCTTCATTTCTTTCCATTCTTTTTTCTTTATTCTGTTCCACAGCAGTGAATTCCACCATTCTGTTTTCCAGGTCACTTATCTGTTCTTCTGCCTCAGTTATTCTGCTATTGATTCCTTGTAGTGTAGTTTTCATTTCAGGTATTGTATTGTTCATCTCTGTGTGTTTGTTCTTTAATTCTTCTAGGTCTTTGTTCAACATTGCTTGCATCTTCTCGAGCTTTGCCTCCATTGTTTTTCTGTGGTCCTGGATCATTTTCACTATCATTTTTCTGAATTCTTTTTCTGGAAGGTTGCCTATCTCCACTTCATTTAGTTGTTTTTCTGGGGTTTTATCTTGTTCCTTCTTCTGGTACATAGCCCTCTGTCTTTTAATATTGTCTGTCTTTCTGTGAATGTGGTTTTTGTTCCACAGGCTGCAGGATTGTAGTTCTTCTTGCTTCTGCTTGCTGATCTATTATTCACCAGGGAGCTGTTGTGATAAAGAATTCCTTGTTCAAACAGTTTCTTAAGTTTTCTTGGATGCAACTTGTGATTGCCAGGCGGATGTTGGTGGCAGTGGCTTCCCTCAGCTCTAGTGAGGCTTGCTCACTATACTGTGCCATGTAGGGCATACAAATGAGATTAGGGTGCATTTCTTAAGGAAACATGAGCAAAGCTGAAGGCTGTGATTCATGAATGTTGAGGTCCACCCCTCATATCTTGCCTTCCTTGAGGTCTTGGTCTAATGCTTTCTCATCCACCAGTCCACATCAGACCGCATACACTCTGAATGCACCTTGCCTCATCTGCTTTATAGTAAAGACACTGATGAGGTGATGGTTATGTTCATTATGACTACAGTGCAAGGAGTTGCAGTTGCTCTGATACAGTAAGTCCTGCAGGGTGTAGACCCTCTGTACACCTAGGGAGAGCTCTATCCCATCCTGCATGTAGGGATCATAAAATGTGAAGATTAATCCATAGGTTTTGGCTCAAACAGCAACCCCTTGGTCTGCACAACTAAAGCGGATGAGGCTCAGCATCTTCCTAAGGATGCGGGCTGCTCCAGAGACAACCTCCTGAATCTGCTGGATGCTCTGTACCCATGCACCTTCCCACAGCACCTGGCACAGTCACATGTTCCACTAGTACAAACTGAGGATGTGGCAAATGCTGGAATTGGCCATCTCTTCCATTGCCGTGGAAGGGAAGTTGCACATGGCAATCCTGAGCTCGCCCGCAGCCTTGATGTGGATGTTGTCATAAGTGTTGCCTAACCCACATGATCACTCTCAGGGCCTTGAGTTTCTCCAGGTCCTCCGTGGTAAAGGTGATGGTGTGGTGACATCAATGGACCAACAGCCTTGTTTAAAACCTTCTTGTGGATCTCTTGAGTGGACTGTGCATCACAAAAGGCCAGGTCTTTCAGGATCAGTATATCCTTGGTGCAGTCTCTGCAGTTGAACAATGCCATCAGGGGGTGGGGGTGAAGAGGCCATTCATGATTTGGGGGTGGATACCTTCACAAATTCTGTCCAATTGCTTTCACTTGACTTTGTGCTTATCCACAAGGACCAATCTTTTTTTTTTTTTTGCATTATGCAGGCCTCTCACTGTTGTGGTCTCTCACGTTGCGGAGCACAGGCTCCAGACACGCAGGCTCAGCAGCCATGGATCCTAGCTGCTCCACGGCATGTGGGATCTTCCCAGACCAGGGCGCGAACCTGTGTCTCCTGCATCGGCAGGCGGACTCTCAACCACTGTGCCACCAGGGAAGCCCCACATGGACCAATCTTTATCGAATTTTGCACATCTCTGATTCAGAAGGCAAAGAGGCCCTATAAGAACTTAGGGGCACTCTCAGGAGTCTGCAGGTATTACACCACTATGCACCCATTACAAATTTGTCCACAAACTCTATAATTCGCACACTGGGCTGTCTGTCTTTTTAAGAGAATTCAGCTTCATTGGTTCAAAACCATTTAAGGTGATGGAACACTTGTCCTGGGCTGCATTCGTCCACTGCAAAGGGCCTCCACCCAGGAGGAGGCAGCGACCATAGTAGCAGCTCCCACTCCTCCCACCCCACTGGTCAGTGGTGGCAGTGACTGCAGCTGTGCTGGGGGCATGGGCCCTCAGGGTGGCATGGCTCCCAGCTCCCGGCTCCTGGCTCTGTCCTTCCATCCTCCGATTGTCACCTGTTCCTCTGGACCACTCCCAGGCCACCTTAAAATGATCAAAAAATCAGTTTTGAAATGGTGTGAGTATTCAAGCACCCACTAAAGCTATCTCCCAAGGGCTCAGCACAGAGGAAGCAGGCAAAAATTCCCATTTCTCTGAAAGTGTTCTAATTGCTTACATTATAAGCTGCTGCCTGAAGGTCCAGCTTGTGATTTAGCACAAGTCTAGGGGCTAGCTGCAACCTTCCCCAGAGAATGAAGAAGCCTGTGGACATTTCCCCTGCCTTCTCCCTCTGACTCACCACAATAATAAAACCCAGTCACCAGTGCCTTGTAGAAAGGAGCTGGTATACACACCATTACCCCAGCTGCTTCTGTGCCTGCTGGCTAAGGAACAGGCTTCCAAATCACCTAGCTCTGATATCCAACAAGGCTTTGTTCATGAGCATAACAAGACTATACTTAAAAAGAACCAGTTTTTAAACAGGCACAGGAGCATACCCCAGCAGCTACACACCTATGCTCACCACAGAGGGAGCAGATAAAAATGTCCGTCTCCCAGGTTTTCCCTGGAAAGCTTAACTACATATTTTCCCAGATGCTGCCTGAAGATCCAGCTTCTCATCAGCCTGCACTTAAGTGCTGATTTATCCACTGCTTTGGGACACTAGCAGGTCTTGGCACACTCTCAATGACTGGGAGCCATTAAAGAAAATGTTGGTGGCTTGGATAATGACAAAAGTCTCAGAGAACCAGGAGCTCAGGCTGGGCTGATGCTGAAATTTATCTCCTGCACAAGACCACACTGTCAAGGCTGTAAGAGGTGGCTGTTTTATCTAAAAAGTATAAACTAACATAGAGAGTCAAGGAAAATGAAGTTCTTAATGAAATGGAGATAACTGATTTACCTGAAAGAGAGTTAAAAATAATGATAATAAAGATACTCACCAATGTCAGGAAAACAATGCAAGAACAAAGTGAGAATTTCAACAAAAAAGACAGAAAATATATTCTGAAATTATCAAATAGAAATCACTAAGCTGAAGAATAAAATAAGTGAGTTGAAAATTCAATACAGGGGTTCCACAGCAGACTAGATCAAGTGGAGGAAAGGATCAGTGAACTCATAGGGCAGTGAAATACATCCAGTCAAAGGAAAGAAAGAAAAGAAAAAAAAAAGAAAAAAAGTGAAGCTAGCTTAAGGGATTTATAGGACACAATCAAGGGGAAAAATGTATACATTATAGGAATACCAGAAGGAAAAGAGAGAAGAAGAAGAATTCCTCAAAGAAATAATGGCTGAAAACTTCCTTAACCTGGGGAAAGAAACAGTTATCTGAATCCAGGAAGCCCAGAGAATTCCAAAGATGAATAAAAAAACACATGCCAAAACACATCATAAGTAAATTGTCAAAAGTTAAATATAAGGAGAGAATCTTAAAATCAGCAACAGAAAAACAACTTGTTACATACAAGGGAACACTCATAACACAATCAGCAGATTTTTTTAGCAGAAACTTTGCAGGCCAGAATGGAGTGGGATGATACATTCAAACTGCTGAAAGAGAAAAATACTGTGAATCAAGAACACCTGGCAAAGTTGTCCTTCAAAATTGGAATATAAAGATTTTTTTCAGACAAACAAATGCTAAGGGAGTTGATCACCACTAGCCTCGCCTTACAATAAATATTAAATAGTGTTCTTCAAGCTGAAACAAAAGGGAGCTAATTAGTAACAGAAAAACATATGAAAGTATATAACTGACTGGTAAAGAGAAATGTACAGTTAAATTTAGAATAATATTATAATGATTGTTGGTAAATCATTTATAACTCTAGTGTAAGCATATATATATATATATATATATATATATATATATATATATATATATATTATCATATGCGGGCCTCTCACTGTTGTGGCCTCTCCCATTGTGGAGCACAGGCTCCGGACACACAGGCTCAGCTGTCATGGTGAACCTGTGTCCCCTGTATTGGCAGGCGGACTCTCAACCACTGTGCCACCAGGGAAGCCCTAGTGTAAGTATTAAAAGATAAAATTATTAATGATTACTATAACTACAATAATTTGTTAGTAGATACAAAATGTAAAAATACATCAATTGTGACATAAGAATATAAAATGTAGGAGGGCAATGTAAAATGTAGAGTTTTTGTATGTGCCTGAAGTACAGATGTTATTAGGTTAAAATAACCTGTTATGAATATAAGATGTTTTATGTCAGCCTCATGGTATATGTAAAGAAAAAAAAAGTATAGTAGATATCCAAAAGATAAAGGTATCAAAGCACAATAACAAGAAAAATCATCAAATCACAAAGGAAGAGAGTGAGATAGGAAAAAATGATCCATCAAAACAACTGGAAAACCATGAACAAAATGAAAATAGTAATTCCATAACTTAAATTTTCTAGGAGAGTAGAAGTTCAATGTTCTCAATAAAGAAAAGAAAGGAAGAGAGGGACCTTGAAGATGGCGGAAGAGTAAGACGCGGAGATCACCTTCCTCCCCACGGATACACCAGAAATACATCTACACGTGGAACAACTCCTACAGAACACCTACTGAAGGCTGGCAGAAGACCTCAGACCTCCCAAAAGGCAACAAACTCCCCACGTACATGGGTAGGGCAAAAGAAAAAAACAAAAAACAGAGACAAAAGAATAGGGATGGCACCTGCACCAGTGGGAGGGAGCTGTGAAGGAGGAAAAGTTTCCACACACTAGGAAGCCCCTTCGCGGGCGGAGACTGCGGGAGGCGGAGGGGGGAGCTTCGGGGCCGCGGAGGAGAGCACAGCAACGGGTGCGGGTGCGGAGGGCAAAGCGGGGAGATTCCCGCCCAGAGGATCGGTGCCGACTGGCACTCACCAGCCCGAGAGGCTTGTCTGCTCACCCACCGGGGCGGGCGGGGCTGCGAGCTGAGGCTCTGAGGCTCGGGTTTCGGTTTCGGATGGAACGCAGGGGAGAGGACTGGGGTTGGTGGCTTGAACATAGCCTGAAGGGGTTAGTGCACCACGGCTAGCCGGGAGGGAGTCCAGGGAAAAGTCTGCACCTGCTGAAGAGGCAAGAGACTTTTTCTTCCCTCTTTGTTTCCTGGTGCATGAGGAGAGGGGTTTAAGAATGCTGCTTAAAGGAACTCCAGAGACGGGCACAAGCCGCGGCTAAAAGCTCGAACCCCAGAGACAGGCGGGAGACGCTAAGGCTGCTGCTGCCGCCACTAAGGGGCCTGTGTGCGAGCACAGGTCACTCTCCACACCCCTATTCCGCGGAGCCTGTGCAGCCCGCCACTGCCAGGTTCCCGGGATCCAGGGACAACTTCCCCGGGAGAACGCAGGGCGGGCTTCAGGCTGGTGCAAAGTCACGCCGGCCTTTGCCACCGCAGGCTCGCCCCGCACTCCGTGCCCCTCCCTCCCTGCCGGCCTGAGTGCGCCAGAGCCCCCGAATCAGCGGCTCCTTTAACCCATTCCTGTCTGAGCACAAAACAGACGCCCTCCAGCGACCTACACGCACAGGCGGGGCCAAATCCAAAGCTGAGCCCCTGTGAGCTGTGAGAACAAAGAAGAGAAAGGGAAATCTCTCCCAGCAGCCTCAGAAGCAGCAGATTAAAGCTCCACAATCAACTTGATATACCCTGCATCTGTGGAATACCTGAATAGACAACCAATCATCCCAAATTAAGAAAGTGGACTTTAGGAGCAAGATCTATGATTTTTTTCCCTATTCCTCTTTTTGTGAGGGTGTATGTGTATGCTTCTGTGTGAGATCTTGTCTGTATAGTCTTACTTCCACCATTTGTCCTAGGGTTCTATCCGTCCATGAGTTTTTTTTAAATTTTTTTTCTTAATGATCAATTTTAATTTTAATAACGTTATTATACTTTACCTTCATTCTTTCTTTCTTTCCTTCCTTCCTTCCCTCCTTTAGACAACGAATCATCCCAAATTGAGGAGGTGGTCTCTGACAGCAAGATTTATGATTTTTCCCCCTTTACCTCTTTTAGTGAGGGTGTATGTGTATGCTTCTGTGTAAGATTTTGTCTGTATAGCTTTGCTTCCAACATTTGTCCTAAGGTTCTATCCGTCCCTTTTTTTTTTTTCTAAATAAGAATTTTTTTAATTCAATAACTTTATTATACTTTATTTTATTTTTACTGTGTCTTCTTTCTTTCTGTCTTTTTTCCTTCTTTCCCTCCTTCCTTCCTTCCTCCCTCCCTCTCTCCCTCCTTTCTTTCCTTCTTGCCTTCTTTCCTTCTTTGCTTCTTTCTTTCTTTCTTCCTTCCTTCCTTCCTTCCTTCCCTCCTTTCCTTCTTTCTTTCCTCATACTTCTACTAATTCCCTCTACTTGTTTTCCCTTTTATTCTGAGCCATGTGGATGAAAGGCTCTTGGTGCTCCAGGCAGGAGTCAGGGCTCTGCCTCTGAGGTAGGAGACCCAACTTTAGGACACTGGTCCACAATAGACCTCCCAGCTCCACATAATATCAAATGGCGAAAATCTCCAAGAGACCTCCATCTTAACACCAGCACCCAGCTTCACTCAACGACCAGCAAGCCACAGTGCTGGACAACCTATGCCAAACAACTAGCAAAACAGGAACACAACCCCACCCATTAGCAGAGAGGCTGCCTAAAATCATAATAAGGCCACAGACACCCCAAAACACACCACCAGACGTGAACCTGCCCACTAGAGAGACAAGATCCAGCCTCATCCACCACAACACAGGCACTAGTCCCCTCCACCAGGAAGCCTACACAACCCACTGAACCAACCTTAGCCACTGGAGACAGACATCAAAAACAGCGGGAACTACAAACCTGCAGTCTGCACAAAGAAGACCCCAAACACAGTAAGATAAGCAAAATGAGAAGACAGAAAATCACACAACAGATAAAGGAGCAAGATAAAAATGCACCAGACCTAACAAATGAAGAGGAAATAGCCAGTCTACCTGAAAAAGAATTCAGATTAATGATAGTAAGGATGATCCGAAATCTTGGAAATAGAATGGACAAAATGCAAGAAACAGTTAACAAGGACCTAGAAGAAATAAAGATGAAACAAGCAATGGTGAACAACACAATAAATGAAATTAAAAATACTCTAGATAGGATCAATAGCAGAATAACTGAGGCAGAAGAATGGATAAGTGACCTGGAAGATAAAATAGTGGAAATAACTACTGCAGAGCAGAATAAAGAAAAAAGAATGAAAAGACCTGAAGACAGTCTCAGAGACCTCTGGGACAACATTAAACGCACCAACATTCGAATTATAGGGGTTCCAGAAGAAGAAGAGATAAAGAAAGGGACTGAGAAAATATTTGAAGAGATTATAGTTGAAAACTTCCCTAATATGGGAAAGGAAATAGTTAATCAAGTCCAGGAAGCACAGAGAGTCCCATACAGGATAAATACAAGGAGAAATACACCAAGACACATATTAATCAAACTGTCAAAAATTAAATACAGAGAAAGCGTATTAAAAGCAGCAAGGGAAAAGCAACAAATAAAACATAAGGGAATCCCCATAAGGTTAACAGCTGATCTCTCAGCAGAAACCCTACAAGCCAGAAAGGAGTGGCAAGACATACTGAGAGTGATGAAGGAGAAAAACCTGCAGCCAAGACTACTCTACCCAGCAAGGATCTCATTCAGATTTGATGGAGAAATTAAAACCTTTACAGACAAGCAAAAGCTGAGAGAGTTCAGCACCACCAAATCAGCTTTACAACAATTGCTAAAGGATCTTCTCTAGGCAAGAAACACAAGAGAAGGAAAAGACCTATAATAACGAACCCAAAACAAGTTAGAAAATGGGAATAGGAACCTACATATCGATAATTACCTTAAATGGAAATGGACTAAATGCTCCCACCAAAAGACACAGATTAGCTGAATGGATACAAAAACAAGACCCTTATATATGCTGTCTACAAGAGACCCACTTCAGACCTAGAGACACATACAGACTGAAAGTAAGGGGATGGAAAAAGATATTCCATGCAAATGGAAACCAAAAGAAAGCTGGAGTAGCAATTCTCATATCAGACAAAATAGACTTTAAAATAAGGACTATTAAAAGAGACAAAGAAGGACACTACATAATGATCAAGAGATCGATCCAAGAAGAAGATATAACAATTGTAAATATTTATGCACCCAACATAGGAGCACCTCAATACATAAGGCAAATACTAACAGCCATAAGAGGGGAAATCAACAGTAACACATTCATAGTAGGGGACTTAAACACCCCACTTTCACCCATGGACAGATCATCCAAAATGAAAATAAATAAGGAAACACAAGCTTTAAATGATACATTAAACAAGATGGACTTAATTGATATCTATAGGACACTCCATCCAAAAACGACAGAATACACATTTTTCTCAAGTGCTCATGGAACATTCTCCAGAATAGATCATATCTTGGGTCACAAATCAAGCCTTGGTAAATTTAAGAAAATTGAAACTGTATCAAGTATCTTTTCTGACCACAATGCCATGAGACTAGATATCAATTACAGGAAAAGATCTGTAAAAAATACAAACACATGGAGGCTAAACAATACACTACTTAATAATGAAGTGATCACTGAAGAAATCAAAAAGGAAATCAAAATATACCTAGAAACAAATGACAATGGAGACACAACGACCCAAAACCTGTGGGATGCAGCAAAAGCAGTTCTAAGGGGGAAGTTTATAGCAATACAAGCCCACCTTAAGAAGCAGGAAACATCTCGAATAAACAACCTAACCTTGCACCTCAAGCAATTAGAGAAAGAAGAACAAAAAAACCCCAAAGCTAGCAGAAGGAAAGAAATCATAAAAATCTGATCAGAAATAAATGAAAAAGAAGTGAAGGAACCAATAGCAAAGATCAATAAAACTAAAAGCTGGTTCTTTGAGAAGATAAACAAAATAGATAAACCACTAGCCAGACTCATCAAGAAAAAAAGGGAGAAGACTCAAATCAATAGAATTAGAAATGAAAAAGGAGAGGTAACAACTGACACTGCAGAAATAAAAGAGATCAGGAGAAATTACTACAAGCAAATCTATGCCAATAAAATGGACAATCTGGAAGAAATGGAAAAATTCTTAGAAATGCACAACCTACCAAGACTGAATCAGGAAGAGGTAAAAAATATGAACAGACCAGTCACAAGCACTGAAATTGAAACTGTGATTAAAAATCTTCCAACAAAGAAAAGCCCAGGACCAGATGGCATCACAAGCGAATTCTGTCAAAAATTTAGAGAAGAGCTAACACCTATCCTTCTCAAACTCTTCCAAAATATAGCAGAGGGAGGAACACTCCCAAACTCATTCTACGAGGCCACCATCACCTTGATACCAAAACCAGACAAGGATGTCACAAAGAAAGAAAACTACAGGCCAATATCACTGATGAACATAGATGCAAAAATCCTCAACAAAATACTAGCAAACAGAATCCAACAGCACATTAAAAGGATCATACACCATGATCAAGTGGGGTTTATTCCAGGAATGCAAGGACTCTTCAATATATGCAAATCTATCAATGTGATAAACCATATTAACAAATTGAAGGAGAAAAACCGTATGATCATCTCAATAGATGCAGAGAAAGCTTTTGACAAAATTCAACACCATTTATGATAAAAACCCTGCAGAAAGTAGGCATAGAGGGAACTTTCCTCAACATAATAAAGGCCATATATGACAAGCCCACAGCAAACATCATCCTCAATGGTGAAAAACTGAAAGCATTTCCACTAAGATCAGGAACAAGACAAGGTTGCCCACTCTCACCACTCTTATTCAACATAGTTTTGGAAGTTTTAGCCACAGCAATCAGAGAAGAAAAGGAAATAAAAGGAATCCAAATTGGAAAAGAAGAAGTAAAGCTGTCACTGTTTGCAGATGACATGACACTATACATAGAGAATCCTAAAGATGCTACCAGAAAACTACTAGAGCTAATCAATGAATTTGGTAAAGTGGCAGGATACAAAATTAATGCACAGAAATCTCTGGCATTCCTATATACTAATGATGAAAAATCTGAAAGTGAAATCAAGAAAACACTCCCATTTACAACTGCAACAAAAAGAATAAAATATCTAGGAATAAACCTACCTAAGGAGACAAAAGACCTGTATGCAGAAAATTATAAGACACTGATGAAAGAAATTAAAGATGATACAAATAGATGGAGAGATATACCATGTTCTTGGATTGGAAGAATCAACATTGTGAAAATGACTCTACTACCCAAAGCAATCTATAGATTCAATGCAATCCCTATCAAACTACCACTGGCATTTTTCACAGAACTAGACCAAAAAAATTTGCAATTTGTATGGAAACACAAAAGACCCTGAATAGCCAAAGCAATCTTGAGAACGAAAAAAGGAACTGGGGGAATCAGGCTCCCTGACTTCAGACTATACTACAAAGCGACAGTTATCAAGACGGTATGGTACTGGCACAAAAACAGAAAGATGGTTCAATGGAACAGGATAGAAAGCCCAGAGATAAACCCATGCACATATGGACACCTTATCTTTGATAAAGGTGGCAGTAATGTACAGTGGAGAAAGGACAGCCTCTTCAATAAGTGGTGCTGGGAAAACTGGACAGGTACATGTAAAAGTATGAGATTAGATCACTCCCTAACACCATACACAAAAATAAGCTCAAAATGGATTAAAGACCTAAATGTAAGGCCAGAAACTATCAAACTCTTAGAGGAAAACATAGGCAGAACCCTCTATGACATAAATCACAGCAAGATCCTTTCTGACCCACCTCCTAGAGTAATGGAAATAAAAACAAAAGTAAACAAATGGGACCTAATGAAACTTCAAAGCTTTTGCACAGCAAAGGAAACCATAAACAAGACCACAAGACAACACTCAGAATGGGAGAAAATATTTGCAAATGAAGCAACTGACAAAGGATTAATCTCCAAAATTTACAAGCAGCTCATGCAGCTCAATAACAAAAAAACAAACAACCCAATCCAAAAATGGGCAGAAGACCTAAATAGACATTTCTCCAAAGAAGATATACAGACTGCCAACAAACACATGAAAGAATGCTCAACATCATTAATCATTAGAGAAATGCAAATCAAAACTACAATGAGATATCATCTCACACCAGTCAGAATGGCCATCATCAAAAAATCTAGAAACAATAAATGCTGGAGAGGGTGTGGAGAAAAGGGAACACTCTTGCACTGCTGGTGGGAATGTGAATTGGTTCAGCCACTATGGAGAACAGTATGGAGGTTCCTTAAAAATCTACAAATAGAACTACCATATGACCCAGCAATCCCACTACTGGGCATATACCCTGAGAAACCAAAATTCAAAAAGAGTCATGTACCAAAATGTTCATTGCAGCTCTATTTACAATAGCCCGGAGATGGAAACAACCTAAGTGCCCATCATTGGATGAGTGGATAAAGAAGATGTGGCACATATATACAATGGAATATTACTCAGCCATAAAAAGAAACGAAATTGAGCTATTTGTAATGAGGTGGATAGGCCTAGAGTCTGTCATACAGAGTGAAGTAAGTCAGAAAGAAAAAGACAAATACCGTATGCTAACACATATATATGGAATTTAAGAAAAAAAATGTCATGAAGAACCTAGGGGTAAGGCAGGAATAAAGACGCAGACCTCCTAGAGAACGAACTTGAGGTTATGGGGAGGGGGAAGGGTGAGCTGTGACAGGGCGAGAGAGAGTCATGGACATATACACACTAACAAACGTAGTAAGGTAGATAGCTAGTGGGAAGCAGCCGCATGGCACAGGGATATTGGCTCGGTGCTTTGTGACAGCCTGGAGGGGTGGGATAGGGAGGGTGGGAGGGAGGGAGACACAAGAGGGAAGACATATGGGAACATATGTTTATGTATGACTGATTCACTTTGTTATAAATCAGAAACTAACACACCATTGTAAAGCAATTATACCCCAATAAAGATGTTAAAAAAATAAAAAAATAAAAAAATAAAAAAAAAGAAAGGAAGAAGTATACATATGAGGTAAGCATGAGATGTGTTAATTAACTCTCCAAGGATGGGGAAAATCTTTTCATAATGTACAATATATCAATTTATCACATTATATATTTTAAACATATTGCAACATTATTTGCCAATTATACGTCAATAAAGCTGAAATAAAAAAACAGACTATAATCTTCCCAATATAAGAACTTCCCTTCAACACCAAAATATTAAAGATTCTTTATGGCAATACTTGAACTTTTAACATACATATGTTTTAATGGACTTGAATATATTTTCTTAACTCTGGGCCTCCTAGTTTTCCTGGGACCATAAATTAGAAAACACTATTAAAATATATTAATTTGAAAAATTTACACAAGCTAATGAATTTCCCCAGAAAAAAAATGCAAACATGTACATACATTTAAAAATCCCAGGGTAACAAGTTACTAATGTTTTATTAAAGTTGTATATGTATGTCAGAATTGACACCAATCTAGAAAGAGCAAGAAACCTACTTAATTATGTGAAATTGCCAAACAGTGAAAAATCAAAATGAGGATTTTAACAACAAATAACCCATTATATAAAAGAATTTGCAGAAAGAAATCAATACCTTAAAATTAAAAATAAGCCTAAGTAACTATGTTAATTACCATTTAAAAACAGAAAGTTTTACCAGTCATGAATGAAGAGCTATAATATAAAAAATAATAGCAAAATAACAAAAATGGCTTGAGACTACAGGTAAAATATTGGATATGTGAGTAGAGATAGGAGAAAATTAGTGTAAATTAATTTCTAAATATCTCATAGCAGGAACCTATAATTACCATTTTGTTCCTGAAGTTGGTAAAATAAAATGTAAGTGTAAGCCTGTTTATTTAAGTGATAAACCCTATTACTGATAGAAATGAAAACAGACTATATGCTTTTAAAATTATGGGGAGAAGGGACAGAATTATACCAGAATATAGAAACAAGGGAAACTCAAATACCTATATGATAAGTTGAGAAAAGTAAGGCAATGAGCACTATAACAATCACTATAAAGTAAATAACACAATTATTAAAAGAAAAATATGCAGTATCACATTAAAAACAAAATTTAGGGGTTTTGATATTTAGAAAAAGCATGCATAAAACTATGTGCTTCTAAAAGTTTAAGATTTAAATGAAAAACAATGAAACAATGTTGAAAGAAGACTAATATCAAACAAAGGTGTATTGACAAAAAAATCTATTTTCTTTTTTTTTTTTTTTCTGTGGTACACGGGCCTCTCACTGTTGTGGCTTCTCCCGTTGCAGAGCACAGGCTCCGGATGTGCAGGCTCAGTGGCCATGGCTCATGGGCCCAGCCGCTCTGCAGCATGTGGGATCTTCCCAGACCGGGACATGAACCTGTGTCCCCTGCATCAGCAGGCAGACTCTCAACAACTGAACCACCAGGGAAGCCCTGACAAAACTATTTTAAAGTGAAAAGAGTGTAGGTTGCTTTTTAATGACAATGTGTACCATTCCTAGTGATATAAAATCAGGAATTTATAGGTAAAATTTATGAAGCATCGAATATATAATTATAATAAAAGCCAGTAGCATTTATTGAATGTTAATTCTAAGTTAGGCTGCTTGCTAAGTATTTTAAATGTATTAACTAATTTGGTAGAAATTCAAGAAAAAGATTTAAAAACCATTAATAAGTGTATGAACCTCTATCACTCACTCTCAGTTCTTGCCTGATCCAGAATACTAATAATAATTATATCTATAGAGGTTTTGGTTACATATTAATATGTTTGTTGTAATAGATTTATTTAAAACTCTATATCCCATAATCATATAATACAACAACCACTCTTCATCCCTTTATTGAGGATATATAATAGACTAGATGTTATGTCATTAATATCTCAAAAATTCCAAAGTAGAAAGAATTAGAAAAAAAATCACGTATCAAAGAACACTTTAACTACAAATAAACAGCAAAAGTGAAAGAAATAAGTAAAAACAAAAAATGTGGAAATAAAATATTAATCCTTTCCTCACCTGAAAAGGGCTTTGAATAAAAATTAAATCAAAACAGCAATTGCAGAATATCTTTAAAAATAATAACTTTTAATTAACAATAGCTCTGTAGCATAAAATATTTATATGGTCACAGTACTATAAACATTCTGTATTGATTTTCAACTACTAAAATAATTTATAAACAAAGTAAGAAACATTTGATTATGATTATAGAACAGAATTATTAAATTTAAAATACAGATTACTAGTGAGACATTGAAAATGGAAGAGCTGAATGGAAATAGAAGGGCAAAAATATCTTGTTTATAAAGAGGGTGTATCATAATAAAGTATAATGTTGGTGGGAGAAGAAATAATGTTTTTCAACAAATACATTAGCATCCTTTCCCTTTGCATCAGCATAATTCCACCTATGCCACTTGGTGACTTCTTTCCTATACACTCTTTTTCATTGATTCAGTTTACATTTTATGTTTATGTGTCTATAAATATGAGATGGCCTGCAACAATATACACCAAACTAGTAATGGTAGTCATTACTTGGAATTGGATTACACAATAAGAACTTTCACAATTTGCATATATATATATATATATATATATATATATATATATATATATATATAGTTTGTGTAACATAATTTACATTTTAACATTTAATACATGTAACAAAGATTTTATTGTAACATTTGGAAACAAAGGGTACAAAACCAAGATAATCACGTGAGTGACATCACATTATTTTTTGGAAATAAAATAAAAAAATAAAATTAAATCCTAGTTTATAACTATCAGAATAAGGTAAGGTCTCAAGAAAGGTGAACTAGGAGTCCAGGAGGGGAAAAGAGACTGCAGTGGAGGTTCTTTCCAGCTCTAGTTTAGAAAAGACATAAGGTAGCGCAAAAAAGAATGTGGGAGTGTGACAATGGCATCCCACTTATTTATCACATGAGCCAAATGATTGCAAAACTTGCAGGCAAATGTTTATTAGTAGGCAAGATTAGTGAGACAGGGGGCACTAGGGCCCTGGAAGTGTATATTTCCTCATACTATTTCTGGTTCATCACTGATGCAAAAAACTTGGTCCCTGTGTACTGGTGCTAAATCAAATCTCAGAGACAGAGTTTTGGGTGAAGTAGAAAAGAATAGCTTTATTGCTTTGACAGAAAAATGGGGACAAGGGGGCTTGTGCCTTTAAAACTGTGTGTTCCAACCCAGGGGGATTTGGTGAGGAGTTTTATAGCAATAGTTCAAGGGTGGGGTTGCTAATAAGGATCAGGTTGTATGCAGGGTCTGCATTCTTTTAATCTGGCCTCAGGTGGTGTTCTGATGAGCTTCTGTGATTCTAGAGGTCATCAAACTGTGACCTTCTCTCTGGAATGAAGAATGCTTCATCAAGTAGTTAACATCTTCCATTTGTCAGGGGTTTTAGTTCTGCAGAAGATCTCAAAGATATGTATATTTTGAGGCAGAACCAGGACCCTGTCCCAAGGCTGCATTATTGTTTCTTGACTGCTTCTCCATTGTCTCTGCATCCCCTCCTTTCCCCAATTAGCAACTGTTCGAACCTGCCCTTTGGAACTCAGGGAAGGTCATGGTAGCTGGAGCTTATTCCCTACAAAGAAGAAATAGGGTGCACAGAAAGGCTTCTGTGCCCAGAAGCCCCACAAGTTCCTACTTGGTTTCATCACTGAAACCCACTACACAAAGTGTCTAACTTGAAGTTATTTTTTTAATTTATTTTTGTCCCCTTCAAGAAGAGATAATGCCTTAGTTTTTGCTTTCAGCACTACAATTCTTACTTCCATTAAGAAGTACAAATATTTCTATTCTTAATGGTCCTGATGGCCATAGCCTATTTACTGTATATTTTTCACTGCACTTACCTCAGGCAAAAAACGAATATCAGCCTTTACTGCAACTTGAAATGTAAATGCTTAGTCAACACACAGCATGCTTTTTATAGAAATATGAAAGGCAAATATCATTTAATATAGGAAAATCTTAAGCTCAAAATGCGTGTGTTCAGAGACTTATGGTAAAATTTCTTTTTACTGAGTCTTACTTCAGATCTGAAAGCTGAACCACTGTAAAAATAAACCACTATACTTTTAGTAAAAAGACTTGGAGCTGAATTTGATAAATTCACTTTTTCATCTTTATGATTCTCCCATGACTTATGCCTTTAGACAAGTTAATTAATTTGTACCTCATTTTTCATATTAATAAAATATAGTTATTGACTCTGATTTCTGAAAGATCTTTCCAGCTCTCCATGGTGTGGTGAAAAAAAATGAAATTCTAACAAATCCAGGTTTTAATCCTGACTTTATGTCTTATTGGAAATCACCTTAGACTAAACTTAATTGACTTTATCCTCAGTTTCTTCTCTCTAAAATGAGGCTATTATTATATAACCCCTAGAACAGTTAGGATTGTATATTATTAAGTAACATATGTAAAATGATTGGCATAAAGTAGTACAATATGTATTTGTTTTCTTAATTTCGTTATATTTTATTATTCTAGGGTTCTCTCTCTTTTTTAAAATAATGTGATGTCTAAAAGTTACTTCCATACTATTCTTTAGATCAGTAATGAAGTTGGAAACTTAATAAGTGAAAACATTTTCCAGGATAATACTTCCTAGGAATCTAAGTGGAAGAAGTCTTTTTTTAACTGAGCTTATAAAATCAAGAAATTGACTCTAGTGAACAGCTCATTGCAATATTAATATAAATTAATTGACTGCCAGACTTCTCTGTGCATCCAAACTAGCATCATCAATATGGTGTTGTTGCTTGCAATGACAGGCACTACAGGACATTTGTAAGTGCAATCTGAGGACCATGCATATGATTCTAAAGTATACGGACAACTTGTATGATTCTAAAGTCATATGATTCTAAAGTATACGGACAACTTGTAGTATCTTCAAAAATGCTTTCCCTCTCCTATTTAAACTTTGTTCTCAGTTTTGAAGCACTTTATCCCAGGATCCATTTTTGATCCACTGTATCTAATTTAGATGCTCCTCCTCTGTGCTCCTATAGCACAGCATGCTATATTTCCTACCTCTTTGCACTTTTAACTCATTTTAAGTGCCTACACAATTTCTTATAATTTCCACAACAATTTAAATTCCATTAAAAATAATGATCATGATGATCCCATTTATTACTGCATTATCAGTACCTAAAACAATGTCTGCAATATAATTTAGTAGTTTTTAGTTTTTAGTAAATAAAAGTTGAATGAAGAGACATTTGTATGACCTTAAAGACAGCATAATAAAATATTTGGATTGATTATTGTTTTGAAGTCACAATATAAGGTAATTTTCAATTATTTTCTTTCATCTAAAAATTATGTTGAGAAAAACTCCATCACTTACTATGAATCAGTGCAGAGAAAGAGCACTGAACTAAGAGAATATAACATGGGATCAAGTTTTACCTCTACTACTTACTGGGGCATGCAGAGGGGATGGGAAAGATGCAGAGTTTGGAATATTGCATAATTTTTATGAGCCTTAGTTTTCATATCTATAATTGTGGGATAAAGATAAAATATGCTCTCCTTTCTTCCAAAGGGCTATTGTGAAGCTCAGATATTACTATGATGTAAAAGTACTTCCAAAATAGTCAAAACTAAGGCAAATGCCAGCATTTATTCAGAACTATTCAACATAGTGAAAACTAAGGCAAATACCAGCATATATTATTGAGACCATTAATATAAAACACATTTAAATTTTATTTTAAAAAAACATAGCTTGTTTATACAATTGGAATGTTAAAAAGCACACTAATCATCCCCAAAGACTTTGTATAGAAAATTTCCTGGTAGCCAAGGAAAGGGACACAAAAATTCAGTCTAGAAGGAGCAAAAGTGGTGGGGAAACAAAAGAATCTATGCTTCTGATTTTACAGAAACTTGGGAAAGGTCAATACAAGGAATATTTGGAATCTACTATATACCCAAAATTGTCATATACAGAAAAATCCTTAAGCAATTCACAGCTTTTAGTAGAAATGACAGATGAACAAATGAATAATAGAGAATCCACTCATTAACACTACTGATTCTGTTATTCCTTTAAACTTTGTCATCCCCTATCTTTTAAAATTAATTTCTATCAACAAATATTTTCTTTCCAAGTTCCCAAAACTTCAATGATAATGAGAGGATAAATAATTGTTTATGTACCCCCTTGAAATTATTTTACAGTTAACAATATGAATGAGCATTGTGTTTTATGTACTTTAATCTCTAAGACAGAATGAAGTTTAAGACAGCCACCTTTTGTTCTTAGTATATCAGTTATTATGACATAAAAGAAGGTATAGATCCAGAAAGTATGAATATATATTTTAGGTACTAAAAATTATTTATTAATAACATATATTTCCCTAAATAAAATATTGAACTAATGTGTCACTATGATTGTGAACTGATTTTGTCTGAAACCAGGAGACAGAACTTCAAAATTCTAGTTAACTCAATATGACACTAAGGTATATATTTTTCTAAACTTTATTTCACACAAAGTCATATAAGGTCATCATAATTATCCAAGTTATGAGATAATTAAATTCAACTTCTATTCTCTGCAAAATAAAAATGTATAAATATATGCTATGATGATCAATATTTGTATTTTTTTTCTAATTTTAACATCAATAGATATATTTTCTGAATATACAGATGTGACCGTATAATTCACAATACTTTGCAAAACCCAAAGTATGCTTTTCTTATGTTCTTAGTTTGATTAAAAATAACTTTGTTATTTAAACTAATTTTATATTTTAGTCTCCCAAATTCAGTATATATTTTCCTTTTCTCACACCCACTCACTCGATTGTAGAATTTTGTTACAAATGCAAACTCTCTTTTCTTTTTTTCTTTTTTTGACAAACTTTGTGGTTAGAATTGAATACATTTGTAATTTTTAAAAATGACACAAAATAATCAGTCTCACTGATAACAGATTATACATGAAATAGAACTGAGGAAAAGAGTTTATTCAAAAAGGATTTATGAAGTATTTAGCATGGGAATATGGCAGTCAGGATCCCTGACTACTTTGAGCTTGCCTGAAAATAGTATACCATAAAAACAAATAACAAGAAGATTTTATCTAGCCTGCAAATGGTCAGAAAATGCTTTAGAAAGGAAGTTCTATTTTAGCTTTGTTCTAAAAGATAATTATGTATTTATTAGGCAAAGAGAAGAGGTAGGAATATTCCAGGGAGTAGAAACATATGCAAATGTTCTGAGGAGGATGCAGTATACTAAATTTTAAGACAAGAAATAACCTCCACATGACTAGCTTATAAGAACAAAAATGAGGGCGGTAACAAAATGAGGATAGAGCAGTGGGCAGGAGTTAGAACATGAAGGGTTTTTTTTCCCTCATTCTAAAAGTCATGGGAAGCTATTAAAAAGTATTGTCATATTTGTATCTATTCAAGGAATCAATGTCATGGATGTCCTCATCGTCCCCTGGCTGAGTAAGTGTGAAGTGAGACATACTGAGCTGACTGAACTCATCTTAAATACACAACCACTGACAACCTCAAGTGTGCTCTTAGTACAGCCCAGAAATAATATTACATTTTCCAGAACGATACTCTTTTCTACTTGCTGGGGACTATTTTATACTTTCTTCTCTCCTCAGATTTTTAAAACCTCAACTCATTCTCACTCTCAGTTAACTCTCTTGCCTCTTACTTCAACAGAAATTAAAATCAATCAGAAAAAATCTTTCATGGGATGGGGGACAGGTAAAATAAGTGAAAGGGGCCAAAAGGTACATACTTCAGTTATAAAACAAATATGCAGATGTAATGTTCAGTATGGTGACTATAGTTTATAATATTGTATTGCATGTTTGAAAGTTGCTAAGAGAGTAAATCTTAAAAGTTCTCATCACAAGGAAAGAAAACTAACTATATGTGGTGACAGATGTTAACTAGACTTATTGTGATCGGTATGCAATATATACAAATATCAACTTATTATGTTGTATACCTGAAACTAATATAATGTTATATGTCAATTATACCTCAATTAAAAAAAAAAGAAGAACTTCCAGCCTCTGACACCATATCTACCAAACTAATCTGGAAGTTTTCACAGTTGCCACTCAAGGACTCAGAATTGATCCAATATCAGAGAGTGATGCCATCAAAATGGCAGAATAGGAGTTTTCTACCCTTTTACCCCCACAAAACACTTATTTTGACAGCCACCCTGGGTTGAAAGAAAGAGCCAGTATAGATGTCCAGAATTCCAGTGGAAGTCCAGCTCACTACTGGAGAAAAAAAATTGAGATTGGATACATTAAAGAGGGTAACAGAAATAGTTTGAATTTATATGCATTACCTCTTCCTCAAGGTGACACAGCTCAATGTCAAGAGAGCTTTCTAAGCCCATGATTTTTCCCATGGGAGAACGTAAGAGCATGTAAGTAAGTGCCCAGCTTCCCCAGCTGTGCAGGATGCTGCCAATGAGGCCCATTTCTCTCACACCGTCCAGAATACTGAGTTACGAGATTCATGGCTCAAGGCCAGTGATCTGCTAAAAGAACAGTAACCAGGGCTCAGAATAGAACATATCAAAGGGATGTGAATCCTATTATATGTGTTACAGTCTCCATTGAGTGGCCTATTCATGAGCTGCTGGGAATGCCTCACCTATAGATTCTCATAACTGACTCACAGTCATCTCCAGTGCTCTGTGTACTTCAAACCACACACAATGCCACTCCATGGGCAGTTTACTGTGTGAGCTCCCAAGTTTGGCCAGGAGAACTTTGTCAGATGACTAATGAGCATGTGCAGAAAGTTAGCCTGCAACTCTGGGATAAACTACACACTGAAGCATTCATCACACCCTAGAGAAAGGAAAAGGGAAGCCGTCAGCACATAGCCTGGATTTGCAGGACAAAGAGAAGGCACAGAAGTTTAAGAATTCTGCTACAACAGACAGCAAGAAGTGTGGAGTAAGCAAGCCCAAAGAAAAGGTCTGAAGCAGTCTCAGAACACATAACAGGGATGACAGAAGTTATTCCTCTCCTTAAGAGAGTTAGTAAGAACTATAGGAGTTGACTCTTACCTCAAATGTGTACACAGCAACTCAATACTTCAAGAAACGTGAAACCAAGGAAACATGACACATCAAATTAACACAATAATTTTCCAGCCCATGAAGCCCCTAATTGAGATCTGTGATTTACCTGATACAGAATTCAAAATATTTGTTTTATGGAAGTTTAGTGAGTTACAAGAAAACACAAAAGAAAAATTCAATGAAATGAGGGAAACAATGGATAAACAAAGTGAGAAGTTTAAGAGAAAGAAGTCATAAAATATCAGAAATTCTGGAGGTGAAGAACGAAATCCATGAAATAAAATATGCAGCAAAGAACATCAACAGTAGAATAGATCAAGCAGAAAAATCTGTGAAGTAGAAAATAAGACACTGAAGTTATCCAGTCAGATAAAAACAAACAAACAAAAAGAATGTAAAAAGTGAAGAAAGCCTATGCTAACTATGACTTAATAAAAAACAATCTTCAATTATTGTGGCCCCAGAAGAGAAGAGAGGGGAAAAGAAGCAGAAAACTTATTTTTTTAAATGGCTGAGAACTTACCAAATCTGGGGAGATGTTTGGTCAACCAAGTTTATTTAGCTAATAGATCACCACAAAATTGTAATCTAAAATAATATTCTAGTGCTCTCATTCTCTCTTGCGAGAGCACTGGAATCACAACTAACTGCTGAACAATCATCGACAGGAAGACACTGGAACTCACCAAAAAGATACAGCACATTCAAAGACAAAGGGGAAGCCACAATGAGATGGTAGGAGGGGCGCAATCAAAATAAAATCAAATCCCATAACTGCTGGGTAGGTGACTCTCAAACTGGAGAACACTTATACCACAGAAGTACACCCACTGGAGTGAAGGTTCTGAGCCCCACATCAGGCTTCCCAACTTGGGCGTCCGGCAATGGAAGGAGGAATTCCTGGAGAATCAGACATTGAAGGCTAGTGATATTTGATTGCAGGACTTTGACAGGACTGGGGGAACAAGAGACTCCATTCTTGGAGGGCACACACAAAGTAGTGTGCACATTGGGACCCAGAGAAAGGAGCAGTGACCACATAGGAGACAGAACCAGACCTACATGTTAGTGTTGGAGGGTCTACTGCTGAAGCAGGCAGTGGCTGTGTCTCACCTTGAGGACAAGTACACTGGCAGTAGAAGTTCTGGGAAGTCCTCCTTGGCATAGGTCCTCCCATTGTTCACCATTAGCCCCAACAAAGAGCACAGGTAGGCTCTAGTGTTGGGTTGATTCAGGCAAAACAACTAACAGGGAGAGAACCCAGCCTCACCCAGCAGCAGAGAAGCAGATTAAAGTTTTACTGAGCTCTGTTCACCAGAAAACAGCCAGCTCTACCTACCACCAGTCCCTCCCATCAGGAAATTTCCACAAGCTTCTTAGATAGCTTCATACACCAGATGGCAGACAGCAGAAGGAAGAAGAACTATAGTCCTGCAGCCTGTGGAACAAAAACCACATTCACAAAAAGATAGACAAGATGAAAAGACAGAAGACTATGTACCAGATGAAGGAACAAGATAAAAACCCAGAAAAACAACTAAAAGAAGTGGAGATAGGCAACCATCCAGAAAAATAATTCAGAATAATGATGGTGAAAATGATCCAGGACCTCGGAAAATAATAGAGGCAAAGATCGAGAAGATGCAAGAAATGTTTAAGAAAGACCTAGAAGAATTAAAGAACAAACAAAGAGAGATGAACAATAAAATGACTGAAATGAAAAATCAACTAGAAGGAATCAATAGCAGAATAACTGAGGCAGAAGAATGGATAAGTGACCTGGAAGACAAAATGGTGGAATTCACTGCCATGGAACAGAATAGAGATAAAAGAATGCAAAGAACTGAAGAAAGCCTAAGAGACCTCTGGGAAAACATTAAATGCAATAACATTCACATTATAGGGTTCCCAGAAGGAGAAGAGAGACAGAAAGGACCCGAGAAAATATTTGAAGAGATTATACTCAAAAACTTCCATAACATGGGAAAGGAAATAGCCACCTAAGTCCAAGAAGCTCAGAGAGTCCCATACAGGATAAACCTAAGGAGAAACATGTCAAGAGACATAGCAATCAAATTGGCAAAAATAAAACACAAAGAAAAATTTTTGAAAGCAGCAAGGGAAAAATGAAAATTAATATTCAAGGGAGCTCCCATAAGGTTAACAACTGATTTCTCAGCAGAAACTCTACAAGCCAGAAGGGAGTGGAATGACATATTTAAAGTGATGAAAGGGAAGACCCTACAAACAAGATTACTTCATAATGATAAAGGGATCAAACAAAGAAGAAGATATAACAATTATAAATATATATTCACCCAACATAGGAGCACTGCAATACATAAGGCAACTGCTAACAGCTATAAAAGAGTAAATCTACAGTAACACAGTAATAGTGGGGAACTTTAACAGCACACTTACAACAATGGACAGATCATCCACACAGAAAATTAATAAGGAAACACAAGTTTTAAATGACACGATAGATCAGATAGATTTAATTGATATTTATAGGACATTCCATCCAAAAACAGAAGATTACACTTTCTTCACAAGTGCGCACAGAACGTTCTCCAGGATAGATCCCATCTTGGGTCACAAATGAAAGCTCAGCAAATTTAAGAAAATTGAAATCATATCAAGCATCTTTTCTGACTAAAACGCTATGAGATTAGAAATAAATTACAGGGAAAAAACGTAAAAAAACACAAACATGTGGAGTCTAAACAATACGTTATTAAATAACCAAGAGATCACTGAAGAAATCAAAGAGGAAATCAACTAATACCTAGAGACAAATGACAATGAAAAAACGATGATCCAAAACCTACGGGATGCAACAAAGGCAGTTCATAGAGGAAGCTTTACAGCAATACAAGCCTAGCTCAAGAAACAAGAAAAATCTCAAATAAACAATCTAACCTTACACCTAAAGGAACAAGAGAAAGAAGAACAAACAAATCCCAAAGTTAGCAGAAGGAAAGAAATCATAAAGATCAGAGCAGAAAATAATCAAATAGAAACAAAGAAAACAATAACAAAGATCAATAAAACTAAAAGCTGGTTCTCTGAGAAGATAAACAAAATTGATAAACCATTAGCTAGACTCATCAAGAAAAAGAGGAAGAGGACTCAAATCAATAAAATTAGAAATGAAAAAGGAGAAGCTAAAACAGACACTTCATAAATACAAAGAATCCTAAGAGACTACTACAGGTGACTCTATGTGAAAAAAATGGACAACCTGGAAGAAATGGACTAATTCTTAGAAAGGTATAACCTTCCAAGACTGAACCAGGAAGAAACAGAAAATATTAACAGACCAATCACAAGTAATAAAATTGAAACTGTGATTAAAAATCTTCCAACAAACAAAAGTCCAGGACCAGGTGGCTTCACAGGTGAATTCTATCACATTTAGAGAAGAGCTAGCACCCATCATTCTCAAACTCTTCCAAAAAAATTGCAGAGTAAGGAAAACTCCCAAACTCATTCTATGAGGCCACCATCACAATGATACCAAGACCAGACAAAGACAATACAAAAAAAGAAAATTACAGACCAATATCACTGATGAATATAGATGCAAAAATCCTGAACAAAACACTAGCAAACAGAATCCAAAAACATAGTAAAAGGATCATACACCATGATCAAGTGGGATTTATCCCAGGGATGCAAGGATTCTTCAATATACGAAGATCAATCAATGTGATACACCATATTAACAAGTTGAAGAATAAAAACTGTATGGTCATCTCAATAGATGCAGAAAAAGCTTTTGACAAAATTCAACACCCATTTATGATAAAAACTTTCCAGAAAGGGGGCATAGAATGAACCTACCTCAACATTATGAAGGTCATATACGACAAACCCACAGCAAACATCATTCTAGATAGTGAAAAACTGAAAGCATTTCCTCTAAGATCAGGAACAAGACAAGGATGTCCACTCTCACCACTATTATTCAATATAGTTTTGGAAGTCCTAGCCACAGCAATCAGAGAAGAAAAAGAAATAAAAGAATACAAATTGAAAAGAAGAAGTACATCTGTCACTGCACATGACATGATACTATACATAGAGAATCCTAAACATGCCACCAGAAAACTACTAGAGTTAGTCAATGAATTTGCTAAAGTTGCAAGTTACAAAATTAATGAACAGAAATCTCTTGCATTCCTATACACTAATGATGAAAAATCTGAAAGAAAAATTATGGAAACACTCCAATTTATGATTGCAACAAAAAGTATAAAATACCTAGGAATAAACTTACCTAGGGAGACAAAAGACCTGTATGCAGAAAACACAAGACACTGATGAAAGAAATTAAGCATGATAGAAACAGATGGAGAGATATACAATGTTTTTGGATTGGAAGAATCACTATTGTAAAAATGACTATACTACCCAAAGCCATCTACAGATTCCATGTAATCCCTATCAAATTACCAATGACATTTTTTAGAGAACTAGACCAAAAATTTTAAAATTTGTATGGAGACACAAAAGACCCTGAATAGCCAATGCAGTTTTGAGGGAAAAAAACAGAGCTGGAGGAATCAGACTCCCTGACTTCAGAATATACTACAAAGGTAGAGTAATCAAGAAAATATGATGTTGGCACAAAAACAGAAATATAGGTCTATGGAACAGGATAGAAAACCCAGAGATAAACCCATGCACCTGTGGTCAACTAAGCTATGATAAAGGAGGCAAGGATATACAGTGGAGAAAACACAGTCTCTTCAATAAGTGGTGCTGGGCAAACTGGACAGCTACATGGAAAAAATGTAATTAGAACATACCCTAACACGATACAGAAAAATTAACTCAAATGGATTAGAGTCCTAAATGTAATACCAGACACTATCAAACTCTTAGAGGAAAACATAGGCAGAACCCTCTATGACATAAATCACAGCAGGATCCTTTTTGACCCACCGCCTAAAGTAATGGATATACACATATATATATAAACAAATGGGACCTAATGAAACTTAAAAGTTTTTGCACAGTAAAGGAAACTACAAACAGGATGAAAAGATAACAGTTAGAATGAAGAAAATATTTGCAAACAAATCAATGGGCAGAGGATTAATCTCCAAAATATATAAATAGTTCATGCAACTCAATATTAAAAAAACAAACGACCCAATCCAAAAATGGGCAGAAGACCTAAATAGACATTTCTCCAAAGAAGACATACAGATGGTCAAGAAGCACATGAAAAGCTTCTCAACATCACTAATTATTAGAGAAATGCAAATCAAAACAATAATGAGGTATCACCTCAAACCAGTTACAATGGGCATCATTAGAAAATCTACAAGTGACAAATGCTGGAGTGGGTGTGGAGAAGACAGAACCCTCTTGAACTGTTGGTGGGAATGTAAATTGATAGAGCCACTATGGAGGACACTGTGGAGGTCCCTTAAAAAGCTAAAAATAGAATTACCATATGACCCAGCAATCCGTCTACTGGGCATATACCCAGAGAAAATCATAAGTCAAAGGGACACATGCACCACAATGTTCACTGCAGCATTATTTACAATAGCCAGGTCGTGGAAGCAACCTAAATGCCCATCAACAGAAGAATGGATAAAGAAGATGTGGTACACACACACACACACACACACACACACACACACACACACTGGAATATTACTCAGCCATAAAAAGGAATGAAATTGGGTCATTTGTAGAGATGTGGATGGATCTAGAGACTGTCATACAGAGTGAAGTAAGTCAGAAACAGTAAAACAAATATCGTATATTAACACATATATGTGGAACCTAGAAAAATGGTACAGATGTACTGGTTTGCAGCTCCTAAATTGAGACACAGATGTAGAGAAAAAATGTATGGACACAAAAGGGGGAAAGTAGAGGGTGTGGTGGTGGTGGTGTGATGAATTGGGAGATTGGGATTGACATATATACACTAATATGTATAAAATGGATAACTAATAAGAACCTGCTTTATAAAAAATATATAAAATAAAATTCAAAAAACAATTGCTCCTTACAAGTATATAGAAATAAAATTGGTATTTGCATGAAAATAAAAAAAAATAATAACAAAGAAATAAAACTGCCCACAAGCATGTGAATAAGTATTCAAACAAACTAGCTACCGAAGTGTGGGCAAAATTAGACTGGTAAAATGAAAATTGCCAATATCCTATGTAGAAAAATATCTGGTGAAACTGGGTTTCTCACCCACAGTGGTGGGACCATATGTTTGTATTAGTTACTTTAGGATAATTTGAAAATGATAATAGAAACCCAATAAAGCAATAAAATAAAATAATCTTCTATAAGGAACATTATAACTGTCTAAAATAAAAGACAAGAGAGAATTTTAAAAGCAGCAAAAGAATAAAAGATTATCTCATTCAAGGGAACCTCCTTAAGACAATTAGTGAATTTCTCAGCAAAAATCTTGCACACTAGGAGAGTAGGATAATATATTTAAAGTGCTGAAGGAAAAAAAAATGCCTAGCAAGAATACTTTATCTGGAGAAGTTATTCTTTAGAGATGAAGACTTTCCAAAAGAACAAAGCTGTAAGAGATCTTCAAAACTAGATCTGCCTTAGAAGAAATGCTGAAAGGAGATCTTTATGCTGAGATGAAAGCACACTAATTAGTAACCTAAAACATGAAAATATACAATACACTGGAAAACTTAAGTATATAGTCAAAAGCAGACTACACTTATACTGTAAAATTGTAGTTTTTTAATCATTTAACTCAAGTAGATATGTGAATATACATAGTATGAAAATAACTATAGCCACAATAATTTGTTAATGAAAACATGGTATAAAAAGAGTTAAACTGTGACATCAAAAATATAAAATGTAGAAAGGAAAATAAAAGGGAAGAGTTTTTGTATGATAAAATGTTATAAGCATAAATAGACTGTTATATCTATAAGATGTTTTATGTAAGCCTCAAGGTATTCACAAAGCAAAAATCTACACTAGATACACACACAGTAAAGAGTCGGTATCAAGCATACCATGACATAAAATTATTAATTCACAAAAAAAACAAGAGTGGAAGAAATGAATAAGAGAATGACTAAGATCCGGAAAAAATAAAATAAAATAAGTCCCTACCTATCAATAATTACTTTAAATATAATTGAATTAAATTCTCCAATCAAAAGAGATAGATTGGCTGAAGAGATAAAAACAACAACAACAATAACACAAGACTCAGTTATATGCTGCCTACAAGAGACTCAATTTATATTTAAGGACACACATTAGTTCAAAGTGAAGGGAGGGCTTCCCTGGTGGCGCAGTGGTTGAGAGTCTGCCTGCCGATGCAGGGGACATGGGTTCGTGCCCCGGTCCGGGAAGATCCCACATGCCGCAGAGCGGCTGGGCCTGTGAGCCATGGCTGCTGAGCCTGCACATCCAGAGCCTGTGCTCCACAACGGGAGAGGCCACAACAGTGAGAGGCCCACATGCTGGAAAAAAAAAAAAAAAGTGAAGGGAAAGAAAAAACTGCCATGTCAATGGAAACCAAAAGAGATCAGGGATAGCTATACTTACATCAAAAAAAAAATAAACTTTAACTCAAAAGCTGTAATAAAGGAAAAGAAGAATATTATATAATTATATAGTGGTCAATTCATCAAAAAGATATAACAATGGTAAATATATATGCACCTGACATTAGAACAACTAAATATATTAAGCAAATACAGATCTGAAGAGAAATAGACAACAATGCAATAATAGTATAGGACTTCAATACTGCACTTTCAACAATGGATAGATCATCCAGATGGAAAATTAGTAAGGAAACATTGTGCTTGAACTATACCTTAGACCATATGGACCTAACAGACATAAAACAAAGAACATTCTATCCAACAGTTAGGTTGTCCAACACATTCATTTCAAACACACACAGGATATTCTTGAGGGTAAATATATCAGAGCACATAAAAGAAGCCTTAGCAAATTTAAGAAATTAAAATCAAACCAAGTATCTTTTATAACCACAATGGTATGAAACTAGTAATAAATAACATAATGAAAATTTTAAATTTTACAAATATATGGAAATTAAACAACAGATTCCTGAACAGCTAATGGGTCAAAGAAGAAATTAAAAGAGAATTTTTTAAAAATATGTCAAAACAAATGAAAATGGAGGCAAAAACATAACAAAACTACAAAGGCAGATCTAAGAGGAAAGTTATAGATCAAGATAAATTACTACATTAAGAAAAAAATAAAGACCTCAAACTAACAACCTAGCTTTACATCCCAGGTACTAGACTAAGGAGAACAAACTAAGTAAAATTAGCACAAGGTAGGAAATAACAAAGATCGCAACATAAATAAATAAAATAGAGAACAAAAAAAGTAGAAAAGATAAATGAAACTAAAAATTAATTTAAAAAAAAGAAACAAAATTGAGAAACATTAGACTAAGAAAAATAAAGACTCAAATAAAATCAGAAATAAAAGAGGAGACACTAGAACTGATACAACAAAATTCAATGGATTATAAGAGACTACTGTGAGCAATTATACACCAACACACTGGATAATCTAGAAGAAATAGATTCCTAGAAACATACAACCTATCAAAACTGATTCATGAGGAAACATAAAATCTGAACAGACCAATTTTTAGTAAGGAGATTGAATCAGTAATCTAAAAAATCCCTATAACAATAACAATAAAAAAGCCCAGGACCAAATGTTTTCAGAGGTGAATTTGACCAAATGTTTTCAGAGGTGGATTCTACCAAATATTTAAAGTAGGATTAATACAAATGCTTCTCATTCTTCCAAAATTTGAAGAGGAGGGAACATTTCCAAATTAATTTTATAAAGCAAACAATACCCTAATACTAAATAATACCAAAGCCAGTAAAGTATGCACACACACATACAAACAAAACGAAAACAAGAAATACAGGCCAATATACCTGATGAGTATAAAAGCAGAAATTTTCAACAAAATACTAGCAAACCAAAACCAATAGCACAGTAAAAGAATCAGAAAGAATCATAGACCATGATCAAGTGGTATTTATCTTTGTGATGCAAGGATGGTTCAACATATGCAAATCAATAACTGTGACACACCATATTAATGAGTGAAAGATAAAAATTATATAATCATCTCAATAGATGCAGAAAAAGTTTATGTCAAAATTCAACATTCTTTCATAATAAATACTCTCAGCAAATTGGGAATAGAAGGAACTTATTTCAACATAATAAATACTATATGACAGGCCCACAGGTAACATCATATTCTGCTGTAAAATGTGGACAGATTTTCCCCTAAAACCAAGTACAAAACAAGGGTGCCCACTCTCATCACTCCTATTCAACATAGTATTGGAAGTCCTAGCTTCAGCAATTAGGCAAAACAAAGAAATAAAAGTCATCCAAGTTGGAAAGAAAGAGTAAAACTGTCTCTCTTTACAGATAATTTAATCTTACATGTATAAATCCTAAATATGCCACCAATAAAATTTTGAACTAATCAACAATTTCAGTAAAGTGACAGGATACAAAATTAACATACAGAAATCAGTTGTGCTTCTATACACTAACAACAAAATATACAGAAAAAATAAAAATAAAGAAAACTATCCCATTCACAATAGCATTAAAGAAAATAAAATACCTATGAATAAAGTTAACCAAGATTGTGAAAGATCTGTCCACAGAAAACTGTAAGACTTTGGTGAAATAAATTGAAAAATACATAAGTAAATGGAGTAATATCTCATGTTCATAGATTGGAAGAATTAATATTGTTAAAATGTTCATATCACCCTAAACCATGTATAGATTCAATGCAATCCCTATCAAAATTCCAAAGGCATTTTTCACTGAAATAGAAAAAAAAAATAATTGTTATGGAATCACAAAAGACCTCAAATAGCCAAAGCAATCCTGAGAAAGAAGAATAAAGCTAAAGGAAACACACTTTCTGATTTCAACTATATTACAAAACTATAGAATCAAAACTGTATGATACTGGCATAAAAATAGACACATACACCAATGGAACAGAGTCAAAGACCCAGAAATAAAGTACTTATAGGGCCAACTACTATTGGATTATGGATCCAAGGATACACAATAGGGAAATGATAGTTTCTTCAGTAAATAGTGTTGGGAGAATTGAATAATCAAATGCAAATAATGATATTGGACCCCTACTCACAAAAATTAACTTGAAATGGATTAAAGACTTAATGTAAAACCTGAAACTCTAATACTCCTAGAAGGAAACATAGGGAAAAACTCTTAGTTGGTCTTGGAGCAAGTTTTTGGATATAACAACAAAAGCACAAGCAAAAAAAGCAGAAATAAAAATGTAGAGCCACATCAAACTCAAAATCTTTTGCACAGCTAAAGAACAATCAACAAAATGTAGAGGCAACCTATGGAATAAAATCAAATATTTGCAAAAATATATCTGATAAGAAATTAATAATAAAAAAATAAAGAACTCATACAACTTAATTCAAGGAATCAAACAATATGAGTAAAAAACTGGGTTGAGGATGTAAATAGATATTTTTCCAAAGAAGACATAGAAATGACCAACTGTTCATGAAAATGTGCTCAACTTCAATAGTTAATATAAAAATACAAGTCAAAACCACAAGAAGATATCACCTCACACCTGTTCAGGTGCCTATTATCCAAAAAAAACAAAACAAAACAAACAAAAAAAACCCCAAGAGATAACAAATGCTGGTGAGGATGGAAAGAAAGGAGAATACTTATGCATTGTTGGTGAAAATGTAAATTGGTACAGCTACTAGGGAAAATAGTATGGAAGTTGCTCAAAAAATTACAAATAGAGCTATCATATGATCCACAAACCCCACTTCTGTGTTTATATCCAAAGGAAAGGAAATTACTGTCTTGAAGAGAAATTTGCACCCCCTTGTTAAGTGCAACATTATTTAGAATAGGCAAGACCTGAAAACAACATAAATGTCCATCAGTAGATGAATGGATAAAAAAGATCCGGTAAATATACAATGGAATGTTATTCTGGCATTACAAAGAAGGGAACCTGACATTTCATGGCATGGATGGATCTTGCAGGCATTATTCTAAGTTAAATAATTTGGGCAGAGAAAGACAATACTGTTATGATCTTACTTAAATGTAGAATCTAAAGAAGTCAGACTCACAGAAACAGAAATTAGAGTCATAGTTGCCAGGAGTGGTAGTGGTTGGGAGAAATGGGGAGATATTGGTTAAAGGTTACAAACTTCCACTTATAAGATATTCATTGTTCATTCATATTCATTTATTCATTCAAGTTCTGAGGATCTGATGAACTGTATGGTGACTATAGTTAACAATATTGTACTATATACTTGAAAGTTGCTATGAGAGTAAACCTTAAATCTTCTCACCACCAAAAAACAAACAAAAAAACAACCAGATGTGAGATAATGGAGTTATTAACTAATCTTACTGTGGTTATCATTTCACAATATATGTATATCAATCTGTCGCATTGTACATCTTCAACTTTTGCAATATTATATGTCAATTATATCTCTATAAAATGAATATTTTTTTTAAATATGGTTGTTTCAAATTGAGATTGCAGCAAGTGTAAAATATACACTGAATTTCTTAGACTAAGAAGAACAGAAAATAAAATATCTTATACTTATTGCTTCCATTGATTGCATGTTGAAATGATAATATTGTGGATCTATTGTTTTAAATAAAATGTTATTAAAAATTTTAAACATCCAACAATATCACAGGAAACTTGTCAAGAAAGAGGTTTTATTGCTGAAATTTAAAAGTAATATTTAGCAAGAAGAATATTAGTAGAAGCATATGACCTGCCTATTTCTTTTATCACCTCCTGGAGAGGCACGCTGAGTCCCATGTAATGTATTAGACATGCAGTGGGTTTATATTACAGTGTAGTTACCCTGCTCTGCTGTTGCTCTCTAGTTTTATAGGGCATGGTAAGCAGAATTATAAAATGACCCCTAGGGGTCCTTACCCTTATATAAGCCCCTCCTCTTTTTTTTTTTTTTTTTTTTGTGCTGTACGCGGGCCTCTCACTGTTGTGGCCTCTCCCATTGCAGAGCACAGGCTCCGGACGCGCAGGCTCAGCGGCCATGGCTCACGGGCCCAGCCGCTCCGCAGCATGTGGGATCTTCCCGGCCCGGGGCACGAACCTGTGTCCCCTGCATCGGCAGGCGGACTCCCAACCACTGCACCACCAGGGAAGCCCCCCTCCTCTTCTAGAATAGATTAAATCTGTGAATGTGATGAGGCATCCTTCCTGTGATTATTTTAAGTTATATGCTGAGATCATCCTATACACACCTTACCTAAGCAAGTGAGCCCTTTAGAAGCACAGAGATTTCCCTGGCTGCTCACAGAAGACGAAGTCAGAGAGACATTCTCCAACTGGCCTAAAAGAAAGCAAGTATCCACTTTTTTACCTGTGGGTTCCACATGACAAGGAACTGCCAGAAGCCTCTAGGAGCAGAGAATGGGTCCTGAACAAAAGATAGCAGGAAAATGAAGCTTACAGTCCTACAACAACAAGAGAATGAATTCTAGCAACAAACAGTGAGGTTGAAAGAAGACACCAAGCTGCAAATGAGAACCACATCCTGGCAAACAGCTTGATTTCATCCTGGAGATGCCCTGATTAGAAAATCTAGCCATGCCTTGCTCTTAGTTCTGACTTATGGAAACTATGAGATAATACATCAGTATTGATTTAAGCCACTAAATTGGTAGCCATTCTTTAATGCAACAACAGAAAACGAATACAGATTTTGCTATTTGGAAGTGGGCTCCTGCCATTAAAAAATACCTAAAAATGTGAGTGCTGTTTTGTAATTGGGACATGGAGAAAGGCTAGAAAAATTTACAGGGACATCAGAGAAGTGTAGATTTCCCTAAATAAATTGTTAATACACATATGACATTAGATACTGCCGATGAAAGCTCAAAAGGAAATGAGAAACATACTATTGGAAACTGAAGGAAGGAAGAAAATTGTTATGTAGTGGCAGAATATTTAACAAAATTGTGTCCTGTAGCTATGTGAAAAGCAGAATTTGTGAGTGATGAACCTGGATATATATAGCTAAGGAAATTTTTGAGCAAAGTGCTCAAGGTGCTTCCTGGTTTATTCTGGCTGCTTACAATAACATGAGAGAAGAGAGATATACAGAGATGGAAGAACTGTTATATAAAAATGAATGAGCATCTGAAGATTTTGATGACAAAAGATGCTAAATGCAAGAAATGGCTGCTGAAAGTATGGTATAGAGGAAAAGCTGAATGTGTATCTCTGCATCCTTTTACTAAAACCTCAGGAAGATTAAAAGATTGAACTACCCAATCACACAAAGACTCTTAGAAGAGATTAAGGATGTGACTTACACATTCTCTCAATCAAACCAGTGGGCCTCTAGGAAGCTTAAGAGCATTGTCCCTCAGGCATTTTAGGAAAAGTTAAAAATAGAGAAGGAATTATCTCAGAAAGATATATAAGCCAACCATTTGTCTAATGGAGTGAAAGCCAGTGCAATTATTTGTGAAACCCACAACATATTTGAGTAAATTACATCAGCATAAGCACTGCAAGCTGAAACTGAGAGGGATAGAGAGTGTGAAATAAAAGAAGTCTTTTATTTCGCTCTCTCAGTCAGATCCTCAAAGTTCTACTGACAGGAAATGAGGTAATACAACTAATCAGATGCAAAAACATGTGACCATTCATAAAAAAAAGGGAGATGATTTGACAGGCAGAGTCCAAAGCCCAGAGAACAGAACCAACAGTCCAAAGAGTCTAAGAAATGCCCCAGAGGGGAAGACCAAGAGCTAAGGAAAATTATTCCTAGGCCCTGAAACCTAAAAAGAATTCAACATTTGCCTGGCTAGATTTATAAACAGTTTAGAATCATCACTCATTTTTACCTCCCATTTTTCTCCTTTTTGAACCATGGTTGTATTTGGCTTGGCCAAAAAATTCATTTGGGTTTTTCCATAAGATATTATGGAAAAACCAAAACGAACTTTCTGGCCAACCCAATATATAACTGTTTCCCTATGCTTGTTTTACCATTGTATGTTGGAAGCAGTGAGGGAAGCTTACATTGTATTTTGGGAGTAATGGGGACCAATAGTTTAGTTAGGCAGATGTAGAGGAACTGTGCCCCAGGAATTTTCATACTCAGGAGATTCATCCCCACCTGAGTGCCTGCATTAGAAGATATTTTGAACTTTGAGCTATAGGGGAGGAAAAATTCTCTATCCTGAATTATTGTATGAGACTTCTTTAATAAATGACAGATTAACAAGAGAAAAACAGAAGTTTATTAATACATATACCTCATGCATATATAAGAGATACAAAAAAATAAATAAATAGCTCAAAGAAGTGGCTTTGAATTCTGGCTTAAATACCAACTTCAGCTAAAGACAAAAGACTAAAAAAAAAAAATTGTGGGAGGCCAGTTATGGTGATAT
Source organism: Aethalodelphis obliquidens (assembly GCF_003676395.1). Lineage (NCBI taxonomy): Eukaryota > Metazoa > Chordata > Mammalia > Artiodactyla > Delphinidae > Aethalodelphis > Aethalodelphis obliquidens. The sequence continues at coordinate 3,309,877 of NW_020837998.1, read as the reverse complement.
TACCAGGAAAAGCAAGGTAAATAAGAATGAAGTTTGTTAGATTTAAGTCTGTGTTTTCTCCATTGATAAGGGTCTAAAGTTATCTCTAGCTATTAACCTTTGTCCTTCCTGGTAAAGGGGGGAGGAGAGACATCTTTGTAAATTTATGTCCTGCTTTAAGGTAAATAGGGGAGTGCAGGGTGATTTTCTTGTATCTGCTTCTTCTCAATTGCCTTCAGGTCAAAATAATCCTCATGCCAAAGTGGTATATTTTGGAACCTATTCCAAAAAAGTAGCCTATTATGCTACTTTTCATAGCTAAAAGAATCTAGAGGAGATTTTCAACTTGAGCTGATGAGAAAATGAATTAGAGTTAAATGGTGAGATTATGAAATTGAGCTGATACTATAATGAGATAAAAATTGGGTAATTTAGGGTGGATTAAATGTATTTTGCATGTAAAAGAGACATAAGTCATAGGAGCTAGACGCTAGACCATGATAGGCAGAAAGACCTTTGTTTTCTGATTTTAAGCTGCATGATTATGTTATGTTACATGGCAGAAAGGATTTGCAGATGTAATTAAGTTTGCTAATTATGTGATTTTAAGAAAGGAAAAGAATCTAGGTGCACCTAACTTAATCCTACGAGCCCTTTAAAAGCAGATATCTTTCTGGTCACTTGTGAAAGTGGGGAGGAGGTATAGAGAGATTGGAAGCAGCCTGAGAAGCATTCAACTCAAGAGAGATATTCTATTGCTATCATTAAAGATGGAGAGGGTAACAAGGAGCATATCTGAGAACAACCTCTAAAAGCCAAGTGCAACCCCAAGTAGACAGCCAGAAAGGAAACAAGGATCTCAGTCCTATAGCTAAAAGTAACTAAATTCTCCCAACATCGTAAATGAGCTTGGAAGGGAATTCTTCTCCAGGGCCTACAGATAAGTATCTAGTCCAATTGATATCTTGATTTTGGCTTTGTAAGACCCTAAGCAGAGAACCTATCTGAGCCCAACCAGACTTTGAACATACAGAACTGTGAGGAAATAAGTAAAATGTTGTTTTTAAGCTACTTAGTTAGTGGTAGTTTGTTATGCAGCAGCATACGTGAAAGAAACTTTATCCTTGTGAGGATAATCAGACTACTGGGTTGTTAGGATATCTAAGCTTAGGTGACAACAGTTTGGAAAAGCTATCTTGGACAGTGAGCTGCCTGGCATTTTGAGGACCTGAGCAAAGATGCGGCCTCTCGTGCTTGGTTGGAGAATGGGAAAGAAACCCATTGTCACCTATAAAGCTGAGTTCAGATGGAACCCATCCTGCTGGGAGATAGAATTGATCACTTGAACCAAATGTTTCATTGTCCAGACCACACATCTTGTACTCTAAGTATGATTTGCAGACATTCCTCCTTGTCTCACCACATTCCCTACCTGTAGCTATTTCAACATAGTCTGCCTTTTATTACATTACTATGAGTGACTTTTCTGTGTTCCTTTCTAAAAGCAACTACTCTGTGTGCTCTAGCCCATCTATACTAAACCACCCAAGTATATCACTCTAACAATTTCTCTATTTTCTCAATGATCAAAACTTCCCTCTCTACTAAATTATTCTCATTAGCATGAAAACATGTTAGTTCTGTGACCTAAAAATAAAATAATCCTTTTTGATCTCACATCTTCCTAAAATTACTACCCATTTTTCTACCTATGTCCTCACCCCTTATAACAAAACTCCTTGTACAAGTGGTTGATGACTTGCTTTCTTCTAATTCTCTTTTATTCCCTTGAACTAATTTCAATAAAATTTCCCCCCTACCGCTCTTTCCAAGTTCATCAATGACTTGTATAATGCTAAACATAATAGCCACTCTCAGTCTACATCTTACCTAACCTATCAGCAGTGTCCAACACAGGTGATAAAGCATTCTCCTCCTATCTCACTAACCACTTCTTTTCAGCCACATTGATGATTCTTTCCCATCTACTCAACATTCAAATATTTCAGTGTCACCATTTTTTCCCTTGGAGCAGACCCTGAGTAAATATCAGTAAGGTAGTGGAGAAATAAAACAAGGAAAGAAGAAATATATAAAGTGAGTTATCAAGCATGTTTCCATTGTGGGATAGAGGTGCTTAATTTCACTGGGGAACTATGAGAGACAGTGTAGAACACATAACTTGTAGTTGAGTCACTTAAGGAGTGAAGGAACTGAACATATTTATCTATCACCTCTTATCATAGGTTGGCAGCTACTCCTTGGTGAGTGGCACTAAATACCCAGAACTATTAGTTTTCTGTGTGTAGTAAGAGTGGACTTTCGTGTCCAGAGATAAACCTGAAAAAAAAAGATACATAGGTGTTGACTGTTGAAAGTTGGGCCGGTTTGTACAAAAATAAGTGCTAAGGGGATATGGGCAGGGCACCAACAACATCAGCTATTCTTGGGATATATAGTTTTAGGACCCTTTCCATTTTCTGTATGTACCAAGTCCCTGCTGTGATCTCAACCAGTCCCATGGATTTAAATACCTTCAGTATACTGGTCACTCCCAAAACTATGTCTCCAAACTTGACTTCTCTCCTTACCTCCAGACTCATATATCTAATTGCCTAATTTCATCATTATCTGAAAGTCTAATATACGTATCAAATTAATATATCTAAATTAACCATATGTTGTTTCTCTCCAAATTTATTTCTTCCACATTGTTCTCTATGTCATTAACACTGTACCACCAACCACCCAGTTGCTCAGGCTCATACATTTTGCTATGTTCTCTATATTTTTAGCTAGATGTCATTCATCTTTACTTATATTTATTTTTATATAAACTATTTCTACCTTACACTTATTTTTTAAATGCCAGATGATGATAATTGTCGATATTCAGAAATTCTTGGAAAACTAGTAGTTCAACATCTACAATATTCAATTAAAGACATTGACACCCAGAAAAACCAAGTAACTTCCTTTTGTTGGTGCAGAGTTTCACTTAGAAATCTGGTTCTTCATGTCTTCCTTGCTCTTATAGTCACTCATACATCACGTCAATGATGCTATATAAGAACAAAAAAAGAAAAAAAGAAAAGCAAAAACTGAGTCTCAAAAACTCTGATTTTAGCTCTGTGACCAGGATTTCATTGACAGTATAGTGAAAACAACTAATAAATCACAGACAGAAGAAAATAAATAGATTGTGTAAAGACAGCTGACTCTGGATGAGAAGTTAATGTCATATTTAAATTTGTAAATGCCTTATGCCAAACAGGATTAAAAGTTGTAACAGAATTATTTCTAATGTTGATGTTGAAGAGAGAAACTAACTGTATTCTATCATATTTGATTGTGTCTAGTAAATTGTTAGGGGTCCTATGACCCATAATACTTGGATGTATGTCATAGTAAGCCATGTTGAACAGAATTCTTAATACACTATATGTTTTTTCTTTAAAATGTGATTTACACAAAATCAGCTTCATATTGCATTTCTGACCAGTGATCATTTGGAGCTATATAAAGTAATCACAATTTATTGCTGAGGCTTTAATTTCTAAGACATTTTACACAGAAACCAAAGTGGTAAATAATTTAGCAGTTGGATAAACTAAAGAGGATTTTCAGCAAGAGCATTCCTTTGCCTCACCCTTTGATGTGGAGAATAACAAGGATAAGATGAGAATTTAGCGTAACTTCCTCAATAAATCTGTCTATAGTCAGCAGCAAAAATATTTTTGAAATCCTCTAAATTTTACAGTCGGGAGGGTGGTGAAATGAAAGGAAAAAAGTATAAAGTAGCAAGAAATTAGATTAACTATCCCAATGAAAGTACCCAGAGGGAAAATACTTTGATTTTTCACAAACATACGCAGCACAGAATATAAAAACAAAGCTACCTACTTTTACAGTATTCCTGCCTACTAAGAAGGTTTAATGCTCTGCATTATTAAGACAGAAACATGTTTGAAATATAGCTCATTTTGGAGTTAATAACCAGTGATATTCTGAGTGTATCAATGGGAAGGGACAGGGAAATAATGAAGGAAATTTACAGAGCAGTGGGCACTTGATGGTCTTAGGTAGTTAGCAGCTTAATTTAGAAATTAACTGGAAGGTTAAGCCAGAAATGTTCATTGCTAGTTTTGTAATTTATTTGTTTATATTTTTGCTCAGCCAGAGTACCTAGTAATGATGAGTAACTCTTACATAACTCATAAAAATTATGGGATGTTGAGAGTTTAGCTGAGCTACTCCATAGAGTTGCTGTCTCAGCAGCCAATTTTTGGTCCAATAGGCATGCGGGGACCTTAAACTGACACTACCCCTCACGAAAGCACATGCAGCCCTTGGAGTCACAAGCAAATGTTGTTATGATATGACTTCCTCACCATCCCTGGTGATCAACAGTCTCCTCTGCTTCCCAAGGCCTTTCCCTTGCATGCCCCTTAGATAAGATCCATGTGGAGATTACAGAACCTTACTCATTTAGTTTTAACTGACAAATCTAGCTTTAGCCCAGGAACCACAAAGCACTCCACCCAAAGACCCTAATAAAGATTTGTGCCCCAGATTCTATTGCTCTCTCTGTACTTTGCCTTGACCTCCTCATGTGACCCCTCAAGGCATATTGTGCACTTCCTCCAGGACCTGTGAGTAATAAACTTATTTCAATTTCTACTATGATGTGTTATTGAACTATGGCTCATCATCTGGCATCTTGTGCCCCACTTACCAAATGTTAATTTGACAAAGTCATAACATGGGGCCAAATGGATACCACATAATATTATTAAGAAAAGTAAGATTTGGATTATTTTTTCCCTTGAGAACTTATTAGCATTTTCTTGTCCATGGGCAAAAACAAAATAAAACAAGCAAAAACAAACCTCAGGGGTCCATTTCATATGCATAGTTTAAAGATTTTGTATAGACTTTGTTGTAGGTACTCCTAAACATTCAATTTTGTTACCTCTTCTGTTGTCACTTGATTGATTGCAGAGTTCTCAACAGCAACAATGTAAGCCAAAGAAAAGAAAAATCCAAAAATATCGTCAAATGTTAAGAGAAAAAGATTTCAATCTAGAATTCAATCTAGTACCCTGGGAATTATATTTCAAGACTAATAATTTAATATATTTTCATATAAACAAGAACAGAGAGAGTTTACCACCAGCAAACCCTCCACTAAAGTATATTCTAAAGAATGTAATTCAGGTGGAAGTGAATTGTAGCTTCCTTTTTCTTAAGTATAGAAAAACAAAAGAAGTTCTTAAGTATAAAAATGAGAAATGAGCAAAGAAATTGGGAAACCTGTTGGTAAATCTAAAAATATTTTTCTTTATAAAAGAATATTAATTTTAGTGTTTTATTTTAAAGTTGGTGGTGAAGAGGGTGATCGTTTGATAGGTTTTCTAAGAATTTTGCATGAATTTGAGGCAGGCAGGTAAGGTTTAATTTGTTAAGAATGTATGGTAGGGGCTTCCCTGGTGGCGCAATGGTTGAGAGTCTGCCTGCCGATGCAGGGGACACGGGTTCATGCCCTGGTCCGGGAAGATCCCACATGCCGTGCAGTGGCTGGGCCCGTGAGTCATGGCTGTTGAGCTTGCGCGTCCGGAGCCTGTGCTCTGCAACAGGAGAGGCACAACAGTGAGAGGCCCACATACTGCAAAAAAAAAAAAAAAAAAAAAAAACAATGTATGGTAAAACTTTAAGAGCAACCATTAAAATAACATATTTTAATGACATAGCAAGACAAGGTATGCAACAGAATATATTATTGGGACAAAATTCAATTAAGCAAAAAATTCAATGACGAAAGTATTTTTTAACCATACATTTGGAAATAAAATACACATTTCTATATTACTCATAAATCAAAGAACTCATAATAAAAATTAAAATAAGCAGAAAAAAATGACAAGGATATAAATAAAAATAGATGGAATGTAGCAAAAGTAGTACATAAAGTAAAACTATTGCCTTAAATACTTTGTATAATATTGATAGAACAGGAATCAGCAATTATTCCTATAAAGGGACAGATACACAAATACTTTTGGTTTTGTAGGCCAAAAGCTCTCCGTCACAACTTTTCAATTTTGCTTCAACTCAAGGAGTCATAATCCATATGTAAACACATTAGCATGGCTATTATAATAAAACTTTGTGGACATTAAAATTTGAATTTCATATGATTTTCATGAGTTACAAAATATTATTTTTTTCAACCATTTTAAAAGGTAAAAAATTATCCTTATCACAGGCCATAATAAAACAGGTGGTGGGCTGTATTTGCTGAAGTCTGTATCAGAAGAGGGAAAACTAAAAAAAATAATTGGCTAAGCACTTAGAAAGATTTAGTCTCAGCTAAAATAATTTTAATTATTTCTTCTCAGCTTATCAAAATATAGTCACCTTGTTCTATTTCTTTATATCCTATTTGAAATATAGTTAAAGACTCTCAATCTATTCTCCACATCTCCTAACTTCTCTTTTATATTTTAAATCTCTTTAGTTATCTACTGTATCCAGGGTGAACTTCTCAGTAAAGTATTATATATCAGTTTATCAAATCACTTACTCTTTTCAGTACAGAAATTATTCTATTGAGTATTTTATTTCACTCACTATATTTTAACTATAGTCTATCTGTGTATCTCTTCCATTTTTGGTCCAAAGTCATTCTTATTTGAAGCATGGCTGCAATTGTTGTTTTTTGCTTGTTTTGTTTGTTGTTTTAACAACTTGAAGTAGGAGTGGGATTTGGGAGGAGAAAGAGGTGCATCATGACTGAAAATACACATGCTTTTGGTAATTATCTAAATTTAGACTAAAACAGCCTAGCCAATTAACTCTTCAAAGATCAACCTCCTGACATATAATTACTTTGCATGAAACTAACCTAAAGAGCTAACCACCATAGAAAAATTTCAGTTCTCATTGTTTGCTACTGGTCTGAGAGTTCCTTGAAAACAGGGACTCTGTCCTATTCATATCTCTCACCCATCAACTAGCATAATTTTTAACAGAGTCATGAAAAATAAGTGCAGGACAATAAATGAAATATCTGATGAACTCATCATTAATACCTTACTTATGTTCAATGCTGCTGATCTGATTCTAACTGAAAATAGAGTGTAGGGATCCTACACTCTATTTTGGGAAATGGTGATACAAATTTTGGGAAATGGTGATACAATAGATCCCTGAAACTTGGATTACATATAGACAGAGCTCATGTTTTGGAATCATTCAGACCTTATTAACTGTACAACTTTGAGCAAGTCATTTAACATCTCTATGTCACAGTTTCATCATCTATATAGGGGATAATAATAATGGGTTAATAAAACTGCTGGTAGAAATTAAATGAGATATTGTACGTATAGCACTTCACAGTGAATCATGGTTAAGCATTACATATACATAGCTTCACAGAAGAAGAATGTTTGCCAGACTATGTTAGGGTATTAGATACATCAGATTACCAGAAGGTGACACTATCCCAAGATTTGGCCATTGTCCCATTCAGTTCTCAAGATTAAAGAGCATGCCCCATGCAAGGCCCTTTCTCTTTATTGAAAATATTGGACACAAGACCAGCTAATAATAAAGCTGTACTTTGATTATAATTTTGCTATTTTCCCCTCATTTTAGAACTCTATGTGGAGGAGCTTCATGGTAAGGAAGAATTACTGGAAGGCAAGTTTTGGGTTTTTTTTTATTCCAGCCAAGAAATAAAATATCTTCAAAATCTCATCTTGAATTCTAATACTTGACATTTAATCCCACAATATAATGTAGTTATTAAAGTTTCTACTTGGGCATATTTGTATTTCTAAAATTAATTTTACTCTTGTATTTTACCTCATGGCTACAATACCACATATAATTAATTTTCTGAGTTGAGAATTATTTTATAAAAACTTTGTACTGTATATATACAAGAAGGTCAGAAGAACAAAGCTCTCAATGGACATCATCTTTCCAATTTTTGAAAGCTATGCTCATTATTTTACTTCTATATTCATTTGAAAATTTTAAATGCATAGTAAATGACTTAAAACATACTTTAAAGATATCAGATATTTATATACTGTTGTGTGCTGACAGTTTGGGCTGGTACAATTATTACTTAGGCAGGTACAATTATTTTTGGAGGCAATAACCTACAAAAATTAGAAGTTTATAAGAACAAAAGACTTCTCTCTCACAATTGAAATGAGAGCAAGCCTTAGGCTAAATTCTGCCACATGCACAGATATTTATTGAAAAGTAGACCTCAAATATAAGACAAATTAATCTCAGATCTTTGTCTTTTGAGTGCTTTAACATTATGTTGCATAAAGTAATTCACTTTTGTCTATTCAAATCACGATAACCAAGAGTCCTCAAAAGTAAGTGGCTAGACTCAGAACCACTTAGAAATCAAACCTGTGAGGTCATCTTTAAGTGTGTGGGTGACTAAAGTCACTATATTTTTACACCTTGTAATTGAAAGTATGATAATGACCTTAAAATACCTCTATAAAATGCACATATTTTGAACTCTAGAAATTTCACCAATGAAAATCTATTTATAACAACCACTATGCTATTTAACAAAGTCACTGCATGGACAATGAATGGATGGGCATATCCAGACATTGCTTTTTCCCGAGCTCATATCCTCACAGCTCAACTTTTATTCCACCTACTACTTAGGAAACCAGCTTCAAGTAGGTGTAAACCTACAATAGCATCACTTTTTGGCTGAAACTTATATCTCTAACATTCTGCCCCAGGGGTTCACAAAATCTATGGTTAGCAATGCCTACAGAAACCTGCTTAGCACTTTCACATGTTCAAATTGGCAAGAGAGTAGTAACACCCTATAGAGGATGAGATCCAGAGGATAAATACTCTTTTCCATCTCTCAAGTGGATGATTCTAAGGTACAATCTTCCCGGCTCCTCAAAGGGCCCCAGCCTGATTTATGCCTGGTGTCCCACAGCAGTCATCAGCTCAGTAATGCACCCTGCCTTTGGCTATCCCTTTTTCCCTAGTCTATTCTTATCTTACACTCTAATTCCCTGGGATGATTTCCAAGAGTAATCACCATGAACACAAATTCTTAGTATCTACTTTCTGTGAGAAACCAAAGAAAGATAGTGATACTGACTTTAAAATATACTAAGCCAATCCAGGTATCTGAGATACTTTAAATTTTACCAGTGAAAATTCATTTATAACATACAGTACGTTAATTAACAAAACCTTCTGCATTGACCAGCAATAATGATAATGGAAGCATTTATAGTACATACTTCTATACTGTGGTCATTTATGAAAATGCTAGCTAAACTCCCCTGGAGAACACATTCCCAAATAAGGCAACTGGATCACCCAAAGTTGTTGTTTATAGTTAATGCATAGAAGTATAATACATTAGGAATGTTGAAGTAAATGAAAGTAAATTATATATCATATAGCACGTATTTGATTAGCTTTAATTTTCTATAGCCCATCTTCATATTATTTGGAGAAATAATTCATGAACACACTTAATTTCCTTTTCCAAAAGGAGGTAAAGTTTTTAGAATTCTATTTTAATGTTATAACTGTGTGTGTGTGTGTGTGTGTATATATATATATATATATATAACCTTGATAAAAAATAATTACACACTTTGGGGTATTTCATTAGGACTAAATAGAATCAAAAGTTAAGATAATTGTGAGGGGGGAAGACCTTCAAGATGAGGGAAGAGTAAGACATGGAGATAAACTTCCTCCACACAAATACATTAAAAATATATCTACATGTGGAAAAACTCCTACAGAACATCTACTTAATGTTTGCAAAAGACCTCAGACTTCCCAAAAGGCAAGAAACTCCCCACATACCATGCCCTGTGGCTGACAGGGTCCTGGTGCACTGGCCAGGTATCAGGCCTGAGTCTCTGAGAAGGGAGAGCTTAGATTAGGACACTGGACCACAAGAGACTCCCCAGCCCTGGGTAATATCAATTGGCAAGAGCTCTCACAGAGATCTCTGTCTCAACACTAGGCCTGGCTCCACTCAACTACCAGCAAGCTTCAGTGCTGGACACCCCATGCATACAACTAGCAAGACAGGAACACAAACCCACCCATTAGCAGAGGATGCCTAAAATCATATTAACCTCACAGACACCCCAAAATATACCACCAGATGTGGACCTGCTCACCAGAAAAACAAGATCCAGCCCCACCCATCAGAACACAGACACTCGTTCCCTCCACCAAGAAACCTACACAAGCCACTGAATCAACCTCACCTACTGAGGGGAGACACCAAAAACAATAGGAACTATGAATGTGCAGGCTGTGAAAAGGAGACACCAAACACAGTAAGTTAAACAAAATGAGAAAACAGAGCAATATGCAGGAGATGAAAGAGCAAGGTAAAAACCCACCAGACTAAACAAATGAAGAAGAAATAGGCAGTCTACCTGAAAAAGAATTCAGAGTAATGATAGTAAAGATGATCAAACATCTTGGAAATAGAATGGAGGAAGTACAATAAACGTTTAACAAAGAACTAGAGGAACTAAAGAGCAAACAAACAATGATGAACAACACAATAAATGAAATTAAAAATTCTCTAGAAGGAATCAATAACAGAATAACTGAGGCAGAAGAAGGGATAAGTGACATGGATGATAAAATATTGGAAATAACTACCGTAGAGCAGAATAAAGAAAAAAACAATGCAAAGAATTGAGGGAAGTCTCAGACATCTGGGACAAAATTAAATGCAACAACATTCGAGTTATAGGAATTCCAGAAGAAGAAGAGAAAAAGAAAAAGGCTGAGAAAATATTTGAAGAGATTATACTTGAAAACTTCCCTAATTTGGGAAAGAAAATAATCAAGTCCAGGAAGAACAGAGAGTCCCATACAGGATAAATCCAAGGAGAAACACACCAAGACACATATTAATCAAACTATCAAAAATTAAATACAAAGATAAAATATTAAAAGCAGGAAGGGAAAAGCAACAAATAACATACAAGGGAATCCCAATAGGGTTAGCAGGTGATCTTTCAGCAGAAACTCTGCAAGCCAGAAGGGTGTGGCAGGACATTTAAGGTGATGAAGGGAAAAACCTACAATCAAGATTACTCTACCAGCAAGGATCTCATTCAGATTTGATGGAGAAATTGAAACGTTTTCCGATAAGAAAAAGCTGAGGGAGTTCAGCACCACCAAATCAGCTTTACAACAAATGTTAAAGGAACTTCTCCAGGCAGTAAACACAAGAGAAGGAAGAACCTACAAAAACAAACCAAGAACAATTAAGAAAATGGTAATAGGAACATACTTATTGATAATTACCTTAAATGTAAATGGATTAAATGCTCCAACCAAAAGACACAGGCTTGCTGAATGGATACAAAAACAAGACCTGTATATATGCTGTCTACAAGAGACCCACTTCAGACTTAGGGAAACATACAGACTGAAAGTGAGGGGATGGAAAAATATACTCCATGCAGATGGAAATCAAAAGAAAGCTGGAGTAGCAACACTCATATAAGAAAAATAGAATTTAAAATAAAGACTATAACAAGAGACAAAGGAGGACACTACATAATGATCAAGGGATCAATCCAAGAAGAAGATCTAACAATTATAAATATTTATGCACCCAAAATAGGAGCACCTTAACACTCCACTTTCCCCAATGGAAAGATGAATGAAAATTAAAATAAATAAGGAAAAACAAGCTTTTAATGATACATTAAACAAGATGGACTTAATTGATACTTATAGGACATTCCATCCAAGAACAATAGTATAGAATTTCTTCTCAAGTGCTCATGGAACATTCTCCAAGTTAGATCATAATTTGGGTCACAAATCAAGCCTTGGTAAATTTACGAAAATTGAAATCATATCAAGTATCTTTTCTGACCACAATCCTATTAGACAAGATATCAATGACAAGAAAAAAAACCTGTAAAAAACACAAACACATGGAGTCTAAACAATATGCTACTAAATAACGAAGTGATCACTGAAGAAATCAAAGGGGAAATCAAAAAATACCGAGAAACAAATGAAAATTAAAACACAATGACCCAAAACCTATGAGATGCAGCAAAAGCAGTTCTAAGAGGGAAGTTTATAGCAATAAAGTCCTACCTCAAAAAAACAAAAAAAATCAGAAGTAAACAACCTAACATTACACCTAAAGCAGTTAGAGAAAGAGCAACGAAAAAAAAAAAACAAAGTTAACATAATCTAATAATAATAATAAAATTATAATATGATATAATATAATATAATTATAATAATAATCTCATCATAAAGATTAGATCAGAAATAAATGAAAAAGAAATGAAGGAAATGATAGCAAAGATCAATAAAACTAAAATTGGCTCTTTGAGAAGATAAACAAAATTGATAAAACACTAGCCAGACTCAAAAGAAAAAAAGGTAGAAGACTCAAATCAACAGATTTGGAAATGAAAAAGGAGACATAACAAATGACACTGCAGAAATACAAAGGATCATGAGAGATTACTACAAGCAACTATATGCTAATAAAATTGACAACCTAGAAGAAATGGACAAGTTCTTAGAAAAGCACAACCTTCTGAGACTGAACCAGGAATAAATAGAAAGCATAAACAGACCAATCACAAGCACAGAAATTGAAACTGTGATTAAAAATCTTCCAACAAACAGAAGCCCAGGGCCAGACAGCTTCACAGGTGTATTCTATCAAACACTTAGAGAAGAGCTAACACCTATCCTTCTCAAGCTCTTCCAAAATATAGCAGAGTGAAGAACACTTCCAAATTCATTCTATGAGGCCACCATCACCCTGCTACCAAAACCAGACAAAAATGCCACAAAAAAAGAAAACTATAGGCCAATATCACTGATGAACATAGATGCAAAAGTCCTCAACAAAATACTAGCAAACAGAATCCAACAGCACATTAAAAGGATCATACACCATGATCAAGTGGGGTTTATCCTACAAATGCAAGGATTCTACAATATAAGCATATCAATCAATGAGATATACCACATTAACCAACTGAAGGATAAAAAACATATGATTATCTCAGTAGATGCAGAAAGAGCTTTAGACAAAATTCAACACTCACTTATGGTAAAAAAAAAAAAAAAACTTTCCATAAAGTAGGCATAGAGGAAACTTAACTCAACATAATAAAGGCAATATATGACAAATCCACAACCAACATCTTTCTCAATGGTGAAAAACTGAAATCATTTCCCCTAAGATCAGGAACAAGACAAGGTTGCCCACTCTCACCACTATTATTCAACATAGCTTTGGAAGTTTTAGCCACAGCAATCAGAGAAGAAAAAGAAATAAAGGGAATACAAATCAGAAAAGAAGAAATAAAACTGTCACTGTTTGCAGATTACATGGTACTCTACATAGAGAATCCTAAAGATGCTACCAGAAAACTACTAGAGCTAATCAATGAATTTGCTAAAGTATCAGAATACAAAATTAATGTGCAGAAATCTCTTGCATTCCTCTACACTAATGGTGAAAAATCTGAAAAAGAAATTAAGGAAACACTCCCATTCACCACTGCAACAAAAAAATAAAATACCTTAGGTATAAACCTACCTAAGGAGACAAAAAGACCCATATGCAGAAAACTATAAGACATTGACGTAAGAAATTAAAGATGATGCAAACAGATGGAGAGCTCTCCCTTGTTCTTGGATTGGAAGAATCAACCTTGTAAAAATGGCCCTACTGCCCAAAGCAATCTACAGATTCAGTGCAATCCCTATCAAACTACCAATATCATTTTTCACAGAACTAGAACAAAAAAATTCACAATTTGCATGGAAAAAGAAAAGACCCTGAATACCCAAAGCAATCTTGAGAAAGAAAAATGGAGATGGAAGAATCAGGCTCCCTGAATTTAGACTATACTACAAAGTTACAGTAATCAAGACAGTATGGTCCTGGCACAAAAACAGAAATGTAGATCAATGGAACTAGATAAATAGGCCTGACATAAACCCACACACATATGATTACTTTATCTTTGATACAGGAGGCAAGAATATACAATGAAGAAAAGACAGTCTCTTCAATAAGTGGTGCTTGGAAAGCTGGACAACTACATGTAAAAGAATGAAATTAGAACACTCCCTAACACCATAAACAGAAATAAACACAAAATGGATCAAATACCTAAATGTAAGTCCAGAAATGATAAAACTCTTAGAGCAAAACATAGGAAGATCACTCTTTGACATAAATCACAGCAAGATCTTTTTGACCCACCTCAAGAGAAATGGAAAAAATAAATAAATAAGCAAATGGAACCTAATGAAACTTAAAATCTTTTACACAGCAAAGGAAACTGTAAACAAGATGAAAGACAACCCTCAGAATGGGAGAAAATATTTGCAGAAAAATAACTGACAAAGGATTATTATCCAAAATATACAAGCAGATCATGCAGCTCAATATAAAAAAATCAGACAACCCTACCCAAAAATGGGCAGGAGACCTAAATAGAAATTTCTTCCAAGAAGATATACAGATTGCCAGCAAACACATGAAGGGATGGTCAACATCACTAATTATTAGCAAAATGCAAATCAAAACTCCAATCATGTATCACCTCACACTGGTCAGAATGGCCATTATCAAAAAGTCTACAAACAATAAATGATGGAGCGGGTGTGGAGAAAATGGAACCCTCTTGCACTGTTGGTGGGAATGTAACTTAATACAGCCACTATGGAGAACAGTCTGGAGGTTCCTTAGAAAATGAAAAATAGAACTACCGTATGACCTAGCAATCCCACTACTGGGCATATACCCTGAGAAAACCATAATTCAAGAAGGACATGTACCACAATGTTCATTGCAGCTCTATTTACAATAGCCAGGACATGGAAGCAACCTAAGTGTCCACTGACAGATGAATGGATAAAGAAGATGTGGCACATATATTCAATGGAATATTACTCAGCCATAAAAAGAAACAAAATTGAGTTATTTGTAGTGAGGTGGATGCACTTAGAGTCTGTCATACAGAGTGAAGTAAGTCAGAAAGAGGAAAACAAATACCGTATGATAACACATATATTTGTAATCTAAAAAAAAATTTGTTCTGAAGAACCTAGGGACAGGACAGGAATAAAGACACAAACATAGAGAATGTACTTGAGGACACGGGATGGTGGAGGTTAAGCTGAGATGAAGTGAGAGAGTGTCAGTTACATATATACATTAGTAAATGTAAAATAGATAGCTAGTGGGAAGCAGCTGCATAGCACAGGGAAATCAGCTCTGTGCTTTGTGACCACATAGATGGGTGGGATAAGGAGTGTCAGAGGGAGACACAAGAGGGAGGGTATATAAGGATATATGTATTCGTATAGCTGATTCACTTTGTTATACAACAGCAAGTAACACAACAGTGTAAATCAATTATACTCCAATGAAGATGTTACAAAAATAAGATAATTGTGAGAGGAAGTTACATTTGACAAGGATGAGAGAAATGAGAAATGAGAGTAAACATACTAAGATAGATCTATATACATTTATAATTATATAGCAGAGTTTGAGTACATTCCTCAGATGACCTATATCAAAATGATCTAGGAAATTATGAAAAAAAGTACAGATTTCAGGTCTATACATCAGACACACTGAATCAGAATATCAGAGTTTGGAAGCCAGAAATTGTTTAACAAGCTGCCCGAATGATGAATGTATACATAAGTTTAGGAACCGTTATAACAGAGTGTAGTCAACTGTTGAATATTAACCATTGGTTTTAAAAATTCTCTTTTTCTTTTACTTCCGTTGCGGAGCACAGGCTCCGGACGTGCAGGCTCAGCAACCATGGCCCACGGGCCCAGCTGCTCCGCGGCACGTCAAATCCTCCTGGACCGGGGCACGAACCCATGTCCCCTGCATCGGCAGGCGGACTCTCAACCACTGTGTCACTGGGGAAGCCCTCTTTTTCTTTTTGTGTTTGTTAAGCTTTAATTTTTGTTTCATATTTAATGGTTCCTTAACTTAGGAGGTCTATCACTCTGGTTCATTATGACTATAGTTGTCAACAGAATCTTTGTGACAGCTTCTTAATTATAGCAGCCCTAAGGTTGAGGAATGACAAATACCCCCTCTATGGAAAAATGCACTACTCTTGCACTAACCAAAGCCTCTGCTGAGAGCTGCAAATTTAACTATTAGACCAAGTCCTTAAGGACCTCCTGGTGTTTGCATGTTTATTGGGTTAAGGCATGGCATTGCATCAGAGTTAATTTATTTGGGTAATTTCATATTGCTAATTTTTAGAGATGAGGACCCTGAGAGTGTGGGTCATAGGTAAATTTTGATGGGAGAAGAACAGAAGGAAGGAAAGTGGTGAAACTTTGTAAATATGTCATATAGAAAACCGGATGAATCATGACATCACATAATATCCACATATGATTGTATCTGTAGTAAGGTAAGTAGTACCAAAAAGCCAAGGAAATATGAGATTTGAAACCACTGAAAGAGGGTAAAAATAAAATAAAATTTGCCTAATTCAAAGGTGTAAGGTATGACAAAGGAGCCCACCATACTTACACAAAATGCTGACTCAGCCTCATGTAGCCTTACTTTTTGTTTTCATTTGGAAACTAGATAACTTTTCTATCTATTTAAAGTGTTTTGGTTGGTTCTGTGCATTTATAATTTAAACCTTACAGCTTCAAAAGTGAGGTTGGAAAAGGAAAATAAGACAATGTACAAAAATAATCTGTTATGTTCAGGGTCATATGAAATCATTCAAATTAACCTTTGTAAATGCTTACCATTCCTGTTTAGGATCAGATTAGATTGTGTTTATAGATCAGTTCAACTGAATGGCCAATAAAATTAGGCATTAAGGTTTGAATACCACTGCAATCTGTTCTTTCCAAGAAGTTCAGAGAAGCCTCGTATTTCTCTCTTTATGAGGAAAAATATTAAACGTATTTAAAGAGACTTTGAGAACTCTCAGTTGCACATTTACAGCCAGAGATGTAATATGCTTCTTGCTGATAAAATTTTTGAAATAACTTGTAAAAGCACTATAGCTTCTTGGAAATCTCAGTTTATGCTTAAATTCTTTCTCTTCCCTGAAGTTATTTATGTATCAGAATTTAGAGGCACTGATAAGGAAATGTGTCAGATTTAGGTACATTATGGTTCTATACTTGATTATGTATTTCATGGTGTTAAACAAAGTATTGATTAATGGTTTATTTGTGCTTAAGCCTTTTCTATATACTTGTAATAACTGAAGGAAGATGTGGAGTGGGGGTTGGAGCCCAGAACTAAAGAAACATAAGATTAGCTCACTGCCAATGATGAGCTTACAATCTAGTTGGTAAGAAGAGACATGCAAATATAAATCAAGATAGGAAAATAGACAATAGCATCTAATCATTAGTCATTTTTTTATGGTATGCTTAAGTACTACAGGAGGCCAGAAAAGGGGTCAAATATGGAGTGGTAATTATAGGAAGCTTTACAGAGAGGTAGGTCTTGAGATCAACCTTCAAGAATAGGTGAAATTTGAATAAGATAAAAGAAAAGGTATGGCATACAGGGTAAGAATAGCATGAAAAAAATTGTAGAGGAATAATAACACTGTGATATTTTTTCTGGGAAGCAGTAGGTATGTAAAGTGGGATTATTCAGTGGTGACGGAATTTGTAATTTTCTTCTGTTTTGCATAGCTGACAGAATCACTATTATTATTACTGTATTGACATAGTATAATTCATTTTTAGTGAGTATGGATTTAGCACAGAAACACTGAAAAAATAAGAGAGAGAGAGAGAGAGAGAGAGAGAGAGAGAGAGAGAAACAACATAAAAGTCAATGCTATTCACTTGAAAGGGTATGCAGAAGAAGAAAACTGGTTAAGGAATAGTGATAATGTCAAAATGTTATGACATTATTAGATTTAGAATTTTGGGCTTGGACCATATGAGCAAGGTATTCCAAATTATTAAAAAACACAGAGATCTTGAATTCTTACCTAATTACTCCCAGCAGAATTAATTTGCTTTAGAAAGTTTTTCCATTCATTTCTTAACTTTGAGGCATCATTCAATATTTCACTTTTCTTTTATCTTCAAATTTATGAAAGCCCTTTACACTTTCTTGCTATTTTTTCTTTCTTCAGTTGTTTCTCAAACCACTGTAACCTACATTTGGTTCTCTCCAAGAAAGAGTGGTCATCTCTTCATTGGGTTCACAAATACAACCTGTCAAATTTAATGATATTTTCTTGTACTAATCTAAACTGCTTTGACACTGACAGGAATATGACACTCTTGATCAATTCTTCATTCTTGAAACTTTCTTCCTGTTTGGCTGTTGTAACCTATACCCTGCTTTTCTTTTACTGTTCTTTATCAGGTCGTTACCTTTATTCTTCAGACTGCCTTATGTGTTGGTATCATCTTATATTTTCAATCTATTTTCTGGGTAGTTTCATCATTAATTTAAAAATGCCAAAGAAGGTAACTCATCATCCGCTCCTCACCTAGCCTACACACATGGTTTACTTCCCATATTCTATATCTGAGTAAATCAAATAACATTCATTTATTTTCCCAAGGAAGAAATCCCAAAATTAGCCTAACCCTTTTAACTAAGTCATAATTAACATATATAAATTCTCACTCTAAAATGCTTCTCAGATCTACCCTCTCATCCTTTCAGAGACCCACATTTAATGTTCTTTTCCACATCTGGCCTGAATGTCAATGAACTCATCATCATTGATCATCTGTCTTCAATTACTTTTTTCCTTTTTTTTTTTTTTCTATATCCTCCTCAGTGCCCCAAAAGTTAAGTCTGATTATGTCATTCCTCTGATTATAGTGGTTCAATTCCCACTCACTACAGGGTGATTTTCAAATTTGTTAGCATAGCACTCATGGTTTTTCTGCTATCATTGTCTAGGAATTTATGAATCCCTTCTCCTTGAAATAAATTCTGCATTGAGCTGCCCAAACAAACAAACAAGCAAATAAAACCCAAAGATACCTTCCAGTGATTTTCTCTCATTTTTTCAGCAAATTCCTTATTATAACATGTTAACTTTTAACTATTTAAGATGTTAGATCTCCTAGGAAGATAGGCATTTTAATAGGAGATTTTTGAAAATATCACTCCCTCTAGTGGGGACATTGCAGGTACCATGTTTTTCTTTGTTGTTGTTTTGTTTTTAACATCTTTATTGGGGTATAATTGCTTTACAATGGTGTGCTAGTTTCTGCTTTATAACAAAGTGAATCAGTTATACATATACATGTTCCCATATCTCTTCTCTCTTGCATCTCCCTCGCTCCCACCCTCCCCATCCCACCCCTCCAGGCTGTCACAAAGCACCGAGCTGATCTCCCTGTGCTATGCGGCTGCTTCCCACTAGCTATCTACCTTACGTTTGGTAGTGTATATATGTCCATGCCTCTCTCTCGCTTTGTCACAGCTCACACATCCCCCTCCCCATATCCTCAAGTCTGTTCTCTAGTAGGTCTGTGTCTTTATTCCTGTCTTACCCCTAGGTTCTTCATGACATTTTTTTCTTAAATTCCATATATATGTGTTAGCATATGGTATTTGTCTTTCTCTTTCTGACTTACTTCATTCTGTATGACAGGCTCTAGATCTATCCATCTCATTACAAATAGCTCAATTTTGTTTCTTTTTATGGCTGAGTAATATTCCATTGTATATATATGCCATGTCTTCTTTGTCCATTCATCCGATGATGGGCACTTAGGTTGTTTCCATCTCTGGGCTATTGTAAATAGAGCTGCAATGAACATTCTTTTGCACAACAAAGGAAACCATAAACAAGACCAAAAGATGACTCTCAGAATGGGAGAAAATATTTGCAAATGAAGTAACTGACAAAGGATTAATCTCCAAAATTTATAAGCAGCTCATGCAGCTCAATAACAGAAAAACAAACAACCCAATCCAAACATGGGCAGAAGACCGAAATAGACATTTCTCCAAAGAAGATATACAGACTTCCAACAAACACATGAAAGAATGCTCAACATCATTAATCATTAGAGAAATGCAAATCAAAACTACAATGAGATATCATCTCACACCAGTCAGAATGGCCATCATCAAAAAATCTAGAAACAATAAATGCTGGAGAGGGTGTGGAGAAAAGGGAACACTCTTGCACTGCTGGTAAGAATGTGAATTGGTACAGTCACTATGGAGAACAGTATGGAGGTTCCTTAAAAAACTTCAAATAGAACTACCATATGACCCAGCAATCCCACTACTGGGCATATACCCTGAGAAAACCATAAAAAATTCAAAAAGAGTCATGTATCAGGTACCATGTTAAATGATGAAACATCATAATTTTGTTATGAAACATCAGTTATGAAACATCATAACTGAGTTTCCTCAAAAAAAAAGAATATCTATTGATCACCAACTATAAAATGTGCACTGCAGTAAATGGTTAAGCAATATTAACCTACCTAATTGTAAGAAAAGAAACATTTGATTTAATCTCTTCTTAGTGGGTGTTCACATCCTATGTTCTTATATTAAAAAAAATAGTAGTTTTTTTTTCTTTTTAAAGCAAAGTCCATCTTATTTTGTCCAACTATGATTCCCAAATCTTTTAGAAGATTGCTACTATTTTATGATAATTTGCCCAGCTTCTAAACAAGTTGTAAAATATAAATACTATTTATTGGTATGATGACTAAAACTACAGTTTTGTACACAATCCAATTATGAATGCATATTACAGACTCTTATGAGCTTAATGCTTGAGTTCACTTTTTAATTAATTAAAACCTTGTAGATATTACATAAATGACAATAAACAATAAAATTTCTAATACTTATAAACAACACTTTTAGAACCAATTACTCGCCTATAGAGAGAAATAAGTATATTTTCTTCATTTGCAATAAGAAAACTAAATTTCAGAGTTCTTATAACTTGTTAAAATCATACAGTTAGTGGCAGAGTAAAGATTCCAATTTAGACTTACGTGAACCAAAATTCTATTATTCTATGCTATTAAGACACAGAAAGTTCTGTGTTGGGGAGGAAGAAATTTTCCTCTACCCTTCTAGGTTCTTCTGGGTGATCTCAGAATTAAACTGACATGAGACAGATTAACAGAAGAAAATCAAACAAAAGTTTAATAACATGTTACATGGGACCAGGCCAGGAAAACTGAGTAAATTGTCAAAATTGCTAAAACTCTCACCTTAAATACTATCTTCAGCTAAAGAAAAAAGAGGATGTCGGGGTAGTAGTATGGGACTTCACAGGAGAGGAAGGTAATTCACATGGACATAGAAAAGCAATTGTTTCCTGGATGCAGAGACAGCAGGACATAGGCCCTGCCAGAGTTTCCCCCACCACACCTAGCTCATATTCTTTGCAGATATATCCAGTGATAGTTCTATTCTGGAAACAGAATACCTTAATTCTTTAGTTACTTAAGGGGAAAGTAAAAAGAAAGACTTCCTGTGTCTCTTCTTTCTTAAAAATAATCAGCCTAAGTTAATCCTCATACCAAAGAGACACCACAAATGTATGGCAAATCTTACTACCCTACAGTACAAAATAGATTTATGATAAATATTAGTCCTCCTGCCCATTTATATGCAAAATTGAACCATATATAATTCCTTTCAGCTACAAGACCATATAAATATTTATGCCTTTATTGAATCAGACTATCAAGCAACATAGAGAATCAGTTGATGGAAACAAGTTGCTTGGGTTATTTTGGAAGATATGAGAAGGAAGAACCTGGAGATGATAAGGCTTGCTTGGCCGAGTGGAATCTCTCTGAGTGGCCAACAAAGAGTTCTAAGTAGCTGAAGAGCACTTACAGCCTAAAAAGCAGAGAAGAAAAGGAACAGAAGGTTATGTGTACAGGTGTGTTAAAAGAAAAATTAACTATAAAGGCACTATTACTGTGAGTTAAAACTGTTAGAAAAGGAAAAGGCATAAAACACAAACCTAAATGTAATCAAGCACAGTCTTTTGTAACACTCCAACCATCCCTTCTTGCTAATTTATAATACAAGGGGGTTTTAACGTATAATGATCCATCTAAGTTTAATTGTCTCTTTTAAACAAAATGTCTTACTAAAACACTTCAGAAATCACAATTCAAACCACTTGATTGTCTATAGCTCCAGCATGTTAATTGATTTCTTACATTTGCACAGCAGTTTGTCATGTGCAATATACTTTTTTGTACATATTGTAAAAAATTAATAAACAGAAACCTCAATTAAATAGAGTTTGGAGACCAGAAGGTGGAGCTCTCACACCCTGTGAAGATGGCAGAGCCCAACAGGAAGAAGACTCCTTTTCTTTCCTGGACAAGGACTCAGACAATGAAAAACCGTGAATTTTTTGTTTACTATAGCCCTCCTAATTTATTTTGTCTCTGTATAAAGGTGTTCTCCTTCCCTTGGAGCCTGGGGACTTGCATAGTAGCTCACCATGGCTGTAGACTGCAAATTGCAAATCTATGCTGATCCCAAATGAACCCATCTTTGCTGGAGAAATATCTGGCAGTCTATATTTTCAAATCAACAATACATTATCCTTTTGTACCCTTACACGTCCTGTGACTTAGGAGTTACAGGAGTCTTATTATACTCAAGTTGAGACAGGAAGGAAGAGGGCAGATCACAACTATTAAAAGGATATGGAGGGGGGCACAGCCACTGAGAAAAAGAGGATACGACAGCAAGTGGCTGGAACCAGGTAAAACCAAGAAGGCATCAATCATGGTCCAAGCATGGTCCAGTTATTGACCTTTAGCTCATAATGTCTTCATTAGAATACTAAAAAATCACTCCCATTTGCACGATGATAGTTCTAGGGCTGACTATAAAAGGCCCAAAAGAGAGCAGCGGCCCAACTCCTAGAAATCCCCACCCCTTAACAAGAATATTTCTCCCACTCGTTAGAGTATGAAATTACCCAGCGCATAAAAACTAAGAACCCCATACCCTGGGGTTGCTCTCACCTTCTGAGATGGACCACATTCTGTCTATGGAGTGTGTATCTCCCTGAATAAAACTGCTTTCACTCTACTTCAGCTTTGAATTCTTTCCTGCAAGAAGCCAAGTACTCTCACTTGGCAGCCTGTTCCACGGACATGCGTGCATCCAGGGACATAATATTTCATTCTCTTGCATCAAAGTGACATAAATGCCCAATACTCTAGAGGACACTCTTCCTTTTCATGTCAAAATACAATAGGTTACTCATCTTTAATACCCCATTACACTCACTTTATTAATAAGGAAATTGAGGCAAAAAAAACCCCCATAACACCCTAATTCAGTTCAACAAAAATTTATTGAACACCCAAATCATACAATTAACACATGGTAAATCTAGGAACTGAAACTAGGTCTTTTGATTCCTTATCCAGATTGCTTTCTACTCTGCTACTGTGCCTTGACAAAGTTAAGATAGAAACACTGTTTCCATAGTGCCAAGGGAAAACTCTTTTAAATAAAAATTCAACTGAATAAATTTTATAGATAAAATTGGCTTTACTAAACAATTCATTAACCAGGCAGAATTCCATCTAGCAATAGAAAGGAGCTCCACTGAGCAGTAGACAGGGGACAGAAAAAGGAAATTATTAGCAAAATTGTATTAGTTTAGGTAAGGTCACACTCCTAAGAGGAATGGAAGGGGCCTATCAGCGGATTTCCTGCTAGTAATGACCAAGAAATTTCAGGTTAGCTAGTTAAAGGTCATGTTCCTGGGGATGATTGAAACTGTAATTAGGTTAGGTATTAAGTCTTGGTTTGCTGACATGGGGTCTAACAAAAGTGACTCTGTTTGGAGCATATTGTCTCTTTTTAAACAACTGGTTTTGGACCCAAGAACTGAAGGAATGACACAGGGGCAGGGCTTCTTATGATTTCCTCACACACAATTAACAACAGAAAGCACCCTGGACTGGCATTTTCTGAGCCCAAACCGAACAAGAGTTGACAGACTAGGTAGGCATACTACTCCCCTAGACTAAACAAGAATCCTGCCAATGATATAAAGCCAGTTTGTAACACCTGCAAGGAGGATCAATAGCAACCTCACTAACAACAGTGGCCAGGGAAACACCCTCCTTCCCGGTCATCAGCATCATAGATGAGGCCCCCTGCCTCTGCTATGAGATAAGGAGGCAGAGGCCAGCTACTGGAACTAGCAAAGAGAATCCTGCTGCAACAAGCAGCCTCTGCCCAGATGTGATTTCAGTACCACACAGGCAGAGGGAATCTCTAAACAACCAACACCCAGCCTGGGAAGAACTATTCCACAATGTGAGCTGGAGACTCTTCCCCCACCTAGAAGTACCAGATTCCTCATTCCTAACACCCCACTCCCGAAGGATACCAGTGGAAAATTCAGCAGCACCAAACACTTTCAAACAGAACAAAGTAACACCACAAAGTTTCTATAAATTAAACTACCAATGGAACCACAACCCACAGAAGTAGGCTAAACGATCTAATTAGAACACTGGCAAAAGACATAAACAGATATTTCACTGAGGAGCATATACAGAAAACAAAGAAGTATGTATAAAGATGTTCAACATAGTTAGCCATCAGGGACATGCAAATTAAATACTCAATGTAATATCACTACACACCTATCAGAATGCTTAAAATACAAAGACAATATCCAATGTAGGTGAAGATAGGGAGAAACTGGATAAAAATATTTTCTGGTGGGAATGTAAAAGACATTGTCACTCTAGAAGGCAGTTTGGCAATTTCTTATAAAATTAAACACATGGCTGCTATACAACCCAACAGTTTCACTCCTGGGCATTTATCAGAGAGAAATAAAAACTTATTTCCACACAAAAACCTGTGCATGCATATCCCTAGCTATTTTATTCATAATGGTCAAAATTGGTTAAAAATTGGCTCAAAAAAGAGTAAACAAACTGTGGTACATCCATACCATGGAATAACACTCAACAATAAAATCTAACGACCAATTGATCTATGCAACAACTTGGATGACTCTCCAGGAAATTAAGCTAAATAGAAAAAAAAATCCCAATATTACATGCTGGATAATGTGATTTATATGACATTTTTGAAAGGACAATTTTAGAAATGGAAAATGGATTAGTAGTTGACAGGAATTAGAGACAGATGAAAAGGGAGATGGGTGCGGTGATAAAAGGGTAACAGGAGGAATTCTTGTGGTGATGGAAATGTTCTGTATCTTAAGTATATGATGTTAGTTTCCTGTTTGTAATAGTTTTATAGTATTGAAAGATATTATCTTTGAGAATACTGGGTAAAGTGTACATGAGATCTTGGCATTATTTCTTACAAGTTCATGTATATCACATTTTTCTCAAAATAAAATATTTAATTAAATATTATATACTTTTTTTGAACTAGTAAAATGTCAAAGCTAATTTTGCCAAGTAATATCTTAAAATTCTAAGGAATAAGACATTTAGAGCATTTAATTTTTCTTTCACTCTTCATTAGTCTGATAGTATTCTTGAGACTAGAATCTCATTCCAAATTTATAATGGGTTGTCATTGGACTTCCTAAAAAATATACAGTTTTGATAACTTTTTACTGGCGTTTATCTATATATTAATTACTCTTGTCATAATCCTTTTATTTTTTCCCCTTCCATTGCCCACCCATTTATTAAGCTGTATTTTTTGTTGTATTTTGATCAAGTTCAAATCCTGTTTGTTTTGGAAAGTTGCCCATGATTGACATAATTCCATGTATTTCCATCTTCTTTCAATAACCAAAAATTTATAGTATACATTGTCATATGTGTTAATCTAATCTCCCTTATCTTTAAGAATGTTCATCTCTCTAAATCAGTGGTTCTCAAATGAGGGTTATTTTGCACCCCCGTGCCCACAGGAGATGTTTGACAATGGCTGGAGGCGTTTTTGGTTATTAAAACTTGGGACTCAGTACTACTGACATCTAGTAGGTAAAGACCAGAAATGCTGCTATATGTCCTACAATGCTCAGAACAGCCCCCAGAGGAAAAAATTACCTGGTCTAAAATGTCAGTAGTGCTGAGGTTAAAAAAGCCTACTCTACTTGCTAACACAATACTTCTCCATTGTAGATCATAAAAAACAAAAGCAAACAACTTGATTTGTGTGATAAACAAAAACTATTTACAATGGCTTTCTGGACACCTCCTTTTCACTGTTTCCAAATTTTCCAAACTAATCATGTGGAAAACAAAAGTCATTATTTTCCCTCAATACTTTATGTATTATTAATACAATTACTTTAATCATTATCATTTTAGTTTGTTTAATTAGATAATGGAGGATCAAATTTGAATTTTTCTCATCTCTAAAGCGTAACATTCAATTAGCTAATAAAACTGGTCACCTTCTAGTGCAAACATAATTAAATTTTAATTGCCCTTTGAACTTCCTGCCTTTAAATATCTAGGGCCTGTGCACATACTCTTTATTTTTCCAAAATTTTACTCTCCCTGCTTTTGTTAACCCACTATTTTTTAACCTGAAAATTCCCTACTTATCATTCAAGAACTAGCTCAAGTACCATTTGTATGGGACTTTTCTTTGATGCCCCTTCTTCTGAGCTTTCACAGAATTTCTATAGCACTTATAATTTGTGTTTTATTTATTCCCACATCTCCCATACTATTCAGTAAGATTGTGAAAAGACAGATTATTATTCATCTTTGTATCCCTAGTGCTCAACACATAACCTGGCACATTGTAGATACCCAGAAGAAGGATACTAACTGAATTAATTAATTAATTAACAAGTAGATAATTGGAAAATGTATGAATATAAGACAATTTAACACAATTCAGATTGGAGTTTATACAGACATTTTTGTCCATACCAATGAGAAAAAAATGCCTTCTGAATTTCATTAGATATCACCAATAATGCATACATATTGTTTAAAAATAGATTTCTGAAAGTTAATACTTTCAAATGTATTAAAATTTCCATCAAAGTAAAATTTTTATGAATTATGATCTGTTGAATATTTTCTAAGATCTTTCTCTAATTGGGTATGAACAAACACTCTACAGGTCACTTACAATAACATTTATAGATTACTGAGTAATGAATACTTAAAAATTTTAAATTTTTGTCCATCAAATTCAACTCTAGCAAAGGTATTCATGGCTAATCCATTTGGAATAAACTAATATTAATACTTTCCATTTGTTACCAAAATGTTGTTGATTGTATTTTTCTCTGTTTTTTCTTTTTTTTTTTTTTTGTGGTACGCGGGCCTCTCACTGTTGTGGCCTCTCCCGTTGTGGAGCACAGGCTCCGGACGTGCAGTCTCAGCGGCCATGGCTCACGGGCCCAGCCGCACCGCGGCATGTGGGATCTTCCCGGACCGGGGCACGAACCCGCGTCCCCTGCATTGGCAGGCAGACTCTCAACCACTGCGCCACCAGGGAAGCCCTGTATTTTTCTTATATAGACATTTAAAAATGATTTTTGCTTTTGTACAAAAATTATTTAAAATTCTTAAAAAAAATCACTTGAAACATTTTACATGTACACATTTTCTATATTTTCTCTAAAGTTATATTAACATAAAGCAGCCTAGTGATTTGCTAATTTATTGATGCTTACACTTTACATAATAATATTAATGTTAATCTTTCCATATCTAAATGTTTGATATTTGCATTCAGGAAAAGGAGAAAATGTCCACAAATTACTCATCAGAATATGCATCTCCTTTTATGATCTCCTCAGTCATAGTTACTTGCAATCTATTCCCCAGAAAACCTCCCATTCTCCTTAGAAAAAGGGAGATAAGTTGACCTAAAATAAAAATATTCATCAAGACATTTTCATATTATAAGAGTTGGCTAATGCTGGCCTTCAGTTGCCAGCCTTAAGAATATTACTTTACTCATTCACACCCCATTGGATGGTAGGTCAGAAAAATAAAGGACTTGAAGTTGAAACTAGTCATTTATCTTTGTTAATAACCTGCTAAAATGGTTTCTGGGAGAAGACATCAATTTATTTGACTAAGATGAGTTTTAGATTACATATCATGGTCAGTTATTCTTATGTCCTAAACAATGCCTCATAGAATGATAATTCACTGAAAAGTGACTTTGCAGAGTAAAATTTCTGATTCAAACTTTAAAGAAAATTAAGTAATTAGAAACATATGTCATTCAATTAAAATATTTCTAATTTAAATTAATAAGGCAAGCAGTAATTGTCTTAAGTGAGTAGCTAAACATGGTGATGATTGGTACATCTCTGCCTTATTTATAGAAACTCTTATATAACTTCTTATGAATGTTAATGCATTAATTTATTCAATCATTATTCCTTATATATAAAATACATGTTATATTCTGAAAGTTGTGCTCGACACTGGGATTACAAAGGTGAGTGATACCAAGGGCTCCCCTCAAGAAACACATGAAGTAGTAGAACAGACATACATGTATTAAAAAAAAACATTTGCATACTGGGAAATAAGATCTCTGTATTTCTATACCCGAAATAATATTAAGCCAGATATATTAACAAATCCTTATTAGAAACTGTTTTTCTGAAGATATGAAAAAAATGCAATGAAAAAAATACAGGATGTATAGAAAAAAGAGTTTTAGCTATGACAACAGAGGGAAAAAAAACAAAATAAGTTTAAGAACCTTTATTTCTAAAGATGGCTATCCAGAGTAATCTCTCTTAAGTCATTTTTTAACATTAGGTATACTCAAAAATTTTTAACCTAATAAGTGATCAATATTTGATTTGGAAACAAATAAAAATTAATTTTAGGGATTTGTAATTCCCCTACATAAGAATCAGTTTGGATATTTATGGCCAAGTAGCAAATGGCATTATTTTTTCAGGTATAGTGTACAAAAATAAAGAAGATTCCACACACATACACACACACACACACACACACACACACACACACACACACATACATGCTCAAACGTACACACCAAGCTAGAGTTTAAAAAATTGCTTTCCATTTTCTCCCAAACTCTGTCCTTGAGCCAAAAGAAAATGAACTCTCATTGCTCTTTTACTTTATATGCCAGCTGGAATTCTTTCACACCAACTCAAAGGTAGTGGAACTAAATACATCTTGCCCAGTGGAATAAAAACTGCTCTGCACACCTACTAGAGAATGGACTTGAGGATATGGGGAGGGGGAAGGGTAAGCTGTGACAAAGCGAGAGAGAGGCATGGACATATATACACTACCAAACGTAAGGTAGGGAGCTAGTGGGAAGCAGCCGCATAACACAGGGAGATCAGCTCGGTGCTTTGTGACAGCCTGGAGGGGTGGGATGGGGGGGGTGGGAGGGAGGGAGACTCAAGAGGGAAGAGATATGGGAACATATGTATATGTATAACTGATTCACTTTGTTATAAAGCAGAAACTAACACACAATTGTAAAGCAATTATACTCCAATAAAGATGTAAAAAAAAACCAAAACTGCTCTGCATGTAGCAGAGTGGCTGGCAATTTAGTCTCTAGGCAGACTTTCTTTAGGGGTCAGTGTGTTTAGGATTATGTGTGGGCAGTGACCTAACATAAAGTCTTTCTGCGTAAGATTGTTAAGAGCCACCACTTCATGACTTCATAGCAGACTACTTCCAGCTTCCCACTCTGTGTTGAGAGAAGAGAAGGAATTGACTACAAAGCAAACTTTTGAAAATAATTTAAAGTAGTGTTCTTGTTTGGAATTGGGAAATCTATCTGTAGCCTATCATTTTCCAGACAGATATCAGAACAGGCAGCATGAAAGAATACTACAGACTAGACTATTTGAACTAAATACTAGAAGGAGAAAAACAATAGATAATAAAAAGACGTGTGTTTAATTGAATTTTCATTTAGATTTTCCAAGAGTATTGTTTTTATTCCTCATTTTAGTGTTTGTGTCTTTTCCAGAACTCTGAATTTATTGATAACTATTTTATAAAATGAACTAAGCATGTGTGTGAGGAAGAGTTCTAATTTTGTAGTCACTGATTTTGAAGACTTAAAAAGCATGACAGAACACCAGTCAATGTTATAGTTATTTATTTTGTCCTACTAAAACTTCAGAAACATTATGTCAAGCCTTTGTAATTTTTTATGCAAATTTTTACATTTAAAAGTAAATATACTTAGAATATTGTTCCTTTCATGTGTTCTAAACAGTAATTACAAATAGTTCTAAAATATCCAGCTCTTAAAGATCCAATGTTTTCAATAAAACATGTCCACTATATTATATCTCTGTTTATAAAAATATAACTTACACATTGCCACATTATAGATTGTTACAAAAAGAGTAATATATATGAATAGTTTCCCTTTGTATATATGCACTATAGTAGAAAGCATTTAATTCTTATTTTTGTAAAATAATTATAGTTGTTACTCATGAAAAACTGTCATTGAATTTTAATTCTGGTTGGGACCATAATAAATTTTCAAAATTTTCAGACCTCTAACATGAAATATTTATAATTTTAAGGCTAGAAGTAATCTTAGAATTATTTACTAAAAACTCCTTATTTTAGAGATAAATTTGAAGTCAAAAAGGGCTTAAACTCTTCCATAATATTATGTAGATAAATAATAGCAAAATAATGAATAGACACCACATTTATTTATTACTCAGTTATCATTTTTGTTCTTTTCCATCACTGGCTTCATAGAAAAAAAAAACCCTAAACAAGAAAATTGAATATAATTGGTGTATATATATTTTATATATTATTTCTGGACTGTCAAATGGCAACCCAACTCTTACTTCCAGGAATGTATTTTTTTTCTTCTCTTTTAAACATTCATAGGTATTCAAGGTTGAAAAGCTTTACCATGGAAGGTTACTCAAAATATGCTATATCTCTTCAATTTCCAGGCTTCCAGGGTGTTTTATATATATATATACATATATATATATATGTATATATATACATATATATATATATCTCACCCTGAAAGTCTGTTTTATATATATATGTGTGTGTGTGTGTGTGTGTGTGTGTGTGTGTATGGCATCTTGTACATGAAGAATCCAAAGATGTGGTAGACACAATCTTTATCATCTAGTAGCATATGATATGCAATACAGTGTGATCAGAAGACATGGATAAGGTACTTGAAGGTAATTAACAAAAAAATAATGCAATGAAAATAAGATATAAAGTACAATGAGAGGAAAAGAAAGGGAAAATAGTCGTGAAGAGAAAAGAAGGCATTTTATTAATTCAAAGAATTGGTTACAGCATTTATAATCTTTAATTTTTGTCTTCCATCATATTAGTATTGTAAAAGAAAAATGAAACAAGGAGACCTTAAAGATGGTGCAGGAGTAAGACATGGAGATCACCTTCCTCCCCAAAAATACATCAGAAATGCATCTACATGTGGAACAACTCCTACAGAACAACTACTGAAGGCTGGCAGAAGACCTCAGACCTCCCAAAAGGCAAGAAACTCCCCATGCACCTGGGTAGGGCAAAAGAAAAAAAGAAAAAAAACAGAGACAAAAGAATAGGGATGGCACCTGCACCAGTGGGAGGGAGCTGTGAAGGAGGAAAAGTTTCCACACACTAGGAAGCCCCTTCGCAGGCGGAGACTGCGGGAGGCAGAGGGGGGAGCTTCGAAGCCGCGGAGGAGTGCACAGCAACGGGTGCGGAGGGCAAAGCGGGGATATAATTTTATTATATTTTACTCTATTTTACTTTACTTTATCTTCCTTCTTTCTTTCCTTTTTCCTTCCATCCCTCCTTTCTTCCTTCCTTCCTTCCTCCCAACATCCCTCCTTCCCACACATCCTCCCTTCTTACTTTCTTTCTTTCTTTCCTTCTTTCCTTGCCTTCTATTTTTCTTTCTTTCTTTCTTCCTTCCTTCCTTTCTTTCTTTCCTTCTTTCTTTCTTCCTACTTCTACTAATTCGTTCTCTCTACTTTTTCTCCCATTTATTCTG
The DNA here is from genome assembly GCF_003676395.1 of Aethalodelphis obliquidens. Lineage (NCBI taxonomy): Eukaryota > Metazoa > Chordata > Mammalia > Artiodactyla > Delphinidae > Aethalodelphis > Aethalodelphis obliquidens. The sequence goes on along the minus strand of NW_020837998.1, from coordinate 3,277,836 downwards.
AGCCGTGTGGAGGAAAGGCTCTTGGTGCTGCAGCAAGGAGTCAGTGCTGTGCCTCTGAGGTGGGAGAGCCAACGTCAGGACACTGGTCAACAAGACACCTCCCAGCTCCACATAATATCAAATGGCGAAAATCTCCCAGAGATCTCCATCTCAACTCCAGCACCCAGCTTCACTCAATGACCAGCAAGCTACAGTTCTGGACACCCGTGCCAAACAAGTAGCAGAACAGGAACACAACCCCACCCATTAGCAGAGAGGATGTCTAAAATCATAATAAGTCCACAAACACCCCAAAACACACCACCAGACATGGGCTGGCCCACCAGATCCAGACTCATTCACCAGAACACAAGCACTAGTCCCCTCCACCAGGAAGCCTACACAAATCATTCAACCAACCTTAGCCACTGGGGACAGATGCCAAAAACAATGGAAACTACGAACATGCAGCCTGCAAAAAGGAGACCCCAAACACAGTAAGATAAAAAAAATGAGAAGACAGAAAAACACACCACAGATGAAGGAGCAAGATAAAAACCCAGCAGACCTAACAAATGAAGAGGAAATTGGCAGTCTACCTGAAAAAGAATTCAGAATAATGATAGTAAAGATGATCCAAAATTTTGGAAATAGAATAGACAAGATGCAAGAAACATTTAACAAGGACCTAGAAGAACTAAAGATGAAACGAATAAAGATGAACAACACAATAATGAAATGAAAAATACTCTAGATGGAATCAGTAGCAGAAAAACAGAGACAGAAGAACGGATAAGTGACCCGGAAGATAAAAGAGTGGAAATAACTACTGCAGAGCAAAATAAAGAAAAAAGAATGACAAGAACTGAGGACAGCCTCAGAGACCTCTGGGACAACATTAAGCACACCAACATTCAAATTATAGGGGTTCCAGAAGAAGAAGAGAAAAAGAAAGGCACTGAGAAAATATTTGAAGAGATTATAGTTGAAAACTTCCCTAACATGGGAAAGGAAATAGTTAATCAAGTCCAGGAAGCACAGAGAGTCTCATACAGGATAAATCCAAGGAGAAATATGCCAAGACACATATTAAACAATCTGTCAAAAATTAACTACAAAGAAAGCATATTAAAAGCAGCAAGGGAAAAACTACAAATAACACACAAGGGACTCCCCCTAAGGTTAACAGCTGATCTCTCAGCAGAAACTCTACAAGCCAGAAGGGAGTGGCAAGACATATTTAAAATGATGAAGGAGAAAAAGCTGCAACCAAGATTACTCTACACAGCAAGGATCTCATTCACATTAGATGGAGAAATTAAAACCTTTACAGACAAGCAGAAGTTGAGAGAGTTCAGCATCACCAAACCAGCTTTACAACAAATGCTAAAGGAACTTTTCTAAGCAAGAAACACAAGAAAAGGAAAAGAACTACAGTAATAAACACAAAACAATTAATAAAATGGCAATAGGAACATACATATAGATAATTACCTTAAATGTAAATGGATTAAATGCTCCCACGAAAAGACACAGATTGGCAGAATGGATACAAGAACAAAACCCATATATATGCTTTCAACAAGAGACCCACTTCAGACCTAGAGACACATACAGACTGAAAGTAAGGGGATGGAAAAAGATATTCCATACAAATGGAAATGAAAAGAAAGCTGGAGTAGCAATTCTCCTATCACACAAAATAGAGTTTAAAATAAAGATTATTACAAGAGACAAAGAGGGACACTACATAATGATCAAGGGATCGATCCAAGAAGAAGATATAACAATTGTAAATATTTATGCAACCAATAGAGGAGCACCTCAATACATAAGGCAAATACTAACAGCCACAAAAGGGGAAATCAACAGTAACACATTCATAGTAGGGGACTTTAACACCCCACTTTCACCAATGGAGAGATCATCCAAAATGAAAATCAGTAAGGAAACACAAGCTTTAAATGATACATTAAATGAGATGGACTTAATTGATATTTATAGGACATTCCATCCAAAAACAACAGAATACACATTTTTCTCAAGTGCTCATGGAACATTCTCCAGGATAGATCATATCTTGGGTCACAAATCAAGCCTTGGTAAATTTAAGAAAATTGAAATTGTATCAAGTATCTTTTCCGACCACAACACTAAGAGACTAGATATCTATTACAGGAAAATATCTGTAAAAAATACAAACACATGGAGGCTAAAGAATACACTACTTAATAACAAAGTGATCACTGAAGAAATCAAAGAGGAAATCAAAAAATACCTAGAAACAAATGACAATGGAGACACAACGACTCAAAATCTATGGGATGCAGGAAAAGCAGTTCTATGGGGGAAGTTAATAGCAATACAATCCTACCTTAAGAAACAGGAAACATCTCAAATAAACAACCTAACCTTGCACCTAAAGCAATTAGAGAAAGAAGAACAAAAAAACCCCAAAGTTAGCAGAAGGAAAGAAATCGTAAAAATCAGATCAGAAATAAATGAAAAAGGAATGAAGGAAACGATAGCAAAGATCAATAAAACTAAAAGCGGGTTCTTTGAAAGGATAAACAAAATTGATAAACCATTAGCCAGACTCATAAAGAAAAAAAGGGAGAAGACTCAAATCAATAGAATTAGAAATGAAAAAGGAGAAGTAACAACTGACACTGCAGAAATACAAAAGATCATGAGAGATTACTACAAGCAACTCTATGACAATAAAATGGACATCCTGGAAGAAATGGACAAATTCTTAGAAAGGCACAACCTGCCAAGACTGCATCAGGAAGAAATAGAAAATATGAACAGACCAATCACAAGCACTGAAATTGAAACTGTGATTAAAAATCTTCCAACAAGCAAAAGCCCAGGACCAGATGGCTTCACAGGCGAATTCTATCAAACATTTAGAGAAGAGCTATCACCTATCCTTCTCAAGCTCTTCCAAAATATAGCAGAGGGAGGAACACTCCCAAACTCATTCTATGAGGCCACCATCACCCTGATACCAAAACCAGACAAGGAAGTCACAAAGAAAGAAAACTACAGGCCAATATCACTGATGAACATAGATGCAAAAATCCTCAACAAAATACTAGCAAACAGAATCCAACAGCACATTAAACAGATCATACACCATGATCAAGTGGGGTTTATTCCAGGAATGCAAGGATTCTTCAATATATGCAAATCAATCAACGTGATACATCATATTAACAAATTGAAGGAGAAAAACCATATGATCATCTCAATAGATGCAGAGAAAGCTTTTACAAAATTCAACTCCCATTTATGATAAAAACCCTGCAGAAAGTAGGCATAGAGGGAATTTTCCTCAACATATTAAAGGCCATATAAGACAAGCCCACAGCAAACATCATCCTCAATGGTGAAAAACTGAAAGCATTTCCACTAAGATCAGGAACAAGACAAGGTTGCCCACTCTCACCACTCTTATTCAACATAGTTTTGGAAGTTTTAGCCACAAAAATCAGAGAACAAATGGAAATAAAAGGAATCCAAATCGGAAAAGAAGTAAAGCTGTCACTGTTTGCAGATGACATGATACTATACATAGAGAATCCTAAAGATGCTACGAGAAAACTACTAGAGCTAATCAATGAATTTGGTAAAGTAGCAGGATACAAAATTAATGCACAGAAATCTCTGGCATTCCTATACACTAAGGATGAAAAATCTGAAAGTGAAATCAAGAAAACACTCCCATTTACCATGGCAACAAAAAGAATAAAATATCTAGGAATAAACCTACCTAAGGAGACAAAAGATCTGTATGCAGAAAATTATAAGACACTGATGAAAGAAATTAAAGATGATACAAATAGATGGGGAGATATTGCATCTTCTTGGATTGGAAGAATCAACATTGTGAAAATGACTCTACTACCCAAAGCAATCTACAGATTCAATGCAATCCCTATCAAACTACCACTGGCATTTTTCACAGAACTAGAACAAAAAATTTCACAATTTGTATGGAAACACAAAAGATCCCGATTAGCCAAAGCAATCTTGAGAACGAAAAACAGAGCTGGAGGAATCAGGCTTCCTGACTTCAGACTATACTACAAAGCTACAGTAATCAAGACAGTATGGTACTGGCACAAAAACAGAAATATAGATCAATGGAACAGGATAGATAACCCAGAGATAAACCCATGCACATATGGTCACCTTATCTTCGACAAAGGAGGCAGGAATGTACAGTGGAGAAAGGACAGCCTCTTCAATAAGTGGTGCTGGGAAAACTGGACAGGTACATGTAAAGGTATGAGATTAGATCACTCCCTAACACCATACACAAAAATAAGCTCAAAATGGATTAAAGACCTAAATGTAAGGCCAGAAACTATCAAACTCTTAGAGGAAAACATAGGCAGGACACTCTATGACATAAATCACAGCAAGGTCCTTTTTGACCCACCTCCTAGAGAAATGGAAATAAAAACAAAAGTAAACAAATGGGACCTAATGAAACTTAAAAGCTTTTGCACAGCAAAGGAAACCATAAAGAAGACCAAAAGACAACCCTCAGAATGGGAGAAAATATTTGCAAATGAAGCAACTGACAAAGGATTAATCTCCAAAATTTATAAGCAGCTCATGCAGCTTAATAACAAAAAAACAGACAACCCAATCCAAAAATGGGCAGAAGACCTAAATAGACATTTCTCCAAGGAAGATATACAGAGTGCCAACAAACACATGAAAGAATGCTCAACATCACTAATCATTAGAGAAATGCAAATCAAAACTACGAGATATCATCTCACACCAGTCAGAATGGCCATCATCAAAAAATCTAGAGACAATAAATTCTGGAGAAGATGTGGAGAAAAGGGAACCCTCTTACACTGTTGGTGGGAATGTAAATTGATACAGCCACTGTGGAGAACAGTATGGAGGTTCCTCAAAAAACTACAAATAGAACTACCATATGACCCAGCAATCCCACTACTGGGCATATACCCTGAGAAAACCATAATTCAAAAAGAGTCATGTACCAAAATGTTCATTGCAGCTCTATTTACAATAGCCCAGAGATGGGAAAAACCTAAGTGTCCGTTAACAGATGAATGGATAAAGAAGATGTGGCACATATATACAATGGAATATTACTCAGCCATAAAAAGAAACGAAATTGAGCTATTTGTAATGAGGTGGATAGACCTAGAGTCTGTCATACAGAGTGAAGTAAGTCAGAAAGAGAGAGACAAATACCGTATGCTAACACATATATATATATATGGAATTTAAGAAGAAAAAAATGTCATGAAAAACCTAGGGGTGAAACAGGAATAAAGACACAGACTTACTAGAGAATGGACTTGAGGCTATGGGGAGGGGGAAGGGTAAACGGTGACAAAGCGAGAGAGAGACATGGACATATATACACTACCAAACTTAAGGTAGATAGCTAGTGGGAAGCAGCCGCATAGCACAGGGAGATCAGCTCGGTGCTTTGTGACTGCCTGGAGGGGTGGGATAGGGAGGGTGGGAGGGAGGGAGACGCAAGCGGGAGGAGATATGGGAACATATGTATATATATAACGATTCATTTTGTTGTGAAGCTGAAACTAACATACCATTTTAAAGCAATTATAGCCAATAAAGATGTTAAAATGAAAAAAAAATTAGGCAGATTTTTGAAATTACATAGATCATGGTCCCAGACTCACAAATTCTGATTTTGTAACTTGGGTTGTATATAGGAATTCTAAATCTTTTTTTACAAGATGATTCTGAAGAACAGTCTAATTTTCAGAAACTCTAAAGAGGATTTCCTGGATATTTCCGTATTATCTGGAAACTGCAAGTACCACACTGCTTCTGTCAGTTGAAAAAAATGCACAATGTGAGAATTGTGAGCTAAGTTTTATTGATGGCATAATGAGGACTGTAGCCTGGGATACAGCCTCTCTGATAGCTCTGAGGAACTGCTCCAAAGAGGTAAGGAAGGAAGTCAGAATATATTTGATTTTAGTGAAGGGAGAGATACATGCAGTCAAACAGACATTTTGGCAGAAGGTTGCTGCTAGTCACCAGAAGGTTGCTGCTAGTCATGAAGAGCAAATGTCTCCATTAATAATTTTAGTGCTTTTCTGGATATGAGAATATGCAAGAAATTGGTCTCATAAAATCTTTTCCAGAAAATATGAAGCTATTTGAAGGCCTGTTCTTCCAGTTTTTCCCAGAGCACAGGGTGCCTCATTTCTGATCTCCATCCTGAACTCCTTTCAGAGCGTGTTTAAGGTCTGTGACTGCAATGGCTAGTGACCTAATCTTTGTAGAGGCAGATGTCAAGTGACAATTTTTAGTCAGCACTTTAATCCAAAGGCAAATATATGTTTTAAATGGTTGTAAAGATTTATTTTAAATGGTTATGATAGGCTGGTAGAAGTAAATATTTTGGAGATAGTTTTAAGGCTACACCTGAAACCACAAGTTGACATGCCAGACTTTTTACAGACTTAGCTAAAAATATATCAAAGACAAGGAAACCAATGTACTTCAAAGCCTTACTGGGTGGTATCACTGGTTAACCCTAGTGTCAGAGGTGTCTGATTTGTAGGTTTTGAATTTTTTAATTCAACATGAATGATCACAATATAGGGAAGTGCTTCATGTACAACAAATACAAAAAGAGGGATTAATAAGAGATGAGACTAGTTTATTAATGTAGAATATGACATTTATTTATCAGGGTACCTTACAATGGTCACTTGATTAGAAATCTCTCCCATATGGTTGTTTTTGTATATATATATATATATATATATATATATAATGTGCTATAAATAAATTATTTCTCAGGGAAGAAGCCTTATAAAGTTCTCTGACAGTGAGACATTAAAATGAGGAGGAGATTTTTTTTTACGTCTGCCATAAAAAATAAAATGAAGGGTAAAAGTTCAGTGGGGCTTCCAATTATCATCTCTGTAAAGAGAATTCTGGTAAAAAAGATTAAAAATACAGGTAAGAAGTGAATTTCTCCTGTAAGGAGTTTATTGTATAGTAGAAGATAAAGATTCATAAAGAGCTACTTATATCTCATTGTGGTCTTGATTTGCATTTCCCTGATGATTAGCCATGTTGGTCATCATTTTCTTTGCCTGTTGGCCATCTGCCTTTCCTCTTTGGAAAAATTTCTAGTCAGTTTTTCTGCCCATTTTTTTCATTAGGTTTTTTTTTTTTTCTGATATTGAGTTGTATGACCTGTTGATATATGCTGGATATTAATTCCTTGTCAGTCAATGAGATAATCACTTCACACCTGTCAGAATGGTTACCATCAAAACACAAATAACAAATATTAGAGAGGATGTGGAGAAAAAAGGAACCTTTGTACACTGTTGGTGGGAATGTAAATTGGTGCATCCACTGTGTAAAACAATATGGCTCTTAATAGTTTTAGCTCAAAAAACTAATAATAGAACTACCATATGACCCAGAAATTCCACTCCTGGGTATATATCAAAAAAATAAATAAATAAAAGAATAATTCAAAAAAGATACATGCACCTCAGTGTTCCTAGAAGCATTATTTACAATTGCCAAGATATAGAAGCAGCCTAAATGTCCATCAACAGATGAATAAAGATGTGGTGTATATATATACAGTGACATACTACTCAGTCATTAAAAAAAATGAAAGTTTGCCATTTACTGCAACATGGATTGACTTGGAGGGCATTATGTTAAGTAAAATAAGTCAGAGAAAGACATAACGCATATACGGAATATAAAAAAATACAACAAACTATTAAATATAACAAAAAGAAGCAGAATCACAGATATAGAGAACAAACTAGTGGTTACCAGTGGGGAGGGGAGAGGCATAGCATAGGGGTGAAGAAGTGGGAGATACAAACTATTGGACATAAGATAGGCTCAAGTATTATTTAACATGGGGAATATCGCCAGTATTTTGTAATAACTGTAAATGGGGAGTAACCTTTAAAAATTGTATGAGGAATTTTTAGAAATAAAAATAATTAGAGACACACTACAAAAAAGAGGGAGAGAGATACTTATAAACTGCATAGGTAAAATGGTAGACCCATTTGTAACTTCTGGAAAAAAGAAGAGAAGCGTCATATAATAGGGTAAAATGAACATGGAAATTTTCCTGGTGGGAAAAGTAGTATTTTAACTTAACAAATAAACTTTTACTGTTTTGTTTTGTTTTGTTTTTCTTCAGATGCCTAACAAATTCCGTTTAATGGTATGGATTCTTACCTTTAAATTCAGATATTTTTTATTTTTTCCTTTTACATTTTTTTCCATATTCTTAGAGGCTTGCTTACTATAAATTTGGTTTTAAATGAGTTTCTCATAAAATAACATAAAAAAATTTCTAGCATATCTAGACCTCTCATGTAGTCTAGTGTTTAGTAAAATTGCATACTTACAGTAACTCTAAGATATAGATCCAATTCTACTTTTCAACTGATAAACAGATACACTTCTAAATCTGAGTTAGATTTAATTGAGAAGTCAGTGAAAGGCAAACTAACCAATAATTCACTTTTTATTTTCTTTGAATTAGAAGGAAATTATTCTTGGAGGGAAATAAAGCCACTTTTCAGAAATGAGATGTAGCTTCCAGACTTTTCCATTATTTTAAGGATCATTTTTTCCGTATTTCAAACATCCAAGTTAATTGGAAAATATTAAGTGTGCCCTTCAACTCCTTTTCTTTGTGTGCATGCATGATATTCATAATGGCAGGAAGTTTCAGTTGACTATCAAAAAGATGGAATAGGGCTTCCCTGGTGGCGCAGCGGTTGAGAGTCCGCCTGCCGATGCTGGGGACGCGGGTTCGTGCCCTGGTCCAGGAGGATCCCACATGCCGCAGAGCGGCTGGGCCCATGGGCCATGGCCGCTGAGCCTGCACGTCCGGAGCCTGTGCTCCACAACGGGAGAGGCCACAACAGTGAGAGGCCCGTGTACCGCAAATAACAAAAAAAAAAAAAAAGATGGAATAATTTGGCATTTTGAAATATATACCACAGTGTACTTAGGATGGTGGATTTATATAAATACTAAATACAGTAAGTAGAAAATACAAAGACACAAAACAAAATTATTATATGGTTTTAAGGTTCAAATTTTTTTTTCCTGCAAAGCAGTTGACAGTTCACAAAGCACTGCATATGTAAAGAAAAGACATGAGAGTTATTTTAAATTCAATAAAGTTGTTTGTCATAAGAATCAATTTATACCAGCTTCTCTCCAGAACAACTAAAAAAAAGCAGACTATTTATATCTAAATCACTTACTTATAGCGAACAATGTCCCCTAAGTCTTAGTTAGATCATAATTTTCAGGATGTCTCAGATAGCTATTAGTATTAATTTATGTTGTACACAGAATTGTACAGTAGACAAGCAAGGAATGCAATGCAGAACACACCCCCCACCAAAAAAAATTAGTTTATGTTCTGCAGAGTATGGTTGCTTTTTAAAGAGCATTTAGAGAAAATTTGAGAGAAACTGCATTTAAAGGAATTTCAGGGCTTTATAACGATTTATTTAACAGCTCGTGGCTATAGCATTTGATCTTAAAATTCATTGGCCCTGGTCATTATTCCTCATTAAATAAACTTTAGAAAGTAATGGGTTCTGGGAGTTCTAGCTTTCCTGTGACTCATGTAGCTATGTGGCATGTATTGGGTCTTATTTTATTAGAGTTGTCAAAGTCCAAACTCATATTTTAATTAAATCTAATGCTTACTTTAAAACTTTACATATACTCATTTCTCAGGTGTTTTTGATGATCCAGCTAAAAATTCTAAATGATAAACATTTATTTATTTATTTATTTATTTATTTATTTATTTATTTATTTATTTCTAATTTATTCCTTTCAGCATTCATCTTTTTCCCCTACTACTTCTTTTTATCAGTTCTTAAGGTATATCTTTAGTTCATTAATTTCCAACTTTTTATTCAATAATAAAATATTAAATACTATGAAATTTCCTCTGAATAATTCATATTTTACGTTTGGTATGAGTATATTTTTGTGATTACCAAATGATTTGTACTTTCAATTTTTATTTTTTAATTAAATGTCAATTTGCTAAGATTCTGTTGCTTAGCTTTGATTATCTTTTCTATTTTCCTACTTTTAGTATAATTCCATTTTGGTCAGAGAATATGGTCTATAAGATCTTTACCTTTTAAAAATTGTTAAAGTGATCTTTGTGATCAATTAAAAAGTATGTAATATGTAAAGAGCATACAGGACTGCTATGCATTATGTGATAGAGATATATAACTTGGAAAATCAGTATATAGATGGTAGTTACAGCCATGGGAAAAGACGACCTTCTCAAAAGACTAAGTATAGATAGAGAAAAGAGTTCAAGAACAGAAACACTCCAGCATATAATGGTCAGGTTGTAAGGAGAAACCAGCAAAAAAGATTAAGAATGAGAGGTCATTATGCAAGAGGAAAGAGATATGGGGATATATGTATATGTATAACTGATTCACTTTGTTATAAAGCAGAAAATAACACAACATTGTAAAGCAATTATACTCTAATAAAGATGTTAAAAAAAAATGAGAGGTCATTGAGCAAAAAAAAAGACGACCATGGGAGCAAGATGACCTCAAAGACAAATGAAGAAAATGTTTCATGAACAACAGAATTGTCAAATTCTGTTTTAATTGACAAATTCAATTTGAATTGTCAAATTATGTAGCTAGGACAAGCTGTAAAAGGAAGAAAATCACTTGTTCAAATTTACAATGCAGAAGACATTAGTGGCCTTGACAAAAACTAGTTCTGTAGTATGGTAAGGATGAAACCTTAATTTGAGCAAGTGCAATAGAGAAACTAGAAAAGGGGGTAATGGGAGATTTATAAGGGAGTTAACCCCATTGTAACAAGAGGAATAGTATATGGTCAAAAATATAGGTTAGATTGATTGCTGTAGAAGAAGAGAGAATGTTGAAGTATCATTATATTTGTTATTACTTTGTATTATGAAAAATTACACTCATATTAAAAAAGTAGAGAGAATAGTGTAATAACCCCCACATCACACCCATCATTTAGCTTCAAAAGTGATCAGTTATGGTTAAACTTGTTTTATCTCTACCTTCAAAACCTTTCCTGATTTTTAAAAAATAATATGCACATTATATCATTTTATCTATAAATATCTCAATATGAATTATTAAAACATAAGGACTATTTTAGAATATCATCACAATACTATTATAACAAAAATCTTAATAATAAGCTCTTAATAGCTAAAATTACCCTAATTATTATTTATTATTATTATTTAAATTTTTTTAATGTTTTTAAAGTTAGGACAATTAATGCTCATACAAATTGCAATTTATTAATATGTCTCAAGTCCCTTTTAATCTCTAGTAGTGGTTTTAAATCTTAGTTGCACATCAGAATCACATGGGGAGCTTTAAAAGTCGTAATGTCCAAGCCATACACTGGACTAATTAAATCAGAATCTCTGGTGATAGGACGTAGGTATCAGTTTTACATTTAAACATAAACAAGTGATTCCAATTTTCATCCAAATTTGAAACCATGTTCTGTAGTTCTCCATTTTCTCTCTCTCTCTCTTTTTTTTTTTTTTTTTGCTTGCAATTTGTTTGACAAACCCTCCCTTTGCTTTATCCCAGAACACACTCACACTTTTCAGAATAACAATACCAACACTCTCACCAATAATATGATGAAAGGAAAAAGTTCATATTTTTAGCAATATGTTTTATCCTTAGAATGCATTTTATTAGTGATGTATTGTTCAACTACTGTGTTTTAAAGTTAATTAAAACATTTTTATCTGTATGGTTATGTCTTAAACTTAATACAAAATTAGGCTCATTAGATCAATTTTGCGTTTGATTTTTTTAGGAATAACCTTTTACAATTCAATTTTATTTAAAAAAGTCTACATATTTACATGGATTCCAAAGCAGCTCTATAAAACATGGTATATTCAAATAAATATTATTGATTCGATCACTGTTTCTTTTGTTATGTTTTTTCTTTTTCTGATAGTTATATTTTCATTTTTTAAAATTTATCTTTAGTTCAACCTTTCTTTTTTTAAGTATATATATATATATATATATATACATATATATATGTATATACCCACATATATATGCATATATACACAGGATATGTGTACCTTATATACACACGTATGTATACACATATATGTTTGTTTTTTTCTCCGTCTTCGGAAAATAGCAACATACTGTACACACTGGAAGTGCTCTTCTGATGGCTTCTTCTTTCTCACAAAAGTAAGAATGACATTTCTATTTCTTTCATATTGAGTTAACAAATATGTAAGTGTGTATTTTGATCTTGGTAGTTTGTATTGGAGATATAGCAGTGAAAAACATAAACACAGTGCTTGCCTTCATGGAGAGAATATTTTAAGAAAATTCTATTTCTTATATTAGGCACAGTTTTCCCAATGATCTTTGTGTAGCTTTTGGAGCAATGCATTCAACAGATATTTGCTAGTGTCTACTATAAGCAAAGCACTTTGGAAGGCACAGAGGACATGGAACTTAGAGCTTGCACTCTGTTCTGTTAGTTGAAAGAGTACTAAAAACTAGTACTCTAAAAATATATTTTATTTCCCATTGGGAAAACATTCAGCTATAAACACTGAAAATAGTTTAACAGATACATGTTTCTCAATCAAGAAGTCAAGTAGTTTAGTGATTAAGGATATATGCTTTAGAGTCAGACAAACTTGCATTTATAGTCTGTCTTTTTTAATATTATGACCTTGGAAAAATTACCTGACCCCTTTGAGGCCCTGATTCTTTATATACAAAATAGGTATAAAGTTATCTACCTCACAGTGTTCTTGTGAAAAATTAATGATATAATGTGCATTACAAACAGAGAAAAGCACCTAGTACTTAGTAAATAAAATTAAATGGTAACTGTTTCTGTTGTTCCTTTACTATGTAACATCTTTTAAAATGTTTACATACAATTTCCATGACTTCCCTTTGTATCTCTTCCTTACTCCCTAAAACTATACTTTCCAAATGCCTATATGAGTCATCTCTCTAGAATCATTCTAGATTTGAATAGAGGGTAGAGATCCTTAGTGTTTTCACAGGAAATTTCTCATATACTTAGTGGCTGAAAGAGAGCTATCTTTCATAGATAGTTATCTTACATAGCTATCTTACATAGATAGTTTAAGACATATCCTTGTCTTTTTGTTGTCTAAGAGCACATATTGCCTCAGGCCCTGATCAAGAAAAAACATGTATTCTGTTAAACTATTTTCAGTGTTAATAGCTGAATGTTCTCCCAGTGAGAAATAAAATACATTCAGAGTACAGGTTTTCAGTACTCTGTCAACCAGCAGAACAGAATGTGAACTCTAAATTCTATATCTTCTTTGCCTTCCAAAGTGCCTTGCTTATAGTAGACACTAATAAAATATCTGTTAAGTGAATAAATGAACTGACTAACATCTTTGGAGAGATCATATAATTTACAACTTATATCTTTATACAACTTTTCAGTTTTCAAAGTAGTTTCAAAAGTCTTGTTTTTGAGGCTAGTGACAAAACAGTTCAAACACTGAGTAATCAGAACCAATTTTATGGTAAAGGAAGAATTGAAAGGGCCTTTAGAGGATAAACATTTTTAGCAGTTCCTGATGGCAGTAGCAGATGAAAAAAACAGATATAAATGAAGTGGAAGCCATTTCCCACAAATTCCAGGAAAATTTTTTTCAATTATATTGGTATACAATAATAAATTCTCTGAATTTCTAAAGTCCTCCAAACTTACATATTCTAGATTTTTTAAAAAATTGTATGCAGAATAAAACCAGGAGCATATTTTTTGTTTTGGTTTGCTTTGTCTGCTTTGTTTTTAATTATTCCATAGTACTGAGTATAAGGCCCAGTACAGAAATATTATCTAATTGTTCAAGTAGCATTTATATAATTGGTACTTTTGTGGTTATATGGTGAAAAACAGTCAAGTAATAGATATGTCAAGTTAATTAAAATCAATTCTCCTAGATAATAGAATTGCCAGTAGGAATATTTCTGAAGGCTTAGTCATTATACAACTATCATATTTTATTTAAAAAATTTATAGGAATCAAATCAAATCCTTCAAGAAAATTTGAAATTAAATGTTTTATGTCTGCTAAACACTTGAGGTTTCTGACTCAGGATAAAAAGTATCCTAATTCCAAGTGAGTTAGAATAATTTACTGATAAATGATCTATTTTTAAATGTAGAAAATATTATAATAAATGAATTTATTAAGACTGAAAAAAAGAAAGTGGTGCAGGAGGAAAATAAATGCAGAAGGAGAAAGGGGCATGGGAGAATTAAAAAGGTGAGAAAGAAAATCAATGGAGAGGAATTTAGAACTGCAGAGAAGGATGCTTAACTAGTAGTGTTAGTGGTCTGTTGCTAGAGAGGACCAGAGAGCTGTTACATAAGCAGCCTTGCAGGATATTTATATATGTATATCTATATTGCATAGAACATAAAATGTTAACTTGGAAGGTACCACAAAAATCATTAACTTTAGTCCCTTCATTTATACATATGAAAATATGAGGTACAGAGAAGTTGTATAACTTGGTCAATATCACTCAACTGGTTAGTGATAGAACTTGATTCTCTTCATGTTTTAAAATCATTCAATATATTGTTACAAGGGGTTATGATGATTGCTAAGAAAAACAAGAGAAAGCATCCTGTGTGCTTAGAATACACAAGATACAGCTCAAGAAACGTCAAGAGGCAGTGCTTTCTCAATGACATTTCCATGGCCCATTAAATGACTCTCAGTCTTGGAGAATAGAATGATAATTCTGTCAGAACAACAAAAACAGACCCATCTCTCAGGAATAGACGATGTGAGAGAGTAGCACTGACATATATATACTACCAAATGTAAAGTAGATAGCTTGTGTGAAGCAGCTGCATCGCACAGGGAAGTCAACTCAGTGCTTTGTGACCACCTAGAGGGGTGGGGTAGGGAGGGTGGGAGGGAGGGAGACACAAGAGAGAAGAGAGATGGGAACATATGTATATGTATAACTGATTCACTTTGTTATAAAGCAGAAACTAGCACACCATTGTAAAGCAATTATACTCCAATAAAGATGTAAAAAAAAAAAAAAAAGAAAGAACGAAAAAAAAGAAATAATTACCCTCATGAAGATAACTTGTCTTTAAGTGCTTCAACGGTCTAATACAAAAACACTCTTAGCTATTTAATTAAACTAAATAAATGCAATAAACTTATATATTTGGTGAATATAAAGTTCTCTCAAATATTCTTGTATGCAAGTTTAATAATATTCTCATATCTTTGAACTCAAAAAAACAAATCTAGAGTAATTTCACAGCTTTAATTTGCATTTATTTAGCAAAGAGACTAAGTGTACACTATTTCTAAACTTAAGACCAAAATAAAGATGTAAATATTAATTCTATATACATATTTTTTATTTGAAATTTACCCCAGGGTTAGAAACTTGGAAACAAACAGAAAAGCAATTTTATCGTTCCATGAGGTTTGGGGTTCTCATTCCATTTCACTGAGGTAGCATATTGATTAGAGGGGTCTAACTGCAATGCAAGACCTTATTCTTAGTTATGACTCTGGTGGGACTCTGTGAGTTTTTATATATATATATATTTTTTTACCAGGAAGCCTATACTATATAAAGATGTCAGGCTCATGGTTGGGGTTCTAAAGATTAAACTTAATTGTTCCTTCAGATTTGGATTTGCAAAACCACCTCCCCATGTTGTTACTATTTTTCCTTAATTACATTGTTTAATTTTGCAAGTTTGTTAAATTATTGTACTTTTTTTCCTTTATGTGTTTAAAAATATTGTTAAAGAAAATGTTATTAATAACACTTGCTAAAGAATGATAAAACAGAATTTATTCAGGGAGACTACTGTGATACTATAATGGAGTTTTGCAACAGAGGAGAAAGAGTGGGCTCAACTCTGAATTAAACAAGGAAAAGTAGGAATTTTACTGTCAAGGAGGAGGGTGGGAGTGTAAGTGGATGGAAAGTTATTAAGAGGGAAAATCAGGGGGAGAGGGAGGGTTATGGCTAAACTGACCTGACAATATTCTTGCTTAAGGTAGGCTAGGGTGGTCAGAAATCACCTGAAGAATAGTGTAAGATGAGGAACCCAGTCAGATATTGAGGATGATCAGATATTGAGAGTGGGGAATTCTGACTTAACTGACTTAGCAGAATTGTTGCTAAAATTGAACAATGAAGATACAAGTACAGAAACCCAAAAATCAAGGCCTAGATGAGAAGATAGTTCAAAGGAGCCTGACTAGAGTTTGCTCAAGGAGAAAATCTGTCAAAATTTTAAATAGAACAAACTTTTCTTTAATATATAACCTAAAGCCAAGTTAAAGTATCTGTTCAAATATTATTTGAATATTTTTTTAAAGTTTATCTTTAAAGAATCATTTAAAGAATTTATTGGCTGGATTTCACACTATTGATACTCATTTCTATGTTTAGAAGTGGTTAAATCATTCAAAGAAGGGAGGAAGAGTGAAATTTACATTGAATAATAATGCTGCTCTCAAAAAAAGTGCATGAAAATTAATTAGATAATAGAAGTATGATTGTCTTAACCTTCATGCCCTGCCATACCCTTATATCATATTCCTTGTACCTATCTCTTTTCTGGACTTTCAAACATTTTGCCTAAGGCTAGCATCAATATCATGTGGGTGAATTATTATTAGTTCTGTTGTTTGTGGTGTGTGTGATCTCTTTCTGCTTTAATATTAAGAATTGATAGATGATGAATATAGATAGATAGCTTTAATAGATTTTAATATGACTATCAGCTGTATGGAAAGGTTAAAATTGATACGATAGGAGGAGTTGAGGAAGACAGTGGAAGAGTAAGATGTGGAGATCACCTTCCTCCCCACAGATACATCAGAAATACATCTACACGTGGAACTGCTCCTATAGAACACTAACTGAATGCTGGCAGAAGACCTCAGATCTCCCAAAAGGCAAGAAACTCCCCACATACCTGGGTAGGGCAAAAGAAAAAAGAAATAACAGAGACAAACAAATAGGGACATAACCTGCACCAGTGAGAGGGAGCTGTGAAAGAGGAAAGGTTTCCACAAACTAGGAAGCCCCTTCACGGCGGAGACTGTGGATGGCAGAGAGGGGAAACTTTGGAGCCATGGAGGAGAGCACAGCAACAGGGGTGTGGAGGGCAAAGCGGAGAGACTCCCACACAGGGGATCAGTACAAACCAGCACTCACCAGGCCGAGAGGGTTGTCTGCTCACCTGCCGGGGTGGGCAGGGGCTGAGAGCTGAGGCTCGGGCTTCGGAGCTTAGATCCCAGGGAGAGGACTGGGGTGCGTGGCATGAAGAGAGCCTGGAGGGGCTAGTGTACCACAGCTAGCCAGGAGGGAGTCTGGGAAAAGTCTGGAGCTGCAGAAGAGGGAAGAGACTTTTTCTTCCCTCTTCGTTTCCTGGTGTACAAGGAGAGGGGATTAAGAGCGCTGTTTAAAGGAGCTCCAGAGATGGGTGCAAGCCGCGGCTAACAGTGCGGACCCCAGAGACAGGCATGAGACAATAAGGCTGCTGCTGCCGCCACCAGAAAAACTGTGTGCAAGCACAGGTCACTATCCACACCTCCTCTCCTGGGCGCCTGTGCAGCCTGCCACTGCCAAGGTCCGATTATCCAGGGACAATTTCCCCAGGAGAATGCACGGCACTCCTCAGGCTGGTGCAATGTCATGTCAGCCAATGCCGTGGCAGGCTCGCCCTGCATCCATACCCCTCCCTCCCCCTGGCCTCAGTGAGCCAGAGCCCCCAAATCAGCTGCTCCTTTAACCCCGTCCTGTCTGAGTGTAGAACAGATGCCGTCAGGCGACCTACACACAGACGCAGGTCCAAATCCAAAGCGGAACCCCGGGAGCTGTGCGAACAAAGAAGAGAAAGGAAAATCTATCCCAGCAGCCTCAGGAGCAGTGGATTAAATCTCCACAATCAACTTGATGTACACTGCATCTGTGGAATACTTTAATAGACAATGAATCATTCCAAATTGAGGAGGTGGACTTTGAGAGCAAGATATATTATTTTTTCCCATTTTCCTCTTTTTGTGAGTGTGTATGTATATGATTCTGTGTGAGATTTTGTCTGTAAAGCTTTGCTTTCACTATTTGTCCTAGGATTCTTTCCGTCCATATTTTTTTCTTTCTTTACTTGAAAAAAAATTTTTTTCTTAATAATTTTTTAAAATTTTTTTAGTCTAATAAGTTTATTTTATATCTTACTTTATTTTATTTGATTTTATCCTCTTTCTTTCTTTCTTTCTTCCTTTCTTCCTTCCTTTCTTTCTTTCTTTCTTTCTTTTTTCTTTCTTTCTTTCTTTTTTCTTTCTACATTTTCTCCATTTTATTCAGAGCCGTGTGGATGAAAGGCTCTTGGTGCTCCAGCCAGGAGTCATTGCTGTGCCTCTGAGGTGGGAGAGCCAACTTCAGGACACTGGTCCACAATAAACTTCCCAGTTCCATGTAATATCAAATGGCGAAAATCTCCCAGAGATGTCCATCTCAACACCAACACACAGCTTCACTAAATGACCCACAAACTACAATGCTGGGCACCCTATGCCAAATAACAAGCAAGACAGAAACACAAAACCACCTATTAGCAGAGAGTCTGCCTAAAATCATAATAAGGCCACAGACATTCCAAAACATACCACCAGATGCGGACTTGCCCACGAGAAAGACAAGAATCAGCCTCATCCACCAAAACACAGGTACAAGTCCCCTCCACCAGGAAGCCTACACAACCGAGTGAACCAACTTTAGCCACTGGGGACAGAAAAACAACAGGAACTATGAACTTGCAGCCTGAAAAATGGGGACCCCAAACACAGTAAGAAAAGCAAAATGAGAAGACAGAAAAACACACAGCAGATGAAGGAGCTAGGTAAAAACACATCAGACCTAAAAAATGAAGAGGAAGTACACAGTCTACCTGAAAAAGAATTCAGAAGAATGATAGGAAAGATGATCCAAAATCCTGGAAATAGAATAGAGAAAATGCAAGAAACATTTAACAAGGACCTAGAAGAACTAAAGAGGAAACAAGCAACAATGAACAATACAATGAATGAAATTAAAATATTCTAGAAGGGATCAATAGCAGAATAACTGAGGCAGAAGAACGGATAAGTGACGTGGAAGAAAAAATAGTGGAAATAACTACTGCAGAGCAGAATAAAGAAAAAAGAATGAAAATATTTGAGGACAGTCTAAGAGACCTCTGGGACAACATGGAATGCACCAACATTCGAATGATGGGGGTCCCAGAAGAAGAAGAGAAAAAGAAAGGGACTGAGAAAATATTTGAAGAGATTATAGTTGAAAATTTTCTTATATGGGAAAGGAAATAGTTAATCAAGTCCAGGAAACACAGAGATTCCCATATAGGATAAATGCAAGGAGAAACACGCAAGGACACATATTAATCAAACTATCAAAAATTAAACACAAAGGAAACATATTAAATGCAACAAGGGAAAGAAAAAACAAATAACACACAAGGGAATCCACATAAGGTTAACAGCTGATCTCTCAGCAGAAACTCTGAAACCCAGAAGGGAGTGGCAGTACATATTTAAAGTGATGAAGGAGAAAAACCTACAACCAAGATTACTCTAACCAGCAAGGATCTCATTCACATTTGATGGAGAAATTAAAAGCTTTACAGAAAAACAAAAGCTGAGAGACCTCAGCACCACAAAACCAGCTTTACAACAAATGCTAAAGGAACTTCTCTAGGCAAGAAACACGAGAGAAGGAAAAGACCTACAATAACAAACCCAAAACTATTAAGAAAATGGGAATAGGAACATACATATTGATAATTACGTTAAATGTAAATGGATTAAAGGCTCCCACCAAAAGACACAGACTGGCTGTATGGATACAAAAGCAAGACCCACTTATATGCAGTCTACAAGAGTCCCACTTCAGACCTAGGGACACGTGCAGACTGAAAGTAAGGGGATGGAAAATGTTATTCCATGTAAATGGAAATCAAAAGAAAAATGGAGTAGCAATTCTCATATCACACAAAATAGACTTAAAATAAAGACTATTAGAAGAGACAAAGAAGGACACTACATAATGATCAAGGGATTGATCCAAGAAGAAGATATAACAATTGTAAATATTTATGCACCCAACATAGGAGCACCTCAATACATAAGGCAAATACTAACAGCCATAAAAGGGGAAATCAACAGTCACATAGTAATTTTAGGGAACTTTAACAGCCCATTTTCACCAAAGGACAGATCATCCAAAATGAAAATAAATAAGGAAACACGAGCCTTAAATGATACATTAAACATGATGGATTTAATTGATATTTATAGGATATTTCATCCAAAAATAACAAAATACACATGTTTCTCAAGTGCTCATGGAGCATTCTCCAGGATAGATCATATCTTGGGGCACAAATCAAGCCTTGGTAAATTTAAGAAAATTGAAATCGCATCAAGTATCTTTTCGGACCACAATGCTATGAGACTAGATATGAAGTACAGGAAAAGATCTGTAAATAATACAAACACATGGAGGATAAACAATACACTACTTAATAACGAAATGATCACTGAAGAAATCAAAGAGGAAATTAAAAAACATACCCAGAAACAAGTGACAATGGAGATAAAATGACCCAAAACCTATGGGAGCAGCAAAAGCAGTTCTAAGAGGGAAGTTTATGGCAATACATTCGTACCTTAAGAAACAGGAAACATCTCAAATAAACAACCTAACCTTGCACCTAAAGCAATTAGAGAAAGAGGAACAAAAATACACCCCAAAAGTTAGCAGAAGGAAAGAAACCATAAAGAGCAGATCAGAAATAAATGAAAAAGAAATGAAGGCAACAATAGCAAAGGTCAATAAAACTAAAAGCTGGTTCTTTGAAAAGATAAACAAAAGGGATAAACCATTAGCCAGACTCATCAGAGAAAAAGGGAGAAGACTCAAATCAATAGAATTAGAAATGAAAAAGGAGACATACCAACTGACACTGCAGAAAGACAAAGGAACATGAGAGATTACTTCAAGCAACACTATGCCATTAAAATGGACAACCTGGAAGAAATGGACAAATTCTTAGAAATGCACAATCTGCCGAGTCTGAACCAGGAAGAAATAGAAAATATGAACAGACCAATCACAAGCACTGAAATTGAAACTGCGATTAAAAATCTTCCAACAAACAAAAGCCAAGGACCAGATGGCTTCACAGGCGAATACTATCAAACATTTAGAGAAGACCTAACACCTATCCTTCTCAGACTCAAAATATAGCAGAGGTAGGAAAACTCCCAAACTCATTCTATGAAGCCACCATCACCCTGATACCAAAACCAGACAAAGATTTCACAAAGAAAGAAAACTGCAGGCCAATATCACTGATGAACATAAATGCAAAAATCCTCAACAAAACGCTAGGAAACAGAATCCAACAGCATATTAAAAGGATCATACACCATGATCAAGCAGGGTTTATTCCAGGAATGCAAGGATTCTTCAATATACGCAAATCAATCAAAGTGATACACCAAATTAACAAATTGAGGATCAAAAACCATATGATCATCTCAAGAGATGCAAAGAAACCTTTCAACAAAATTCAGCACCCATTTATGATAAAAACCCTGCAGAAAGTAGGTATAGAGGGAACTTTCCTCAACTTAATAAAGTTCATATATGACAAAGACACAGCCAACATTGTCCTCAATGGTGAAAAACTGAAACCATTTCCACTAAGATCAGGAACAAGACACAGTTGCCCACTCTCACCACTCTTATTCAACATAGTTTTGGAAGTTTCAGCCACAGCAATCAGGGAAGTAAAGGAAATAAAAGGAATCCAAATTGAAAAGAAGAAGTAAAGCTGTCACTGTTTGCAGATGTCATGATACTATACATAGAGAATCCTAAAGATGCTACCAGAAAACTACTAGAGCTAATCAATGAATTTGGTAAAGTAGCATGATACAAGATTAATGCACAGAAATCTCTGACATTCCTATACACTAAAGATGAAAAATCTGAAAGTGAAGTTAAGGAAACACTCCCATTTACCATTGCAACAAAAAGAATAAAATATCTAGGAATAAACCTACGTAAGGAGACAAAAGACTTGTATAAAGAAAATTATAAGACACTGATGCAAGGAATTAAGATGATACAAATAGATGGAGAGATATACCATGTTCTTGTACTGGAAGAATCAACATTGTGCAAATGACTGTACTACCCAAAGCAATCTACAGATTCAATGCAATCCCTACCAAACTACCACTGACATTTTTCACCGAACTAGAACAAAAAATTTAACAATTTGTGTGGAAACACCAAAGACCCTGAAATGCCAAAGCAATGTTGAGAACGATAAATGGAGCTGGAGGAATCAGGCTTCCTGACTTCGGATTATACTACAAAGCTACAGTAATCAAAACAGTATGGTACTGACACAGAAACAGAAATAAAGCGTAATGGAACAAGTTAGAAAGCCCAGGTATAAACCCATGCACATATGGTCACCTTATTTTTGATAAAGGAGACAAAAATATACAGTGGAGAAAATACAGCCCCTTCAATAAGTGGTGCTGGGAAAACTGGACAGGTACATGTAAAAGTATGAAATTAGAACACTCTCTAACACCATACACAAAAATAAACTCAAAATGGATTAAAGACCTAAATGTAAGGCCAGACACTATCTAACTCTTAGAGGAAACCATAGTCAGAACACTCTATGACGTAAATCACAGCAAGATCCTTTTTGACCCAACCCCTAGATAAATGGAAATAAAAACAAAAATAAACAAATGGGACCTAATGAAACTTCAAAGCTTTTGCACTGCAAAGGAAACCATAAACAAGACCAGAGTACAACCCTCAGAATGGGAGAAAATGTTTGCAAATGAAGCAACTGACAAAGGATTAATCTCCCAAATTTACAAGCAGCTCATGCAGCTCAATAACATAAAAACAAACAACCCAATCCAAAAATGGGCAGATGACCTAAATAGACATTTCTCCAAAGAAGACATACACTTGGCAAACAAACACATGAAAAAATGCTCAACATCGCTAATCATTAGAGAAATGCAAATCAAAACCACGATGAGATATCACGTCACACTTGTCAGAATGGTCATCATCAAAAAAATCTAGAAAAAATAAATGCTCAAAGGGCTTGGAGAAAAGGGAACCCTCCTGAACTGTTGGTAGGAATGTAAATCGATAGAGCCACTATGGAGAACAGTATGGAGGTTCCCTAAAAATCTACAAATAGAACTACCATATGACCCAGCAATCCCACTACTGGGCATATACCCTGAGAAAACCATAATTCAAAAACAGTCATGTACCAAAATGTTCATTGCAGCTCTATTTACAATAGCCAGGACATGGAAGCAACCTAAGTGTCCATAAACAGATGAATGGATAAAGAAGATGTGGCTTATATATACAATGGAATATTACTCAGCCATAAAAAGAGACAAAATTGAGTTTTTTGTAGTGAGATGGATGGATCTAGAGTCTGTCATACAGAGTGAGGTAAGTCAGAAAGGGAAAAACAAATACCATACACTGACACATATATATGGAACCTAAGAAAAGAAAATAAATAAAGGTCATGAAGTACCTTGGGGTACGACGGGAATAAAGACACAGACCTACTAGAGCATGTACTTGAGGATACGGGGAGGGGGATACATAAGCTTTGACAAAGTGAGAGAGTGGCATGGACATATCTACACTACCAAACGTTAAGTAGATTGCTAGTGGGAAGCAGCCGCATAGCACAGGGAGATCAACTAGGTGGTTTGTGACCACCTATAGGTGTGGGATAGGGAGGGTAGGAGGGAGTGAGATGCAAGATGGAAGAGATATGGGAACATATGTATATGTATAACTGATTCACTTTGTTATAAAGCAGAAACTAACACACCATTGTAAAGCAATTATACTCCAATAAAGTTGTTAAAAATAAATTAAAATTCAAAAAAAAATTGATATGATGGATGTATCTTATCATTTGTGGGGGAAATAGAGATGGTGGAGATTAAATGCAGATCTTAAGTTAATGCACATATTTAATATTTCTATTATTTGCTCATCTTTAAAATTTAGGGTATACATAGTCCTCACCAATGTTGCAGGTATAATACTGCTTACATTTACATATATGAGTTTTTTTCCACCAAATAGAGTATAAGCATGTGTCAAAGTTTATGTTAAATTTGCTACAAGGAAAGAAATTTCAAAACAGGTACATTCGAAGATTTTATCTAGTAGGAAAATTATATAAGGGAAAAGAAACCTGTTAAACTAAAATTTAAAAATCAAATGAAAGCCAGTTCCAGAGCATTAGATTATTTGTGAAACTGGTTAAAGTCATTGGCTCCACCAGAGACTGATATTCAACTCTGTAGGAGTCCTAGAAGGGGGTCTTAAGGTTATTAAAGTCTACAAGCATTTTATGTGGAATATTAATTCTTCCTAGAAGAAGCTAATCACATTAGACTCAAAATTCTGTCCCAGCTCAAGGTTGGGGCAATTGTCTTTCTGTAACTCAACTTTTGAACAAGATAATAATTTCAGTTTTGCCTTAGCAAATAAATGATCTATTTCCTTGTGTTTCATGCTAATATCATTAATTAATAACTTAATCATGTTTTAAATTTCATGCATATTATGGAAACTTGAACACTGACTTAATTTATACAATGTATTTATATTCACAGTTGCCAGCAATATTATGTACTTATTGATTTTATTTCTTTAAATCAGTTTCCTATGTTAGGGAAGAATTTTCAAGCAAATCTCTCTAATGATACCTATTGCATGTTGTTTATGGTCTGTGCCTTTTCATTGTGCTGTTTTGTTATATTTGGCTTATTTTATTTACATAGGGGTAATACAACCACATAAATCTTGTTTACAGTCAACAAACCTAGGGACTTACATAGCCTTTGAAAGACTAATATGGTCTACGTCAAAGATTAAATATGTTCTAGATCTTTTATTTAAAAGATCCAGGGTAACATGCTAAGTTTATGTCTATATTGCAAGGTATGCTCATTTATTTATTTATATATTATGTCACTATCATTTCCTCTGCTTGAAGCCATGAACAAAAAAGTGGCTCTTTTCTGAGTTTCAAATGAAATATCCATAAATATCTTTCTCCAAATTCTTTAGTGTCTGATAATGTTCTCAGCCTTCCAGGAAGTGACATACATTTTTACCTGTAAGACTGAGATTATAATTTACAGGGAAACTACTAGATTAATTTCATGAAAAGTACTTATAATGCAGTTTCCACATATTAAGTACAGTTATAATTTAATAAAATATATCAGTAAGTGTATCCTCTGCCAAAGCCAAAGTAACAAATTTGGTTTATCCTATTATATACAGGTAGAAAAAAGATTGCTTCCTTATTGAGCCTATGAAATTAACTGCAGTGATATAAAAAAATTAAAGGGATAAATAAAGGCAATTTGTATAATATCTAACTAGTAATCTGAGTAGTTTTATGCTAAAGTGCATTCTCTCTCTCTCTCTCTCTCTCTGTATGTATATATATATATATATATGCACACACACACGTGTGTGTGTGTGTATATATACCCAACTTGTGTGTGGTAACAATTCTACTAAGCCTAAATCATGTAAAAACCAAATCAAAACAGAAAACTACTCTTAGTTTCAATTAATAGAGACATTATGTTTAAATTCCCATGAGGAGTCATTAGCTTGTAGTTTTTTCTCCCTGTTAATATTTCCTAGAGAACGTTTCCCTTTAATGATAGAAATATTGTGCTGCTGAATTCTGATAGTCTGCCCAAGTGGAAAAGTGTTTTGAAGAATTTGAGAGACCATCAAGAACAATATAATAATCAATGAAGTTTTGACTGAAGAAAAACCACACAACCTAAAAGTTGCAAGTTATATTTTATTTGGGGATCTTACTGAGGGCTGTAGCCTGGTGTTACCAAAGGAAATTTCATCTACTTGATGTACAGTGAGGCCAAACAAACTTAAACGTCAGAGTTTGGGGCAGAGAAATGTTTATTTCAGGTCCAAGCAAGGAGAACGGGTGGTTCGTACTCAAACCCCCCCAAACTACCTGATGGTTTTGGGGGAGAAGTTTTTATAGGCAAAATTTGGTGTCAGGGCTGCAGGGTGTGTGACTTTCTTCTGATTGGTTGGTGGTGAGATAACCAATCTTCCAGGGATCTTGGGCTTAGCCTAAAGTTACTGTCCTTCTTCTGGGTGGGAACCTTAGTTCCTACAGAAGAACTCAGAGATATTGTTACATATATTCCTTAAGGAGGAACCAGGATCCTGCTTTAATCCCTACACTATAGTTTCTTGATTGTTTCTCCTTGGTTTCTGCATTCCCTTACTTCCCTGATTAGCAACTGTTTGAATCTGCTCTTTGGAACTCTGGGAAGTCTAGGACGCTGAAACCTTTATCCTGCAAGTAGGAAATGGGGGACATGGAAAGGCTTTTGTGCCCAGGAGGGCCCCACAGGGTCCTGCTTGATTATGCCAGGAGACAGACTCTCAGATATTTCTGAGGAACTGTTCTGAAGAGGTAAGGGAGGAGACAGAATATACAGAAATTTTTGCTGAAAAAAAAAGTAGTGGAACATCAAAAGATTACTGCTAATCACAAAAACAGACATCTTAAGTTAACAATTTTAGTGCTTTTCTATGTATAGGAAGATTCAAGAGTCAGGTGTCATTGAAATTATTCCTTAGATATACATCTTAACTCTCTAGGGCCAGCATCCTCTTTTTCTCTATCCTGAATTCCCCTCAGAGTGCATGGTGGTGGGGTGGGGGTTGGCAGCTGTAGTGGCTGATGGCTTTTTATTAGGCAACATTTGTGGTTTTCTGGAATGGCTGGCAGCAGTTTTGTCCTCAGAATTTTTTAAAAGTCAGTTTTAGGTAAATAAGGTCTTTAAACATGATTTTAAAATATTTTTGTTTTCCAACTGGCATTGTTAGGTAGTTAGTCAGACATTAGCAGCAAGGAGGTGACAGTGGCGAGAAAGACAAGAAGAAATAATCGAGTCACACCCAACCATCTGGGGACTCTCTCCTGACCCCACCCAGAATGGGTGAAACTATGGTCGAGTGGTGGGCAGCTTATCCTGATAAAGAGGGGCACAGTAACATGAGGGAACTTCCCCGGGCTGCAAATGCCCAGACCAGACAGGCATATAACCTATAGTTAACCCAAACTCATTATACCATAATTATAATAAAATCTACATGTGAAAAAAAAATTTCATGGGGCTTTGCCCCCGCCCCCACCGAGTGGGCGTTTCTTACTGATTCAAGGGTGAGAGCATGCACAGCAGTAAACTTGTTACATAGCTCGGGACTGTCAATCAAATAATGATCCCCTGTCACTCACTCCTGCCTTCCTGCAAAATCCTCCTTAAAAGCATACTGCTTTCAATTTGCAGAAACAGCCTGCTCTCTCTCTCTTTCTCTCTCTCTCTCTCTCTCTCTCAGAGTGCACCTTTGCTTCCATAAACTTTGCTTTGGGCTTGCTTGCTTC